>NC_092237.1:20136562-20274062 GCF_036320965.1 Panulirus ornatus | reverse complement strand
TGGAACACCGCCTCGACCAAAACACCCTATATCTGCCACTCTATCACCTAACACATTCAACAAGCTTTCAAAATACTAATTCCATCTCCTTCTCACATCACCACTACTTGTTATCACCTCCCCATTAGCCCGCTTCACCGATGTTCCCATTTGTTCTCTTGACTTACGCACTTTATTTACCTCCTTCCAAAACATCTTTTTATCCTCCCAGAAATTTAATGATACTCTCTCACCCCAACTCTCATTCGCCCTCTTTTTCACTTCTTCCACCTTTCACTTGCCCTCCTTCCTCTTTCTTTTATACATCTCCCAGTCATTTGCACTATTTCCCCGCAAATATCGTCCAAATGTCTGAGTCTTCTCTTTCACTAGTAATCTTACTTCTTCATCCCACCCGTCTAATCTGCCAAACTCCCACACTTCTCATGCCACAAGCATCTTTTGCGCAAGCCATCCCTGCTTCCCTACATACATCCCATTCTTTCCCCACTCCCCTCAAGCCCTTTGCTCTCACCTTTTTCCATTCTGCACTCAGTCTCTCCTGGCACTTCCTCACACAAGTCTCCTTCCCAAGCTCACTTACTCTCACCACTCTCTTAAACCCAAGCTTCTCTCTTCTTTTCTGAAAACCTCTACAATTCTTCACCTTCGCCTTCACAAGATAATGATCGCACATCCCTCCAGTTGCACCTCTCAGCACATTAACATCCAAAAGTCTCTCTTTCGCGCGCCTATCAATTAACATAATCCAATAACGCTTTTTGTCCATATCTCCTACTTACATACGTAAATTTATGTATATATCTCTTCTTAAACCAGATATATATATATATATATATATATATATATATATATATATATATATATATATATATATATATATATATATATATATATTTTATTTTTATTTTTTTTATTATACTTTGTCGCTGTCTCCCGCGTTTGCGAGGTAGCGCAAGGAAACAGACGAAAGAAATGGCCCAACCCCCCCCCCCCATACACATGTATATACATACGTCCACACACGCAAATATACATACCTACACAGCTTTCCATGGTTTACCCCAGACGCTTCACATGCCCCGATTCAATCCACTGACAGCACGTCAACCCCGGTATACCACACCGCTCCAATTCACTCTATTCCTTGCCCTCCTTTCACCCTCCTGCATGTTCAGACCCCGATCACACAAAATCCTTTTCACTCCATCCTTCCACCTCCAATTTGGTCTCCCTCTTCTCCTTGTTCCCTCCACCTCCGACACATATATCTTCTTGGTCAATCTCTCCTCACTCATCCTCTCCATGTGCCCAAACCACTTCAAAACACCCTCTTCTGCTCTCTCAACCACGCTCTTTTTATTACCACACATCTCTCTTACCCTTACGTTACTCACTCGATCAAACCACCTCACACCACACATTGTCCTCAAACATCTCATTTCCAGCACATCCATCCTCCTGCGCACAACTCTATCCATAGCCCACGCCTCGCAACCATACAACATTGTTGGAACCACTATTCCTTCAAACATACCCATTTTTGCTTTCCGAGATAATGTTCTCGACTTCCACACATTCTTCAAGGCCCCCAGGATTTTCGCCCCCTCCCCCACCCTATGATCCACTTCCGCTTCCATGGTTCCATCCGCTGCCAGATCCACTCCCAGATATCTAAAACACTTCACTTCCTCCAGTTTTTCTCCATTCAAACTCACCTCCCAATTGACTTGACCCTCAACCCTACTGTACCTAATAACCTTGCTCTTATTCACATTTACTCTTAACTTTCTTCTTCCACACACTTTTCCAAACTCAGTCACCAGCTTCTGCAGTTTCTCACATGAATTAGCCACCAGCGCTGTATCATCAGCGAACAACAACTGACTCACTTCCCAAGCTCTCTCATCCCCAACAGACTTCATACTTGCCCCTCTTTCCAAAACTCTTGCATTTACCTCCCTAACAACCCCATCCATAAACAAATTAAACAACCATGGAGACATCACACACCCCTGCCGCAAACCTACATTCACTGAGAACCAATCACTTTCCTCTCTTCCTACACGTACACATGCCTTATATCCTCGATAAAAACTTTTCACTGCTTCTAACAACTTTCCTCCCACACCATATATTCTTAATACCTTCCACAGAGCATCTCTATCAACTCTATCATATGCCTTCTCCAGATCCATAAATGCTACATACAAATCCATTTGCTTTTCTAAGTGTTTCTCACATACATTCTTCAAAGCAAACACCTGATCCACAGATCCTCTACCACTTCTGAAACCACACTACTCTTCCCCAATCTGATGCTCTGTACATGCCTTCACCCTCTCAATCAATACCCTCCCATATAATTTACCAGGAATACTCAACAAACTTATACCTCTGTAATTTGAGCACTCACTCTTATCCCCTTTGCCTTTGTACAATGGCACTATGCACGCATTCCGCCAATCCTCAGGCACCTCACCATGAGTCATACATACATTAAATAACCTTACCAACCAGTCAACAATACAGTCACCCCCTTTTTAAATAAATTCCACTGCAATACCATCCAAACCTGCTGCCTTGCCGGCTTTCATCTTCCGCAAAGCTTTCACTACCTCTTCTCTGTTTACCAAATCATTTTCCCTAACCCTCTCACTTTGCACACCACCTCGACCAAAACACCCTATATCTGCCACTCTATCATCAAACACATTCAACAAACCTTCAAAATATATATATATATATATATATATATATATATATATATATATATATATATATATATATATATATTATTATTTTTTATTTTGCTTTGTCGCTGTCTCCCGTGTCATATGCCTTCTCCAGATCCATAAATGCTACATACAAATCCATTTGCTTTTCTAAGTATTTCTCACATACATATGCCTTCTCCAGATCCATAAATGCTACATACAAATCCATTTACTTTTCTAAGTATTTCTCACATACATTCTTCAAAGCAAACACCTGATCCACACATCCTCTACCACTTCTGAAACCACACTGCTCTTCCCCAATCTGATACTCTGTACATGCCTTCACCCTCTCAATCAATACCCTCCCATATAATTTACCAGGAATACTCAACAAACTTATACCTCTGTAATTTGAGCACTCACTCTCATCCCCTTTGCCTTTGTACAAAGGCACTATGCACGCATTCCGCCAATCCTCAGGCACCTCACCATGAGTCATACACACAATAAATAACCTTACCAACCAGTCAACAATACAGTCACCCCCTTTTTTAATAAATTCCACTGCAATACCATCCAAACCTGCTGCCTTGCCGGCTTTCATCTTCCGCAAAGCTTTGCCTGCCTCTTGCACAAGGGGTCCCAGGTTCGATCCTGGCTGTTGGAGCTTTGTATGTTCTATGAAGGTGCGCGTTCATATACACTTTATTCGTATTCATATAACTCCGCGTTGTACAGTCAGGTTCGGTAAAACGCTATCAGCTGGCTATGTGTTCTGTTCGGAAACAACCGATAGACCCCGTTGCTCACCATTGAGAGACGAAGGGTATTCGAGTACATAGTATTTCGAATAGTTGTTTCCTATTATACAGTTCCTTAGCCTAGCGGTTAGCATGCCTGCCTCTTGCACAAGGGGTCCCAGGTTCGATCCTGGCTGTTGGAGCTTTGTATGTTCTATGAAGGTGCGCGTTCATATACACTTTATTCGTATTCATATAACTCCGCGTTGTACAGTCAGGTTCGGTAAAACGCTATCAGCTGGCTATGTGTTCTGTTCGGAAACAACCGATAGACCCCGTTGCTCACCATTGTGAGACGAAGGGTATTCGAGTACTTAGTATTTCGAATAGTTGTTTCCTATTATACAGTTCCTTAGCCTAGCGGTTAGCATGCCTGCCTCTTGCACAAGGGGTCCCAGGTTCGATCCTGGCTGTTGGAGCTTTGTATGTTCTATGATATATATATATATATATATATATATATATATATATATATATATATATATATATATACATATATTTGTGTTATTTATTTTGCTTTGTCGCTGTCTCCCGCGTTAGCGAGGTAGCGCAAGGAAACAGACAAAAGAATGGTCCAACCCACCCACGTACACATGTATATACATACACGTCCACACACGCAAATATACATACCTATACATCTCAATGTACACATATATATACAAACAGACATAGGCATATATACACATGCACATAATTCATACTATCTGCCTTTATTTATTCCCATTGCCACCTCGCCACACATGGAATAACAACCCCCCTTCCCTCTCATGTGTGCGAGGTAGAGCTAGGAAAAGACAACAAAGGCCCCATTCGTTCACACTCAGTCTCTAGCTGTCATGTAATAATGCACCGAAACCACAGCTCCCTTTCCACATCCAGACCCCACACAACTTTCCATGGTTTACCCCAGACGCTTCACATGCCCTGGTTCAATCCATTGACAGCACGTCGACCCCGGTATACCACATCGTTCCAATTCACTCTATTCCTTGCACGCCTTTCACCCTCCTGCATGTTCAGGCCCCGATCACTCAAAATCTTTTTCACTCCATCTTTCCACCTCCAATTTGGTCTCCCACTTCTCCTCGTTCCCTCTGGGAGTGGATCTGGCAGCGGATGGAACCTTGAAAGCGGAAGTGAATCATACGGTGGGGGAGGGGGCGAAAATTCTGGGAGCCTTGAAGAATGTTTGGAAGTCGAGAACATTATCTCGGAAAGCAAAAATGGGTATGTTTGAAGGAATAGTGGTTCCAACAATGTTGTATGGTTGCGAGGCGTGGGCTATGGATAGAGTTGTGCGCAGGAGGGTGGATGTGCTGGAAATGAGATGTTTGAGGACAATGTGTGGTGTGAGGTGGTTTGGTCGAGTAAGTAATGTAAGGGTAAGAGAGATGTATGGAAATAAAAAGAGTGTGGTTGAGAGAGCAGAAGAGGGTGTTTTGAAATGGTTTGGTCACATGGAGAGAATGAGTGAGGAAAGATTGACCAAGAGGATATATGTGTCGGAGGTGGAGGGAACGAGGAGAAGAGGGAGACCAAATTGGGGGTGGAAAGATGGAGTGAAAAAGATTTTGAGTGATCGGGGCCTGAACATGCAGGAGGGTGAAAGGAGGGCAAAGAATAGAGTGAATTGGAGCGATGTGGTATACCGGGGTTGACGTGCTGTCAGTGGATTGAATCAAGGCATGTGTATGGGGGTGGGTTGGGCCATTTCTTTCCTCTGTTTCCTTGCGCTACCTCACAAACGCGGGAGACAGCGACAAAGCAAAAAAAAAAAAAAAAAATTACAGATGATACAGCGCTGGTGGCTGATTCATGTGAGAAACTGCAGAAGCTGGTGACTGAGTTTGGTAAAGTGTGTGAAAGAAGAAAGTTAAGAGTAAATGTGAATAAGAGCAAGGTTATTAGGTACAGTAGGGTTGAGGGTCAAGTCAATTGGGAGGTGAGTTTGAATGGAGAAAAACTGGAGGAAGTGAAGTGTTTTAGATATCTGGGAGTGGATCTGGCAGCGGATGGAACCATGGAAGCGGAAGTGGATCATAGGGTGGGGGAGGGGGCGAAAATTCTGGGAGCCTTGAAGAATGTGTGGAAGTCGAGAACATTATCTCGGAAAGCAAAAATGGGTATGTTTGAAGGAATAGTGGTTCCAACAATGTTGTATGGTTGCGAGGCGTGGGCTATGGATAGAGTTGTGCGCAGGAGGATGGATGTGCTGGAAATGAGATGTTTGAGGACAATGTGTGGTGTGAGGTGGTTTGATCGAGTAAGTAACGTAAGGGTAAGAGAGATGTGTGGAAATAAAAAGAGCGTGGTTGAGAGAGCAGAAGAGGGTGTTTTGAAATGGTTCGGGCACATGGAGGGAATGAGTGAGGAAAGATTGACCAAGAGAATATATGTTTCGGAGGTGGAGGGAACGAGGAGAAGAGGGAGACCAAATTGGAGGTGGAAAGATGGAGTGAAAAAGATTTTGTGTGATCGGGGCCTGAGCATGCAGGAGGGTGAAAGGAGGGCAAGGAATAGAGTGAATTGGAGCGATGTGGTATACCGGGGTTGACGTGCTGTCAGTGGTGAAGCGTCTGGGGTAAACCATGGAAAGCTGTGTAGGTATGTATATTTGCGTGTGTGGACGTATGTATATACATGTGTATGGGGGTGGGTTGGGCCATTTCTTTCGTCTGTTTCCTTGCGCTACCTCGCAAACGCGGGAGACAGCGACAAAGCATAAAAAAAAAAAATATATATATATATATATATATATATATATATATATATATATATATATATATATATATATGAATATGATATACTGATAAATAGATATGGTCACATACATGCTACCTCCATTCTGAAAAGAAGTATCTAAATGGAGATATGCATCCGAAGTTATTTTTTACATAGATAGTCTGTATATAATGTGATTCTGAACAAACTATGGTTAATGATATCCATGAATACGTTAGAGGCGAATGATATGCTGCATTGCACAATCAGGCCTCCTGCCTGAGTGAACACAGATTATCATGGGTAAATTATGATTCTGTGTTTCAGACCCACATCCAGTTCTGCAAAGTTGAGGTGTCTTCCACTTTTATGATGAGACTGTGTTTGTCAGTACCATCTGGGGAATGTTTAGTGAATCATCGATGTGTTGCCATCACCTGTTGTGTCACACCAGCTGATGATGGTTCTTACCAGCTGCCAACAGAAATTATGTTCCTTTAGTGTCATGAGCACCAACCCAGCGGTTGAGAGAGGGTTGAACACCACTATATCGTCCTGTCTATAACACTAAGACCATAACACTATTACGTATCCTGCAGGAGGGATGAGACAGGAAGACTATTACCTAACTACCTAGGAAAATATCGTAAATACCTGCACTGTTTCTAGAATGAGGGAAAATGTCTTGCTAGGCAAACACCACTACGACCAGAAGATAGTTCTGGAGATGTAGTGAGGAGGACAACCCAGCACATGGTTTACTGAGGTAGGTGGTCGTGGACGCCGCTGCCTCATTGCCTAGAGATGCATTCGGGAGCTGGGGCAGTAAACATGGCGGTCGATCCGCCTTAGTCTGGTGTTCCTGGACGCACTAGTTCTGGCAAGACGATCTATGTGTGTGTGGCAGGTTCTGTGGTGCTGCTATTACCTCTTGTCTCCCTACCCAGATATATGGCTGGCCAGTAGGTTGTCTCCCTACCTAGATATATGGCTGGCCAGTAGGTTGTGTCCCTACCTAGATATATGGCTGGCCAGTAGGTTGTGTCCCTACCTAGATATATGGCTGGCCAGTAGGTTGTGTCCCTACCTAGATATATGGCTGGCCAGTAGGTTGTGTCCCTACCTAGATATATGGCTGGCCAGTAGGTTGTGTCCCTACCTAGATATATGGCTGGCCAGTTGGTATATATTTTGAAATATATATAACATCTTTCTGGCACCTCTCCTCCTCCCTAGGTAGCTGTCAGTGTGACAAAAGCCTTGGCAGGACCCGAAGCGTTCGATGTGGTTCATGTCAGCAGCAGTAAATCTCTTTCTAATGCAAAGAAGTAAACAGTTCTCCAGGAGAGTCATATCATAAACTTCAAGACTTTATGGATACTGTAAATGGCTGAACAGGCCTCATGTTCAGGTGAATATATTTCCGGGCCTCCCAGTCTGTGTTTAAACTTTCATTAAAGCTGATATGGTTCTGTCTGGTGGTTCTGGCTGGAGCCTTGTGGAGGAAAGGTCTTAGGTGTTAGAGAACACAAGAAATAAAGCATAATGCTTAAATTTACTATGATGTTGACGCTGTGTTATGCTGTGGATGGTTATTGTCGCTTTACTGTGTCATGATACTATGGAAAACATAGTTTGGCGGAAGCTACCAGTTCAGGGTCATTGGTTTGGAAAATGAATAGACTTATATTCATATGTAAGTGACTGATTATTCTTAGATCAATCAAGCAATCTTTCTCATCACTCTTATTCATAGATTATGTTGGAAATCATGGTAGTGTTAAGACTGCAGTTCTTGATTTTGTCTAAGTGAAATACTTAAGTTCATGCAGTATATCTTCGGTGATACAGTATATTTCCTACTTAGAATGAGAAGGACTTATGATATACACTGTAATGGTCACCACGAAAGGGGAAATATCTAGGCTTATAGAATACTGGCGGCGTTAGGAACGTTCGTTTTATGTTAGCGTGATATTAGATAATAGTGTGACCCTCGGTATTTGACCAGTATGTAAAACAAGACTGGAAGATAATGACTCATGCTATAGAGGGAGTGGTGACTCTACGGATTGAGGGAATTGTTTACACTTACAGAGCTGACAACGTCAGTGCTGACAGCAAAGGTTGGGGACCCAGATGAGTGGAGCAGCGATGTGGACAGAGCGTGACATATTGTGAGCCACATATGGATACCGGGTGGATATATATGATAGCTGCACTCTTAATCTTCCTCTCTTTTCTCTTGCTTGTATCGTTGGATTTTCACTAAATCAGTGACACAAATACGTCTGGGAGTAAACGGCGGTACAACGATCCTCCAGACTTCGGTGAGGAGGACAGATGGAGGATATGGATATGCGAGAGAATACCAAGGTGGAATTGGTGGGCTAAGGCGAGAGCAAGCGGAGGAGTGAGGTGAAGTGGTGAGGTGAATGGGTAAGATGAAGGAGAGGGAGAGAAAGAAGAAGTAACTATAGTAGAAACAAGACAAGGTGAACTGAGTAAGGGCAAGAAGGGGTGTGATGAATCTCATATTGTGGAATATCTACATAAATGAACCCAGTGACAGACACTTGCCACCTGCCGGACCACCAAGGACAATGACAACAGAGGGACCTCAGACAACTTGGAACGTGTCAGTGAAGCAGGATGCTTGAGACCTGGAGAACTGATATAAACAGTATCTGGACAGAGAAAAATACATTAAACTCCAGATTTAAGCTTTTTGCTGGATTGGTTACTTGAGCTTTTGAAATTGCCACTTTCACTGATGAACGGACATCACATGATAAAGCAGATCATGATATAGATAACTGGCTCTTCAGTCTTTATACAAACGGTTAGCAGATGAAATGGAATGTCAGTGAACTGTACAAGGCAACTGTGGACCAGTGTACAGGGGATACAAAAGACTTCTAAACCAACAGTATATCCATGATCTTGCTTTCTTACCGAGAGCTTTCATGTTTGTATGCAAAAGGTCTTGGGTACAGACTTGTGTTATACGTAAAATTCAGTATTCAGCCAGCGACACTGAAGGTGCACTAAGTTAATGAAAGTAACGCCGAAATATAAAGATATTTTTGTAATGGAAAGTTTGAGTTCATTTCTAGTATCATTTCCTTTTTCTTTAGGCTAATGGCAGTGGAAACGTTGTTATAGATTTAATTGCTTGGTTGATGTGTAAGATGAGATTGTTCTGGTATAGAAGTCCAGCTGTCCGAAACTCTAGATTTGTTAGTTTTGTTCACTTAGCAAATCTTCCTGTGGTAGAGTTTCGGACTGGTTCAGCATCCTTAGAGCTTGCCACTTCCTCAGGCTTATGTCCAAGGAGCAAAATTCTGAAACGGTAAGGACACCATCACACGTTAAATTGCCTAGAATACCGTCTCCAAGACCAGCAACATATCGTTCGTCTCCATATGGATTTTATCTTGATTATCCTTGAAGGCTTCGAACGTTTGATCAGAACCAAATTATTCAAGGAAGCTTTGAACAAAATCCAAGATATTTTGGTGCATATGAATATGTTCCGAAGATTAAGAATAATTTTAGTTAGGACCCTCGGTAACCTGGACTAGATATCGGATCTTAACGTACTTTTCTCCTTGGGGAAGCAAGGATAATTCAGAATTGCTGTGAGAGATATTCCGTAGCGCCAGGTGCTCCAGCATCGTATATGATATTCATACCCCCAGGCGACACAAGCGGAGGATAGCCTCGTGACTGGTGACGGTGGGTATGGTGTGTGTACGTCTTGGTGTACAGTGACTACCTGGTCAGGATCTTATTCATCATCTTGATACCAAAGTTAAACGTACTACAGTAAGACTAAAATGCTGTGTAATCTTCTTTCAGTTAAGTTGTTATTGCAGCTTTTTCAATCTTATTATCAACTTTGATTATATATATTTGGGTTTTATCTAATTCAAACTGCAGTGACTCATTTTGATCATGATCTAGTAGTTATCAACTTTTGTGGTTCTTTTGTACTATTTCAGCATTAATTTGTCTTTTATTCATATTCAGTAAAAGACGGTCTTGTCTGTCTGTCTCCTGTCTGATGGCACGTCGAAGAAACTGCCAGGCGCTTGAGGACTAACCCACTACACAGCTGCTAAGAAATCATCTGTATCCTTGGAAGGATAGAATCTGCTGGCTGCTTGGGTTATACATTCTTCGGGAAAATACTCTACTGTTGAGCGGGAGGGAGGTGCTGGCAGTATACGAGGTATGAAGAAGGTAAATGGAGGGAGAGAGCGGTTATACCACTGAATAATGCCATTTCTCCATTCAAGGTATGGTGACCACGGGAAGAAGGTGTTGTTGTGGTGAAAGAGGTTTGTGGTGGCTAGGGAGGGAGGGAAGGAGGAAGTGTTAGTTGTGAAGGAGGGTGTGGTAGCCAGGGAGGGAGGAAGCGGTGGTGATGAGACAGGGTGTAGTGGCCAGGGTGAGAGTGTGTGGTGATGCTGAGGGAGGATGTGGCAGCCCTTCGATTTACCAAATGAGGTATCCTGTTTTGTTGGGTGGCAGGTACGTTCATCCTCGTCTTCAGAGAATAACTCTATGTGTAAAAGTTTGGAATTACCCATATCAATGTACAACTAATTTTTTTTCATTGTACTAAACCAACCACAGTCCACCTTTCGCTAGGGAACGTTCAGTCCTTTCGATCATAGTCCCGCCACTACACCGGCATAACCACAGCCCCTCCACCGCACCAGCACAACCAGAGTCCCTCCACCACACCAGCACAACCATAGTCCGTCCGCAGCATCAGCACAGCCGCATTCCTTCCACCACAACAGGAGAACCGCAGTCCCTCCACACACTGATACAGCCACAGTCCCTCCACCACACCAGCACAATCAGAGTCCGTCCACTGCACCAGCACAACCACATTCCTTCCACTACAACAGGAGAGCCACAGTCCCTCCACCACAGCAGGAGAACCACAGTCACCTTCCTCTCCCACGGCTACAGTATCTTGTGCACCAACACAGCCAGGCTTCCTCCACCACCAGCACACATACAATTACGGCCGTTTGGAGACTCAACCATTGTTATATTTTGAAGAGTCGTGATCGATGGAATCCTCGGGTGAGAACTAGATCTATTCAGACTCTCTCTGGCATCTCTCCTCCCTCCCACTTTAACTTCTGGCGTTATTTTCCTCCATTATATTTTACAGGAATTCATTACTCATATCCTTCAACATCCAATTCTGTTTAACTCACTCAACCTTCATCTATATATATATATATATATATATATATATATATATATATATATATATATATATATATATATATATATATATATATATATTTCTTTTTTTTTTTTTTTTTTTTTTTTTTATACTTTGTCGCTGTCTCCCGCGTCTGCGAGGTAGCGCAAGGAAACAGACGAAAGAAATGGCCCAACCCCCCCCCCCCCCCCATACACATGTACATACACATGTCCACACACGTGTATACATACCTACACAGCTTTCCATGGTCCACCCCAGACGCCTCACATGCCTTGATTCACTCCACTGACAGCACGTCAACCCCTGTATACCACATCGCTCCAATTCACTCTATTCCTTGCCCTCCTTACACCCTCCTGCATGTTCAGGCCCCGATCACACAAAATCTTTTTCACTCCATCTTTCCACCTCCAATTTGGTCTCCCTCTTCTCCTCGTTCCCTCCACCTCCGACACATATATCCTCTTGGTCAATCTTTCCTCACTCATTCTCTCCATGTGCCCAAACCATTTCAAAACACCCTCTTCTGCTCTCTCAACCACGCTCTTTTTATTTCCACACATCTCTCTTACCCTTACGTTACTTACTCGATCAAACCACCTCACACCACACATTGTCCTCAAACATCTCATTTCCAGCACATCCATCCTCCTGCGCACAACTCTATCCATAGCCCACGCCTCGCAACCATACAACATTGTTGGAACCACTATTCCTTCAAACATACCCATTTTTGCTTTCCGAGATAATGTTCTCGACTTCCACACATTTTTCAAGGCTCCCAAAATTTCGCCCCCTCCCCCACCCTATGATCCACTTCCGCTTCCATGGTTCCATCCGCTGACAGATCCACTCCCAGATATCTAAAACACTTCACTTCCTCCAGTTTTTCTCCATTCAAACTTACCTCCCAATTGACTTGACCCTCAACCCTACTGTACCTAATAACCTTGCTCTTATTCACATTTACTCTTAACTTTCTTCTTCCACACACTTTACCAAACTCAGTCACCAGCTTCTGCAGTTTCTCACATGAATCAGCCACCAGCGCTGTATCATCAGCGAACAACAACTGACTCACTTCCCAGGCTCTCTCATCCCCAACAGACTTCATACTTGCCCCTCTTTCCAGGACTCTTGCATTCACCTCCCTAACAACCCCATCCATAAACAAATTAAACAACCATGGAGACATCACACACCCCTGCCGCAAACCTACATTCACTGAGAACCAATCACTTTCCTCTCTTCCTACACGTACACATGCCTTACATCCTCGATAAAAACTTTTCACTGCTTCTAACAACTTGCCTCCCACACCATATATTCTTAATACCTTCCACAGAGCATCTCTATCAACTCTATCATATGCCTTCTCCAGATCCATAAATGCTACATACAAATCCATTTGCTTTTCTAAGTAAAAAGATGTTCTGGAAGGAGGTAAATAGGGTGCGTAAGACAAGGGAGCAAATGGGAACTTCAGTGAAGGGCGTAAATGGGGAGGTGATAACAAGTAGTGGTGATGTGAGAAGGAGATGGAATGAGTATTTTGAAGGTTTGTTGAATGTGTCTGATGACAGAGTGGCAGATATAGGGTGTTTTGGTCGAGGTGGTGTGCAAAGTGAGAGGGTTAGGGAAAATGATTTGGTAAACAGAGAAGAGGTAGTAAAAGCTTTGCGGAAGATGAAAGCCGGCAAGGCAGCAGGTTTGGATGGTATTGCAGTGGAATTTATTAAAAAACGGGGTGACTGTATTGTTGACTGGTTGGTAAGGTTATTTAATGTATGTATGACTCATGGTGAGGTGCCTGAGGATTGGCGGAATGCGTGCATAGTGCCATTGTACAAAGGCAAAGGGGATAAGAGTGAGTGCTCAAATTACAGAGGTATAAGTTTGTTGAGTATTCCTGGTAAATTATATGGGAGGGTATTGATTGAGAGGGTGAAGGCATGTACAGAGCATCAGATTGGGGAAGAGCAGTGCGGTTTCAGAAGTGGTAGAGGATGTGTGGATCAGGTGTTTGCTTTGAAGAATGTATGTGAGAAATACTTAGAAAAGCAAATGGATTTGTATATTTCTTTTTATTTATTTATTTTGCTTTGTCGCTGTCTCCCGCGTTAGCGACGTAGCGCAATGAAACAGACGAAAGAATGGCCCAACCCACCCTTATAAACATGTATATACATACGCGTCCACAAACAGCACATATTCATACCTATACATCTCAACGTATACATATATATACACACACAGACATATACATATATATACACATGTACATAATTCATAATGTCTACCTTTATTCATTTCCATCGCCACCCCGCCACACATGAAATAAGAACCCCTCCTCCCTCATGTGCGCGAAGTAGCGCTAGGAAAAGACAACAAAGGCCACATTCGTTCACACTCACTCTCTAGCTGTCATGTAATAATGCACCGAAACCACAGCTCCCTTTCCACATCCAGGCCCCACAGAACTTCCATTGTTTACCCCAGACGCTTCACATGCCCTGGTTCAATCCACTGACAACACGTCGACCCCGGTATACCATATCGTTCCAATTCACTCTATTCCTTGCATACCTTTCACCTTCCTGCATGTTCAGGCCTCGATCACTCAAAATCTTTTTCACTCCATCTTTCCACTCCAATTTGGTCTCCCACTTCTCCTCGTTCCCTCCACCTCTGACACATATATCCTATTTGTCAATCTTCCCTCACTCATTCTCTCCATGTGCCCAAACCATTTCAAAACACCCTCTTCTGCTCTTTCAACCACATTCTTTTTATTACCACACATCTCTCTTACCCTTTCATTACTTACTCGATCAAACCATCTCACACCACATATTGTCCTCAAACATCTCATTTCCAGCACATCCACCCTCCTCCGCACAACCCTATCTATAGCTCACGCCTCGCAACCATATAACATTGTTGGAACCACTATTCCTTCAAACATACCTATTTTTGCTTTCCGAGATAATGTTCTCGACTTCCACACATTCTTCAACGCTCTCAGAACTTTCGCCCCCTCCCCCACCCTATGATTCACTTCCGCTTCCATGGCTCCAACCGCTGCCAAATCCACTCCCAGATATCTAAAACACTTCACTTCCTCCAGTTTTTCTCCATTCAAACTTACCTCCCAATTGACTTGTTCCTCAACCCTACTGTACCTAATAACCTTGCTCTTATTCACATTTACTCTCAGCTTTCTTCTTTCACACACTTTACCAAGCTCAGTCACCAGCTTCTGCAATTTCTCACACGAATCAGCCACCAGTGCTGTATCATCAGCGAACAACAACTGACTCACATCCCAAGCTCTCTCATCCACAACAGACTTCATACTTGCACCTCTTTCCAAAACTCTTGCATTCACCTCCCTAACAACCCCATCCATAAACAAATTAAACAACCAAGGAGACATCACACACCCTTGCCACAAACCTACATTCACTAAGAACCAATCACTTTCCTCTCTTCCTACGCGTACACATGCCTTACATCCTCGATAAAAACTTTTCACTACTTCTAACAACTTGCCTCCCACACCATATATTCTTAATATCTTCCACAAAGCATATCTATCAACTCTATCATATGCCTTCTCCAGATCCATAAATGCTACATACAAACCCATTTGCTTTTCTAAGTATTCATCACATCCATACTTCAAAGCAAACATCTGATCCACACATCCTCTACCACTTCTGAAACCACACTGCTCTTCCCCAGTCTGATGCTCTGTACATGCCCTCACCCTCTCAATCAATACCCTCAAATATAATTTCCCAGGAATACTCAACAAACTTATACCTCTGTAATTTGAGCACTCACTCTAATCCCCTTTGCCTTTGTACAATGGCACTATTCAAGTATTCCGCCAACCCTCAGGCACCTCACCATGAGTCATACATACATCAAATAACCTTACCAACCAGTCAACAATACAGTCACCCCCTTTTTTGATAAATTCCACTGCAATACCATCCAAACCCGCTTCCTTGCCGGCTTTCATATTCCGCAAAGCTTTTATTACCTCTTCTGTGTTTACCAAATCATTCTCCCTAACCCTCTCACTTTGCACACCACCTCGACCAAAACACCGTATATCTGCTACTCTATCATCAAACACATTCAAGAAACCTTCAAAATCTCACTCCATCTCCTTCTCACATCACCACTACTTGTTATCACCTCCCCATTAGCCCCCTTCACTGAAGTTCCCATTTGTTCCCTTGTCTTACGCACTTCATTTACCTCCTTCTAAAACATCTTTTTATCCTCCCTAAAATCTAATGATACCCTCTCACCCCATTTAACCTCTTGCACCTTTCTCTTGACCTACTGCCTCTTTCTTTTATACATTTCCCAGTCATTTGCCTTTTTTCCTGCAAAAATCGTCCAAATGCCTCTCTCTTCTCTTTCACTAATAATCTTACTTGTTCATCCCAACACTCACTACCCTTTCTAATCTGCCCACCTCCCACGCTTCTTATGCCACAAGCATCTTTTGCGCAAGCCATCGCTGCTTCCCTAAATACATCCTATTCCTCCCCCCATTCCCCTTGTTCATGAAAGTACCTACTTTATTTTTTCCCTCCTATTTATATACTCATACTCCCTTTTTCTTCCCCGTGCCTCACCCACAAGCTCTGTTCGCTCCCACGTTCCAGGTCAGTCTTGTACCTTTGCCCACTCGTCTCCCGCGGTAGACGCATGAAATGGTCGAGCTGGTTGGCTGCGTTGGGGTGATTAGCTTGGGTGATCTGGGGTATGTTTGGCAGCTGTGCTCAGCTGCGTCTTAGATCATGAACTGACTGGTTGACTCGGTGGTTGTGATGGTTGATTGTATTTTTGATGGCTTGGCTGAATCGGTATTTGGTGGGGCTGTACTTTGGTTGTGGCTTGGGTGATAGTATAGTTGATTTGATAGATGGCGGTAGCTGTAGTTGGCTCCGTCCGGGACTGTGGCAGCTCTAGTTGATTATGCCTTGACAGATACTTTGGTTGCATTGATGTTTGGTAGGACGTCTATGACTGGTTGCTCTTGGGTCGGTGCTATGGTTCAGTAGGTGCAAGGTATGGCAGCCATGACTGGTCGTCCCTGGACTGATAGTTTGGTCGAGCGGTTGCCTGACGTGTCAGGTGGTGCTGGGGTACACCTGGAGACACTTCCTTGGTCTTCCTACCACTCTCTGTCATCTGAAGAAGAGTGAGGATGTCCATACATTTTCTTCTTTAGATGATATAAAGATACTGAAAGCAAAGGTGTAGTAATGTGCCTGATATTGTGTGGACTGCCACCAGGGACAGGACAGTCGCTCTTCCAGAGGACAGTGGACCATAAATGGCAGTGTATACAGACACGGTGAATTGGAGGATTAATTCCATGACCAGGGGCTTTGTATGTAAACAATATGTGTTTATATGTGTGTGTATTTGTGTAATTATCTGCCTGAGTTCTGCATTCGTGGGGTCCCATGTTCTGAATTTTTTGTTGTCACACAGTTTTTAAGTTTTTTATGCAGTCTATATTCACAGTTTCGTTTTTCAGATGAGTCCAGTCATCCACAACTCTCGTAGTGAAAAGTCCTCCTTTACATATTTTCAAACGAGTTTTTTTGATTAATCATCATAATGGCTTCTGGTTTTTCAATCACTACATCTTTTAGTAAAATTGGTTACTAGTGACATTATGATTCTTGCTTTAAAAGTTAAAGATGTGATCAAGTTATCCGTTACTCTTCTCTCTTATATAATGAACAAATCTATGGCCTCGAACCTTAACTAGGTTCACCTCAGTATGGTTACCTGTGTGTGTGTGTGTGTGTGTGTGTGTGTGTGTGTGTGTGTGTGTGTGTCTGTGTGTGTGTGTGTGTGTGTGTGTGTGTGTGTGTGTGTGTGTGTATCAATACGTGCTTGTCTTTGTATACATTAAGTCAGGAGTCAGGGTTCTTCTTATTAAATGATTAGGCAGAATGTTTACAACTGTCCCCAGATGCAGCTTAACTTATAGATTCTTGAATTCTCTTAAAATGACCATTTCCTTATGAAGTCCCATTGTTGGATGTTTCTCGACATTAGTATATCCTGATATCGTGGGAAGGTTCCACTTCTTATAGTCGAGTTTCTGATTATAAGAGTTTTGCAAGAAGGACACCTGTTATGTACCTTATGTACTTCAACTGAAGCTAACAACTCACCTTTGCTTGTTCTGGACTCTAGATCTTCAGCTCCGCATGAGACAAAATACATCATCATCATTGTCACACATTTCCTCTGAACTTCTCATCATCTTCCTCTACATCGCTATTTCTAAAGCATTACCATCTTCTACTGTTGTCCTGTTTCCTACAAGTTCCCTCTGTATTGGACTTCTTCCTCCCTGTCACAAGACTTCTTTAACTATATGGTGTTCACTTTGTCATCATCCTGGGCTGAGGTGATAAAGTTCTTGGTATTTCGTTACTCCAACTCCACGGATGACAGACATTTGGTTCCTCTTGTCCTGGTGGATGTGCTGAGGGTTGAGGGTCTCTTGCTTCCCCTTAACACCAGCATCCAGCACGACACTCATGGTGGCCGGCTCCTACCTCAAAATACACCCTCCCAGGCCACAAAACACACCCTCTTGGGTCACAAAATACACCCTCCCAGGCCAAAATATACACTCTCCTGGGCCCCAAAATACACCCTCTTGGGCATCAAAATACACCCTCCTGGGCCACAAAATACACCCTCCCGCGCCACAAAATGTGTCCCTGCAACAGGCCTCGGTCCATCTTTATAGAATGCGCTCCCTTCGTCGTACCTCCCCTGGGACATCAACATTCATAGCTTTCACGTTGTATTGTAAATGTACTTCTCTGACTCTGTGTTGGGAGCTACACTGTGGTACCATTTACTTTAATTTATGGCTGGTTATGTATGGTGATCCGTGGGACGGTGGTGGGTGGGAAGATTTCTTTTTAATTCAAATAGATATAAAAGAATTACTCTGTAATGTTACTGTAAGTTTGTAATGCACAATGGCATATTGAAAAATCGAGAAATGAGTATAAGTAACGAACTGGCTTTGAATATCAAATATTACCAGTGACTGTATACCTTACACAGTATAAGGGTCACAAGATGAATACCTAGAATTTTGGATCGTCTTTGGCGACATTGTGAGTGGGCTCGCTTCTTCCACTAAGCTCAGTATGGGAACCCATACTGGACCTTATTTATGAAAGGACGGAGGAAAACCCATTCACGGTTCGTGCTAAGATAGAAAAATCTCTCTTGTTATGGTTCTTTTACAGTTATAAATAAAACTACTACGTCGTTGAGGTAGCTTTGGTCTAACGTAGTTGACGTGGCTTTCGTCTGACGTAATTGACGTAGCTTTCGTGTGAAAGTCAGATATAAACTTAATCGGATCCCGAACTGGTGCTTCCTATGGATGGCAGAGGAGGTGAAGGAAATATTTTAAATGAACTGAGTATGATGAAGAAATGTTTCAGGTGTGTGCAAGTTATGAAAGACTGATAGAAACAGTACGGAGCTTTTCAGCGCTACACATGGACCATGTCTTAGCTATGCTTCCATTTTTTAGACTCCTTGTAACTTACAAAGTATCTGTGTGTATCTGCGATCTAATTCTTATATCTGCTTAAGTATAGATCATCCGATACTTTTTAGGAAAAAAAAAAAGATAAAATGCACCTGAGATTACCAAATCATAATCTCTTAGTTCGCAGTTTTGTACTTTAACGTTCATCAAAAGCGAAGCAAGTAACGGTATACGAAAGTTGATATACGTCCTTGATGACAACGTTCTTAGATTTCGTTTGTCCTTATACCGTCATCACTGGCTGGGCGGAGTAGTAGACGAAGTGTACGACTCTGGTGTGACGTCTCAACATGGGTTCGGCAACTCACTGAAATCGCCGAGTTTGAATGACTGATTTGCTTTTCACCCTGATTCTCAAGTTTTAAAAACATGACCAGTTTATTTTACGGGAAGGTGTCTCAGGTGTTCAGAGAAAGTCTTTCAAAGGTTGTAGAAGTAGTAATTGGATACATGGTTCTGAGATATAAGAATAAAAGTGGAAATGTACGGTGGATGAATGTAACTGGAACGGGTTCGTAAGGAGGATGTGTTAATAGCTTTCAAGCGTTCCTCGAGGCGGTGATTTGCGGTCCAATTTTCCTTCCCAAAAAATAAGATTGTCTCCAAATTCACGAAGCTGGAGATGTGCAGAGACGATGAGAGAACTTTTTTCTGGATCGCTTGACTTTTTGCCAAACTTTTCAGTGCATTGAGAGGTGTCTTTATGGCGCGTTGCCTCCCGAGTAAAGTTATATTGGCGAGGCATTATGTGGTCTCATGGCGATATTGGTCTCCTCAGGGAGAGAGAGAGCTGGTGTGGCCCACAATATTGGCTAAACCTCGCGGGGGAAAATATTGGTGAATACTGGAAGGTAAAGTTTTCCATCAGTATATACTTTTGAAAGGAGAATTCTATTTTTTGTCAAAGGCTTTTATTAACCGAAATGAAGGATTGGAACGAAATAGAAAAGCCGATGTTTTAGTTAAAGTTGATAGTAATAAAACCTTCAATAACCTGTGTGGTTCTGGAGAGTGTGGGGTTAAAAGGCATCGTCTTGGTTATCATCCAACACAAGTGTTTAACGGGAGGATCTGGTGAGATTGTCGGACTCTGGTGGTTGTGTCGATCATCGCATTATCATACCAGCGCCGACTGCACCTTCAGGAGGTGAGTTATGTCAGATGTCAAGCGTCCTGAACGCTGTTTAAGACAAATAACAACTCGGTGAAATTCCTATTTGAATCACTCAGTAAGTAACGTTTTCCTCTAATTAGTTATCATCTTCGACTACGTTGGAAAGACAATTATTACACTTTCTTTTAAAACAGCAGGGGATTGACTAAGAATAATAAGGCGTCAAAGGATGTGGTATAAATATGCAAATACTTTATCTAAACTCCGTTGAATCTTACGGAGTTGATCTTTTTGTACATAAATGTTGAGATTACTGGAGAGAAATAAGAAACCCTCACTAGAGTAGTTATGTTGAATGACGTTACAGTGAAATACACTGAATCTAGAGTTTTTCATTAATCATAACTTCTGTCTTTAACTATCATGATTTTCATCATATATGGTAATCATCATCATTAGTCGCTCGTATAATAATCTATTCACTTCACCAATCTTAGGAGATAAAATGTCAGTATATATATATATAAGGGGAATGGGGGAGGAATGGGATGTATTTAGGGAATCAATGATGGATTGCGCAAAAGATGCTTGTGGCATGAGAAGAGTGGGAGGTGGGTTGATTAGAAAGGGTAGTGAGTGGTGGGATGAAGAAGTAAGATTATTAGTGAAAGAGAAGAGAGAGGCATTTGGACGATTTTTTGCAGGGAAAAAATGCAATTGAGTGGGAGATGTATAAAAGAAAGAGACAGGAGGTCAAGAAAAAGGTGCAAGAGGTGAAAAAGAGGGCAAATGAGAGTTGGCGTGAGAGAGTATCATTAAATTTTAGAGAGAATAAAAACATGTTCTGGAAGGAGGTAAATAAAGTGCGTAAGACAAGGGAGCAAATGGGAACTTCAGTGAAGGGCGCAAATGGGGAGGTGATAACAAGTAGTGGGGATGTGAGAAGGAGATGGAGTGAGTATTTTGAAGGTTTGTTGAATGTGTTTGATGATAGAGTGGCAGATATAGGGTGTTTTGGTCGAGGTGGTGTGCAAAGTGAGGGGGTTAGGGAAAATGATTTGGTAAACAGAGAAGAGGTAGTAAAAGCTTTGCGGAAGATGAAGGCCGGCAAGGCAGCAGGTTTGGATGGTATTGCAGTGGAATTTATTAAAAAAAAGGGGGTGACTGTATTATTGACTGGTTGGTAAGGTTATTTAATGTATGTATGACTCATGGTGAGGTGCCTGAGGATTGGCGGAATGCGTGCATAGTGCCATTGTACAAAGGCAAAGGGGATAAGAGTGAGTGCTCAAATTACAGAGGTATAAGTTTGTTGAGTATTCCTGGTAAATTGTATGGAAGGGTATTGATTGAGAGGGTGAAGGCATGTACAAAGCATCAGATTGGGGAAGAGCAGTGTGGTTTCAGAAGTGGTAGAGGATGTGTGGATCAGGTGTTTGCTTTGAAGAATGTATGTGAGAAATACTTAGAAAAGCAAATGGATTTGTATGTAGCATTTATGGATCTGGAGAAGGCATATGATAGAGTTGATAGAGATGCTCTGTGGAAGGTATTAAGAATATATGGTGTGGGAGGCAAGTTGTTAGAAGCAGTGAAAAGTTTTTATCGAGGATGTAAGGCATGTGTACGTGTAGGAAGAGAGGAAAGTGATTGGTTCTCAGTGAATGTAGGTTTGCGGCAGGGGTGTGTGATGTCTCCATGGTTGTTTAATTTGTTTATGGATGGGGTTGTAAGGGAGGTAAATGCAAGAGTCCTGGAAAGAGGGGCAAGTATGAAGTCTGTTGGGGATGAGAGAGCTTGGGAAGTGAGTCAGTTGTTGTTCGCTGATGATACAGCGCTGGTGGCTGATTCATGTGAGAAACTGCAGAAGCTGGTGACTGAGTTTGGTAAAGTGTGTGGAAGAAGAAAGTTGAGAGTAAATGTGAATAAGAGCAAGGTTATTAGGTACAGTAGGGGTGAGGGTCAAGTCAATTGGGAGGTGAGTTTGAATGGAGAAAAACTGGAGGAAGTGAAGTGTTTTAGATATCTGGGAGTGGATCTGGCAGCGGATGGAACCATGGAAGCGGAAGTGGATCATAGGGTGGGGGAGGGGGCGAAAATTCTGGGAGCCTTGAAGAATGTGTGGAAGTCGAGAACATTATCTCGGAAAGCAAAAATGGGTATGTTTGAAGGAATAGTGGTTCCAACAATGTTGTATGGTTGCGAGGCGTGGGCTATGGATAGAGATGTGCGCAGGAGGATGGATGTGCTGGAAATGAGATGTTTGAGGACAATGTGTGGTGTGAGGTGGTTTGATCGAGTAAGTAACGTAAGGGTAAGAGAGATGTGTGGAAATAAAAAGAGCGTGGTTGAGAGAGCAGAAGAGGGTGTTTTGAAATGGTTTGGGCACATGGAGAGAATGAGTGAGGAGAGATTGACCAAGAGGATATATGTGTCGGAGGTGGAGGGAACGAGGAGAAGAGGGAGACCAAATTGGAGGTGGAAAGATGGAGTGAAAAAGATTTTGTGTGATCGGGGCCTGAACATGCAGGAGGGTGAAAGGAGGGCAAGAAATAGAGTGAATTGGAGTCATGTGGTATACAGGGGTTGACGTGCTGTCAGTGGATTGAAGCAAGGCATGTGAAGCGTCTGGGGTAAACCATGGAAAGCTGTGTAGGTATGTATATTTGCGTGTGTGGACGTGTGTATGTACATGTGTATGGGGGGGGGGGGGGTGGGCCATTTCTTTCGTCTGTTTCCTTGCGCTACCTCGCAAACGCGGGAGACAGCGACAAAGTATAAAAAAAAAAAAAAAAAAAAAAAAAAAAAAAAAATATATATATATATATATATATATATATATATATATATATATATATATATATATATATATATATATATGCCTTCACCCTCTCAATCAATACCCTCCCATATAATTTACCAGGAATACTCAACAAACTTATACCTCTGTAATTTGAGCACTCACTCTTATCCCCTTTGCCTTTGTACAATGGCACTATGCACGCATTCCGCCAATCCTCAGGCACCTCACCGTGAGTCATACATACATTAAATAACCTTACCAACCAGTCAACAATACAGTCACCCCTTTTTTTGATAAATTCCACTGCAATACCATCCAAACCTGCTGCTTGCCGGCCTTCATCTTCCGCAAAGCTTTTACTACCTCTTCTCTGTTTACCAAATCATTTTCCCTAACCCTCTCACTTTGCACACCACCTCGACCAAAACACCCTATATCTGCCACTCTATCATCAAACACATTCAACAAACCTTCAAAATACTCACTCCATCTCCTTCTCACATCACCACTACTTGTTATCACCTCCCCATTTGCGCCCTTCACTGAAGTTCCCATTTGCTCCCTTGTCTTACGCACTTTATTTACCTCCTTCCAGAACATCTTTTTATTCTCCCTAAAATTTAATGATACTCTCTCACCCCAACTCTCATTTGCCCTTTTTTTCACCTCTTGCTCCTTTCTCTTGACCTCCTGTCTCTTTCTTTTATACGTCTCCCACTCAGTTGCATTTTTTCCCTGCAAAAATCGTCCAAATGCCTGTCTCTTCTCTTTCACTAATACTCTTACTTCTTCATCCCACCACTCACTACCCTTTCTAATCAACCCACCTCCCACTCTTCTCATGCCACAAGCATCTTTTGCGCAATCCATCACTGATTCCCTAAATACATCCCATTCCTCCCCCACTCCCCTTACTTCTATTGTTCTCACCTTTTTCCATTCTATACTCAGTCTCTCCTGGTACTTCCTCACACAAGTCTCCTTCCCAAGCTCACTTACTCTCACCACCCTCTTCACCCCAACATTCACTCTTTTTTTCTGAAAACCCATACATATCTTCACCTTAGCCTCCACAAGATAATGATCAGACATCCCTCCAGTTGCACCTCTCAGCACATTAACATCCAAAAGTCTCTCTTTCGCGCGCCTGTCAATTAACACGTAATCCAATAACGCTCTCTGGCCATCTCTCCTACTTACATAAGTAAACTTATGTATATCTCGCTTTTTAAACCAGGTATTCCCAATCATCAGTCCTTTTTCAGCACATAAATCTACAAGCTCTTCACCAGAGCATCAGATTGGGGAAGAGCAATGTGGTTTCAGAAGTGGTAGAGGATGTGTGGATCAGGTGTTTGCTTTGAAGAATGTATGTGAAAAATACTTAGAAAAGCAAATGGATTTGTATGTAGCATTTATGGATCTGGAGAAGGCTTATGATAGAGTTGATAGAGATGCTCTGTGGAAGGTATTAAGAATATATGGTGTGGGAGGAAAGTTGTTAGAAGCAGTGAAAAGTTTTTATCGAGGATATAAGGCATGTGTACGTGTAGGAAGAGAGGAAAGTGATTGGTTCTCAGTGAATGTAGGTTTGCGGCAGGGGTGTGTGATGTCTCCATGGTTGCTTAATTTGTTTATGGATGGGGTTGTTAGGGAGGTGAATGCAAGAGTTTTGGAAAGAGGGGCAAGTATGAAGTCTGTTGGGGATGAGAGAGCTTGGGAAGTGAGTCAGTTGTTGTTCGCTGATGATACAGCGCTGGTGGCTGATTCATGTGAGAAACTGCAGAAGCTGGTGACTGAGTTTGGTAAAGTGTGTGAAAGAAGAAAGTTAAGAGTAAATGTGAATAAGAGCAAGGTTATTAGGTACAGTAGGGTTGAGGGTCAAGTCAGTTGGGAGGTGAGTTTGAGTGGAGAAAAACTGGAGGAAGTGAAGTGTTTTAGATATCTGGGAGTGGATCTGGCAGCGGATGGAACCATGGAAGCGGAAGTGGATCATGGGGTGGGGGAGGGGGCGAAAATCCTGGGAGCCTTGAAGAATGTGTGGAAGTTGAGAACATTATCTCGGAAAGCAAAAATGGGTATGTTTGAAGGAATAGTGGTTCCAACAATGTTGTATGGTTGCGAGGCGTGGGCTATGGATAGAGTTGTGCGCAGGAGGATGGATGTGCTGGAAATGAGATGTTTGAGGACAATGTGTGGTGTGAGGTGGTTTGATCGAGTAAGTAACGTAAGGGTAAGAGAGATGTGTGGAAATAAAAAGAGCGTGGTTGAGAGAGCAGAAGAGGGTGTTTTGAAATAGTTTGGGCACATGGAGAGAATGAGTGAGGAAAGATTGACCAAGAGGATATATGTGTCGGAGGTGGAGGGAACGAGGAGAAGAGGGAGACCAAATTGGAGGTGGAAAGATGGAGTGAAAAAGATTTTGTGTGATCGGGGCCTGAACATGCAGGAGGGTGAAAGGAGGGCAAGGAATAGAGTGAATTGGAGCGATGTGGTATACCGGGGTTGATGTGCTGTCAGTGGATTGAATCAGGGCATGTGAAGCGTCTGGGGTAAACCATGGAAAGCTGTGTAGGTATGTATATTTGCGTGTGTGGACATATGTATATACATGTGTATGGGGGTGGGTTGGGCCATTTCTTTCGTCTGTTTCCTTGCGCTACCTCGCAAACGCGGGAGACAGCGACAAGGCAAAAAAAAAAAAAAAAATATGTATATATATATATATATATATATATATATATATATATATATATATATATATATATATATATATATATATATATATGTATATATATATATATATATATATATATATATATATATATATATATATATATATATATATATATATATATATATATATATATATATATGGGTAGATAGATAGATAGATAGATAGATAGATAGATAGATAGACAGGTAGGTAGGTAGGTGGATAAGTCCTTGTGTGTTTGTGTTTTACTTGTCCAGAGACACATTACCTTATAACTGATCTAGATAACGTGATCTCGTCATTTATGTATAATGTCATTATATGGACCGTCATCTAGCCACGTGAAACATGATTTTCCAAGATTTCAGTGAAAGAAGTGAGAAAATAAATTAAGAAATCTTTCATGTTCCTGAAATTACTGTATGTAATCAAACGTTTAGAAGCCAGTGTTGCTGTAGTAGCTGAGTATGGCTTTGCCAGCAGTATCCCGGCTGAAGGAGAGTGGCAACGTTTGGTTCCAGTGATAAAAACTCTAAACTTCTTCAAACTGCCAATAGAGGGTGTCTGCTCTCGGCTGGCGCTACTTTATGTACTGTTGTGTTCTTGGTCTTCACACTCGCAAAACACTTTAGGATCGGAGAAACTTTCTGCAGTTGACAAGAGTTGCTTTAGGTTTTGGGGATTTTGCAGTTGTAAAAATGGCACTCGTACAGAGAGTCCTTTTTTACTGGCTGCCAGGAGGCCACATCCAGCGACGGATCTGTCAGGAGGCGACAGAAGCTCCATGAATCCATCGTACTAAAGATCTCGCTGTGAGGCACAAGCCAATGTAGCGAGGCACGATGCATGACACGAGCCTCACCTAATCTGCTGAAGAAGGTGGCTATGGGTAATTCATCGAAAGGTAGCAATGGGAAGAGTCTCGTAATGGCTACGCATGCCAGATGCTCTGTCTGCTTAGCCTTAAGATTGTATTTGCATTGATGAAACCGATGTTGTTTGAGTGAAAATGTAATAACAACTGCTTTTTCTCAGATCATTGTCTTTGTACTTTGCCTTCCCACGAGTATGATCGTATCTAATAGTAATGTGGTCATTCCTTTTCCATATACAGTTGCTCAACCATGCATCATATACTGAGAGATTGATGATGATGGTGCCATGCAGGCAGGAGGTACTGCGCCTGTAAAAAATTCTTTTAAACATATATTTCATCATCACGTTGTGTCCAGCTGGTAATAGCAGACAGAATAGCCCTTCTCTTGAGACAGGTCTCCTGTTTCTCGAGAAGGATTACTGGATATCTACGATGAACGGTGGGTTCGCTCGGAGAAAAAAAATATTACGGTACAGAAATGGTCAGTTCGGACGATTCTTGTCATTTATTGCAATATGGAACAGACAAGTATTTGGTAATGTTACGGGAATAATGACTTAATTTGTGCACCTTCACTTTGGAACAACGGAAGAGAAGCACAAGACTTTCAGAGGCATATTTCACCAATTTCCCTCAAAAATAAACGAAAATTTTCAAAATGTCTCCGGAGAGATATTCACATACGGATCAACCTCTTTTACCTAATACTTTGCTGGGATATCATCTCAACCATCGTGGAGATGTAGGGTCGAGACTGTAGAAGCGGAATGATCGGCTTCTTACGAAGGAGTTATGTACAGATTTTGTGAGCGTTAGTCATACGATCTCATGATTGGCGTTGGACCAAGCGTTATAAACTTGTCTCACCATTTTGTCCGACATTCCTTCCTCATTCTTCATGAGTACGTATGTGTTGTGACGATCAAGATTATTCACAAGTCATATTCGTTACGTATGTTGGATGATGGTCGGTAATATATGAGGGTTCTTTCTTGTGGGTACGTGGATTTGTATGTCATAAAAAATCGAATGGGAGAACCAGGGATTATCAAAGATCATATTACAATAAGTTATTTGAGGTGACCAAAGATTACCGAGGGCACCAAAGGTCACCTCCAGTCACCTGAGGTAGCCCAGACACACTAGACGTCATCCAGATCTACCTGAAGTCATCTACAGTCAGCTGTGGTCCTCAGATGTTAACTGGTTTTGTCATAGTACAAATGACTGACTGTACCTTGAGTCATATAAGGTCACTTGGAGTTTACAGTCTAACTTGATTTTAATTAGATCTCGGCCAGTGAGTCTAAGTCTCACCACTTGCAATCATTCTGAATGGCTTTTATTAGTTATAATCAAGGGAAATCAGGTTCATAGCCATCAATGTTACCAGAAGGTAAGGACTGTGGTGACAGATGGGAATCACAACAGGTACATGTACGTACAGTACTTACTGTGTCCAGACCATCAGGAGCGTCAGATGGATATCCTCCTCAGAGAACTGGAGATGAGGAAGGGTATTAGGGATGAGGAGGGTCTGTGGAAGACTGATGCTGACCGGTGTATATGACAGTGGTAACGACTATTGTTTGTACTATGTCTGATTTACACTTATACAACGACTCCCCTCTTGAGCAAAACCTAATGTACACCACACACACACACACACACACACACACACACACACACACACACACACACACACACACACACACATACACACCCACACAAGTCGATATTGTATCTTTCGCAAGATAAGATCCAGTCGCTGCGCCTTGTGGTGTTAACAAAATCTCTTGGTCTGTAACCTCTCAGACCAGACAAACATATACAACATAGAGGATCATCAGCACTTCTTGACTATCATGAGATGATGATCTTTCCCAGATGGTCTCTCAGGCGATGGTAATCTTCTGAAGAACTCAATTGTGTGTCTCGTGTGTCTCAAGGCAAGACGTGAATGACTCAGTTGTGTCGTTGTAACTTACATTGTCGGTGCATTTGGTGGACTGTGGTTCCTCCCTAAACCTTCAAGGATAAGAATCACTAGACTTCAGTTCCCTGTCCTACGAGGCTACTGCTAGATGCATAACGAGAAAGCAGAACATAAGCGATTGAATGGTATGGCACAAGGGGATGAACTAGAGATCCTCTTTTGTTGAACGTTTACCCCGATTTCCATATGTCAGTCCAGAAGCTCACACTTGCAATGCGCTTTTGGGATTTTCGTTTTGCAAGAGATCAAAATATCTTCCTTAACTACAAACCTCTGATTAAACATCTTCCAACTTAATCATGGTGTGACTGACGAACACTCTCCTGTTAGATCATGGAAACGTCGGCTTTAAGGCGGGTCACGTTCCCTGCTGGTAGAAACACAGATGATCGTAATGACTAACCAGCACTTTGTAATATTCGGGAAGTGACTTCCGCTATGTGGACGAACGATACAAAGCCTTCATCATGAAGACATCCTTGAGCTAGCATATCTATTCTCGTTTAAAAACGTATACATATACTGGGAAAAGCAGTTTTCAGGTTTAGTTGACCTACACAGGAGGAAGTTCACAGAAATTCCAACGAGGAACAGATCACGTTCGTACCTGGACTACTCTCGCCTCACATGAATGGTCTGTCCTCTGTCCATTCTTCGTCTTGCTCAACCATTCATCTCGAACGTTGACACGGCGTCAGCAGAACATGGCGTTGTGAGAGGATACACAATATGGTGGGGAGGTCGGGAATCATACTGTCATGTACAAGGCTGATATATATACAATGGATCAGTCCCCCACTCGACCCATCTTCTCGGGCCATAAGAGGAGGAAACTTCAGGGAACAAGAAAGTTCACCAACGATGGTTTACCTTCGGTTTTATTTTCAGGTCATAGTTTACCTAAGATTATCTTATTCTCAGATCTTAGTTTACCTTAGGTTACTTTAATCTTAAGTTGCTTTATTCTGAGATCATAGTTTACCTCGGGTTATACTGTATTGTCAAATCATAGTTTACCTTAGGTTACTTTATTCTCAGATATAGTTTACATTTGGTTACTTAGTTCCGAGATCACGATTTACCATAGATTACCTTATTCTCAGATCAAAAATGCTCTAGCATTCCCTTCCTTCCAAACATAACATGAATGTAGAACTCATACACACATCGGACAGACACTTAATATTATCACTTCCAAACATAACATGAATGTAGAACTCATACACACATCGGACAGACACTTAATATGATCAGTTTCACTGTATAGATAAAGTTACTACTACCCAACTGTATTCCTCGAGATCCTTTGTCAATAGAGTCTGCCTTGTGAAATAACAAAGGAAGATCAACTGGTACATTCCCTCAGATCTATGAAGTAATATGATGAAATATGATGAATGTACTGATACTGATAAATGTAGATTAAACAAGAACCCCAGGGTGGGGAAATCTGTTCTCCTTCAGGTACTGCTCTCAATGATCACGTTATTGTATAGAGAGGAAGAAATAGGATCATGTAGACTGGAGAGAGAGAGAGAGAGAGAGAGAGAGAGAGAGAGAGAGAGAGAGAGAGAGAGAGAGAGAGAGAGAGAGACAGACAGACAGACAGACAGAGCGAGATTTTACCGAGAATTGGTATTAAACACCGGAAGGATTTTTCACCCAAAGAAAACACAAAGGTAGAAAAATAACAGACAGATAACATAAAGGTTATAGATATTCACCTTGCCGAAAACAGTGTGATAACAAGAACTGAAATACCTGAGTGGTATCATGAGAGGAACCCAAGATCATACAGGTGTCCAACACTGTAAAGCCACAGTGAGAGAGGTCGTCAGGGTGACATTTTAGGTCTGGACTGGACACCCTCAGTGTATGTGCTGGTGCAATAAGGCAGGAGTAGGAGGAGACGTGCTCCAGCATAGGTGAGACATGTTTCCTTAAAGCAGGTGTTGGGTCACGAGCCTCACTTCATTATTCATCCCACACAGTCAGTGTCTGAGCTGCCTGACACGCTCTCAGAATTCCCGAAGCGCCGGCGAGTTAAGAATAGGAACAGTACTGTTGGTCAGCATAGTGGCGTTCTGGTAGTGTAGGTAAGGCAAGAGAAGGAACTGGTGGCCAGCAGAGGGTTGTTCTGGTAGTGCTGGTGAGGCAAGAGAAGGAACTGGTGGCCAGCAGAGGGTTGTTCTGGTAGTGCAGGTGAGGCAAGAGAAGGAACAACACTGGTGGCCAGCAGAGGGTTGATCTGGTAGTGCTGGTGAGGCAAGAGAAGGAACTGGTGGCCAGCAGAGGGTTGTTCTGGTAGTGCTGGTGAGGCAAGAGAAGGAACTGGTGGCCAGCAGAGGGTTGTTCTGGTAGTGCAGGTGAGGCAAGAGAAGGAACAACACTGGTGGCCAGCAGAGGGTTGTTCTGGTAGTGCTGGTGAGGCAAGAGAAGGAACAACACTGATATTTTACAGAAGCTGTGGAGTAACTCACAGTTCAAAAAGTTCACTGCCTTTACAAATTCAGCAGACCAAACATTTCTGGTTTTCATGTTTCATGGGAAAGATGTTATATTTTGTACCGTAGGAAAACAATAAGTAACAACAGATAAGTAAGCATTGAAAGTGCTCACCTAACGTAAGATTCAAGTGAGGCAAGAGCTTGATCGAGTATCATAACAGGAAAGAGAAAAAAAAGTTCAGTGCCAGTTGGTTTGTAACGAGAGGAACAAAAACCATCAAAAATAATAGTAATAACATGAATATACTGAATAACTAGCTAAAAGTGAAGAGTCTTTAGGACACTCAGGGTATGAAACTTATTTTTGGAAAGGAGAGAGGCCAAAATTAGCAGGATACCCTGAGGAGGATATGAAGAACAGCAGTATCTCTGCTGTGTGATTTTCAAAATACAAAGATATTAAATATATATATATATATATATATATATATATATATATATATATATATATATATATATATATATATATATATATATATTTATTTATTTATTTATTTTGCTTTGTCGCTGTCTCCCGTGTTTGCGAGGTAGCGCAAGGAAACAGACGAAAGAAATGGCCCAACCCACCGCTATACACATGTATATGCATACACGTCCACACACGCAAATATACATACCTATACATCTCAATGTACACATATATATACACACACAGACGCATACATATATACCCATGCACACAATTCACACTGTCTGCCTTTATTCATTCCCATCGCCACCTCGCCACACATGGAATACCATCCCCCTCCCCCCTCATGTGTGTGAGGTAGCGCTAGGAAAAGACAACAAAGGCCCCATTCGTTCACACTCAGTCTCTAGCTGTCATGCAGTAATGCCCGAAACCACAGCTCCCTTTCCACATCCAGGCCCCACACAACTTTCCACGGTTTACCCCAGACGCTTCACATGCCCTGCTCATATATATATTATTTTTTTTTTTATTATACTTTGTCGCTGTCTCCCGCGTTTGCGAGGTAGCGCAAGGAAACATACGAAAGAAATGGCCCAACTCCCCCCCCCATACACATGTATATACATACGTCCACACACGCAAATATACATACCTACACAGCTTTCCATGGTTTACCCCAGACGCTTCACATGCCTTGATTCAACCCACTGACAGCACGTCAACCCCGGTATACCACATCGCTCCAATTCACTCTATTCCTTGCCCTCCTTTCACCCTCCTGCATGTTCAGGCCCCGATCACACAAAATCTTTCTCACTCCATCTTTCCACCTCCAATTTGGTCTCCCTCTTCTCCTCGTTCCCTCCACCTCCGACACATATATCCTCTTGGTCAATCTTTCCTCACTCATTCTCTCCATGTGCCCAAACCACTTCAAAACACCCTCTTCTGCTCTCTCAACCACGCTCTTTTTATTTCCACACATTTCTCTTACCCTTACGTTACTAACTCGATCAAACCACCTCACACCACACATTGTCCTCAAACATCTCATTTCCAGCACATCCATCCTCCTGCGCACAACTCTATCCATAGCCCACGCCTCGCAACCATACAACATTGTTGGAACCACTATTCCTTCAAACATACCCATTTTTGCTTTCCGAGAAAATGTTCTCGACTTCCACACATTCTTCAAGGCCCCCAGAATTTTCGGCCCCCTCCCCCACCCTATGATCCACTTCCGCTTTCATGGTTCCATCCGCTGCCAGATCCACTCCCAGATATCTAAAACACTTCACTTCCTCCAGTTTTTCTCCATTCAAACTCACCTCCCAATTGACTTGACCGTCAACCCTACTGTACCTAATAACCTTGCTCTTATTCACATTTACTCTTAACTTTCTTCTTCCACACACTTTACCAAACTCAGTCACCAGCTTCTGCAGTTTCTCACATGAATCAGCCACCAGCGCTGTATCATCAGCGAACAACAACTGACTCACTTCCCAAGCTCTCTCATCCCCAACAGACTTCATACTTGCCCCTCTTTCCCAAAACTCTTGCATTTACCTCCCTAACAACCCCATCCATAAACAAATTAAACAACCATGGAGACATCACACACCCCTGCCGCAAACCTACATTCACTGAGAACCAATCACTTTCCTCTCTTCCTACACGTACACATGCCTTACATCCTCGATAAAAACTTTTCACTGCTTCTAACAACTTTCCTCCCACACCGTATATTAATACCTTCCACAGAGCATCTCTATCAACCCTATCATATGCCTTCTCCAGATCCATAAATGCTACATACAAATCCATTTGCTTTTCTAAGTATTTCTCACATACATTCTTCAAAGCAAACACCTGATCCACACATCCTCTACCACTTCTGAAACCACACTGCTCTTCCCCAATCTGATGCTCTGTACATGCCTTCACCCTCTCAATCAATACCCTCCCATATAATTTACCAGGAATACTCAACAAACTTATACCTCTGTAATTTGAGCACTCACTCTTATCCCCTTTGCCTTTGTACAATGGCACTATGCACGCATTCCGCCAATCCTCAGGCACCTCACCATGAGTCATACATACATTAAATAGCCTTACCAACCAGTCAACAATACAGTCACCCCCTTTTTTAATAAATTCCACTGCAATACCATCCAAACCTGCTGTGTGTGTGTGTGTGTGTGAGTATGTGTGTGTGTGTGTATATTTATATCTGTATATTTTATTTTTTTATTTTACTTTGTCGCTGTCTCCCGCGTTAACGAGGTAGCGCAAGGAAACAGACGAAAGAATGGCCCAACCCACCCATATACACCTGTATATACATACACGTCCACACACGCAAATATACATAAATATGCATCTCACAGTATATATATATATATATATATATATATATATATATATATATATATATATATATATATATATATATATATATATATATATATATATATATATATATATATATATATATATATATATATACTCACACAGACATAAACATATATACACATGTACATAATTCATATTGTCTGCCTTTATTCGTTCTCGTCGGACCCCGCCACACACGAAATAATAACCCCCTCCCCAGCATGTGCACGAGGTAGCGCTAGGAAAAGACAACAAAGGCCACTCAGTCTCTCGCTGTCATGTATGATGCACCGAAACCACAGCTCCCTTTCCACAACCAGGCCCCACACAACTTTCCATGGTTTACCCAAGACGCTTCACATGCCCTGGTTCAATCCACTGACAGCACGTCGACCCCGGTATACCACATCGTTCCAATTCACTCTGTTCCTTGCACGCCTTTCACCCTCCTGCATGTTCAGGCCCCGATCACTCAAAATCTTTTTCACTCCATTTTTCCACCTCCAATTTGGTCTCCCACTTCTCCTCGTTCCCTCCACCTCTGACACATATATCCTCCTGGTCAATCTTTCTGCATTCATTCTCTCCATGTGAACAAACCATTTCAAAACACCCTCTTCTGCGCTCTCAACCACACACTTTTTATTACCACACATCTCTCTTGCCCTATTATTACTTACTCGATCAAACCACCTAATACCACATATTGTCCTCAAACATCTCATTTCCAGCACATCCACCCTCCTCCGCACAAATCTATCTATAGCCCACGCCTCGCAACCATATAACATTGTTGGAACCAATATTCCTTCAAACATACCCATTTTTGCTTTCCAAGATAATGCTCTCGACTTCCACACATTCTTCAACGCTCCCAGAACTTTCGCCCCCTCCCCCACCCTATGATTCACATCCTCTTCCATGGTTCCATCCGCTGCCAAATCCACTCCCAGATATCTAAAACACTTCACTTCCTCCAGTTTTTCTCCATTTAAACTTACCTCCCAGTTGACTTGTCCCTCAACCCTACTGTACCTAATAACCTTGCTCTTATATATCATTTTTCATTTATCTATTTATCATACTTTGTCTCTGTCTCCCGCGTTAGCGAGGTAGCGCAAGGAAACAGACAAAAGAATGGCCCAACCCACCCACATACACAATTATATACGTACACGTCCACACACGCACACATACATACCTATACATCCCAACGTATACATATGCATACACACACAGACATATACATATATACACATGTACATAATTCATACTGTCTGCCCTGATTCATTCCCGTCGCCACCCCGCCACAAGTGAAATGACAACCCCCTCCCCCCACATGTGCGCGAGGTAGCGCTAGCAAAAGACAGCAAAGACAACATTCGTTCACACTCAGTCTCTAGCTGTCATGTATAATGCACCGAAGCCACAGCTACCTTTCCACATCCAGGCTCCATAAAACTTTCCATGGTTTACCCCAGACGCTTCACATGCCCTGGTTCAGTCCATTGACAGCACGTCGACCCCGGTATACCACATCGTTCCAATTTACTTTATTCCTTGCAAGCCCTTCACCCTCCTGCATGTTCAGGCCCCGATCATTCAAAGTCTTTTTCACTCCATCTTTCCACCTCTAATTTGGTCTACCACTTCTCGTTCCCTCCACTTCTGACACATATATCTTCTTTGTCAATCTTTCCTCACTCATTCTCTCCATGAGACCAAACCATTTCAAAACACCCTCTTCTGCTCTCTCAACTACACTCATTTTATTACCACACATCTCTCTTACCCTTTCATTACTTACTCGATCAAACCACCTCACACCACATATTGTCCTCAAACATCTCAAACATCCACCCTCCTCCGCACAACTCTATCTATAGCCCACGCCTCGCAACCATATAACATTGTTGGAAACACTATTCCTTCAAACATACCCATTTCTGCTTTCCAAGATAACGTTCTTTTGCGCAATCCATCACTGATTCCCTAAATACATCCCATTCCTCCCCCACTCCCCTTACTTCCATTGTTCTCACCTTTTTCCATTCTGTACTCAGTTTCTCCTGGTACTTCCTCACACAAGTCTCCTTCCCATGCTCACTTACTCTCACCACCCTCCTCACCCCAACATTCACTCTTCTTTTCTGAAAACCCATACAAATCTTCACCTTAGCCTCCACAAGATAATGATCAGACATCCCTCCAGTTGCACCTCTCAGCACATTAACATCCAAAATTTTCTCTTTCGCGCGCCTGTCAATTAACACGTAATCCAATAACGCTCTCTGGCCATCTCTCCTACTTACATACGTATACTTATGTATATCTCGCTTTTTAAACCAGGTATTCCCAATCACCAGTCCTTTTTCAGCACATAAATCTACGAGCTCTTCACCATTTCCATTTACAACACTGAACACCCCAAGTATACCAATTATTCCCTCAACTGCCACATTACTCACCTTTGCTTTCAAATCACCCATCAATATAACCCGGTCTCGTGCATCAAAACCACTAACACACTCATTCAGCTGCTCCCAAAACACTTGCCTCTCATGATCTTTCTTCTCATGCCCAGGTGCATATGCACCAATAATCACCCATCTCTCTCCATCAACTTTCAATTTTACCCATATTAATCGAGAATTTACTTTCTTACATTATATCACATACTCCCACAACTCCTGTTTCAGGAGTACTGCTACTCCTTCCCTTGCTCTTGTCCTCTCACTAACCCCTGACTTTACTCCCAAGACATTCCCAAACCACTCTTCCCCTTTACCCTTGAGCTTCGTTTCACTCATAGCCAAAACATCCAGTTTCCTTTCCTCAAACATACTACCTATCTCTCCTTTTTTCTCATCTTGGTTACATCCACACACATTTAGACACCCCAGTCTGAGCCTTCGAGGAGGATGAGCACTGCCCGCGTGACTCCTTCTTCTGTTTCCCATTTTATATATATATATATATATATATATATATATATATATATATATATATATATATATATATATATATATATATATATATATATATATATATTTATATAAATATATATATATATATATATATATATATATATTTTTTTTTTTTTTTTTTGCTTTGTCGCTGTCTCCCGCGTTTGCGAGGTAGCGATATATATATATATATATATATATATATATATATATATATATATATATATATATATATATATATATATATATATATATATATATTTACAGGCCATAGAGTCTCACTTCAATTAATCACAGAAAGTTTTCGTAAAGTCTTCGAAGACCGTACGGAAATAAGTTGCACAGGACGACAACATCTTTATGAACGTTGAGGGGAATTAGGAACTGAGGGTCATAGAGGATGGGCAGAAAATGAGTAGTAAACCTGTTAGATGAAGATATAGCATTAGAGCCCAAGATGAAAGTTGTGCCTAGAACAGTTAATAGAATCAAAGCAAAGGAATTAATGTTTTAAAGATACGAGAGGTTTAAGATGGTGAGTCTTATGCTTGAATATCCCTTTGGCTGATTTGCTTGTATAAGGTAGTATTTCTGTAGGGTTATCTGTGGTCTGTTTACACAGAAGACAGGCATTTGGCTCAGCAAGGCATCATTATAAACATAAAAATGTTTCAATGATGTGGTACATGGACACCCAGGCCTCTATACTAGTATGCTATCCACCGCTGTCCACCTCAACACGTACGAGATAACTGTAAAGAATTTCCAGGAATTTGTTCACGAATAGTAAACCTTCAGCGTCAGGCAGATCCAGCCACGAAAGATGATACAGAGGAAAAGCGAAGTGTCTTCCATCCTGTGTGAGGTAAGCAACACAATCCCATCTGAGGGAATCGTAAATATAATCTGTACATCGCTTTTTTTACATCACTTCAACGTTTACCACGAAAATGGAAGAATAAGTGTATAAGTGGGACATCTGGGAATATAAGTAACGCTCTGATGAAATAGAAGTATACAAGTGTCAGTGACCATGTTGCTGTACTTGTAGGTGTAGTCATGGTTAGACCAAAGAAAAGTTACAGATGTGTTGCGTCGCTGACAAACAAAAACATATCCATTAGAAAAAGAATTGAACGATTATGTATATTCAACATTCCTCCCCAGTGTAGGTTAGAATGCCATTGTAGCACTAGGGATTTAGAATTATATGTAAATTATCCTTTTTCAAAGGGATTCACGCCTTTCAGGGGAAAAATCTCTTTCTCTAATCGTTGTAGGAGTTTATGATCATAAATATAACGTAAGACTATGACTGTACAAATGTTTGAAGCAGGTATTAATTCTGCAGTGCCAGTGAAATTTGACAAGTACTTACTAGAATATCTGTCAAATCTGATGCATGAAAATGTTCAAGGTCCTGAGAAAAAAAAGTACCTATTTACATAAATATATGTATGTGTATTATTCTTTCATTATTGTTACGTAATCACAGGAACCCATTTACGGGTCTCCTGCAGCTCCAAGGTTGAGCTAAAGAAAGATGATAATGGACTCCTGAGTGAGAAGTTTTCGAAGAGTTTTCAATAGCACTGTAAACTCATGCAGACGGGCTCCCGAGCTGCGGTTTAAGTGTACGGACGACATCTAGAGACTGGATGTGAGCTGAGCTGATTAGCCTCCCTTTGTCTGTTCTTGGCGCTACTTCGTTAACGCAGGAAGCGGCAATCCAGTATGAAGTTATATATATATATATATACATGTGTATATATATATGTTTGTCACCGTGTATGTATATTTATGTTTACGTTGATTTGTATATATAATCATGTATGCGTGTATGGGCGTTTATGTATATGTATGTGTAGATGAGTGATTGAGCCGTTCTTCTTCTGTTTCCTTGCGCTTCCTCGCTAACGCGGGACACAGCAACAAAGTATAATGATAATATATATATGTATATATATGTATATATATATATATATATATATATATATATATATATATATATATATATATATATATATATTTATATTCATTTATTTTGCTTTGTCGCTGTCTCCCGCGTTAGCGAGGTAGCGCAAGGAAACAGACGAAAGAATGGCCCAACCTGCCCAAATACACATGTATATCCATACACGTCCACACACGCACAATATACATACCTAAACATCTCAATGTACACATATATATACACACACAGACATATACATATATACACACGTACATAATTCATGCTGTCTGCCTTTATTTGTTGCCATCGCCACCTCGCCACACATGGAATACCACCCCCCTCCTCCCTCATGTGTGCGAGGTAGCGCTAGGAATGACACCAACGGCCCCATTCGTTCACACTCAGTCTCTAGCTGTCATGTAATAATGCACCGAAACCACAGCTCCCTTTCCACATCCAGGCCCCACACACTTTCCATGGTTTACCCCAGACGCTTCACATGCCCTAGTTCAATCCATTGACAGCACGTCGACCCCGGTACACCACATCGTTCCAATTCACTCTATTCCTTGCACGCCTTTCACCCTCCTGCATGTTCAGGCCCCGATCACTCAAAATCTTTTTCACTCCATCTTTCCACCTAAAATTGGTCTCCCACTTCTCCTCGTTCCCTCCACCTCTGACACATATATCTTCTTGGTCAATCTATCTCCACTCATTCTCTCCATGTGACCAAACCATTTCAAAAGACCCTCTTCTGCTCTATCAACCACACTCTTTTTAATTCCACACATCTCTCTCACCCTTACATTACTTACTCGATCAAACCACCTTACACCACATATTGTCCTCAAACATCTCATTTCCAGCACATCCACCCTCCTACGCACAACTCTATCCATAGCCCACGCCTCGCAACCATACAACATTGTTGGAACCACTATTCCTTCAAACATACCCATTTTTGCTTTCCGAGATAATGTTCTCGACTTCCAAACATTCTTCAAGGCTCCCAGAATTTTCGCCCCCTCCCACACCCTATGATTCACTTCCGCTACCATGGTTCCATCCGCTGCCAGATCCACTCCCAGATATCTAAAACACTCTACTTCCTCCAGTTTCTCTCCATTCAAACTTACCTCCCAATTGACTTGACCCTCAACCCTACTGTACCTAATAACCTTGCTCTTATTCACATTTACTCTTAACTTTCTTCTTTCACACACTTTACCAAACTAAGTCACCAGCTTCTGCAGTTTCTTACATGAATCAGCCACCAGCGCTGTATCATCAGCGAACAACAACTGACTCACTTCCCAAGCTCTCTCATCCCCAACAGACTGCATACTTGCCCCTCTTTCCAAAACTCTTGCATTCACCTCCCTAACAACCCCATTTCCTCTCTTCCTACACGTACACATGCCTTACATCCTCGATAAAAACTTTTCACTGCTTCTAACAACTTGCCTGCCACACCATATATTCTTAAAACCTTCCACAGAGCATCTCTTTCAACTCTATCATATGCCTTCTCCAGATCCATAAATGCTACATACAGATACATTTGTTTTTCTAAGTATTTCTCACATACATTGTTCAAAGCAAACACCTGATCCACACATCCTCTACCACTTCTGAGACCACACTGCTATTCCCCAATCTGATGCTCTATACACTCCTTTACCCTCTCAATCAATACCCTTCCATATAATTTACCAGGAATACTCAACAAACTTATACCTCTGTAATTTGAGCACTCACTCTTATCCCCTTTGCCTTTGTACAATGGCACTATGCAAGCATTCCGCCAATCCTCAGGCACCTCACCATGAATCATACATACATTAAATAACCTTACCAACCAGTCAACAATACAGTCACCCCCTTTTTTAATAAATTGCACTGCAATACCATCCAAACCTACTGCTTTGCCGGCTTTCATCTTCCGCAAAGCTTTTACTACCTCTTCTCTATTTACCAAATCAAATTCCCTAACCCTCTCACTTTGCAAACCACCTCGACCAAGACACCCTATATCTGCCACTCTATCATCAAACACATTCAACAAACCTTCAAAATACTCACTCCATCTCCTTCTCACATCACCACTACATGTTATCACCTCCCCATTAGGCCCCTTCACTGAAGTTCCCATTTGCTGCCTTGTCTTACGCACTCTATTTACCTCCTTCCAAAACATCTTTTTATTCTCCCTGAAATTTAATGATACTCTCTCACCCCAACTCTCATTTGCCCTCTTTTTCACCTCTTGCACCTTTCTCTTGACGTCTTGCCTCTTTCTTTTATACCTCTCCCACTCATTTGCATTTTTCCCTGCAAAAATCGTTCAAATGCCTCTCTCTTCTCTTGCACTAATAATCTTACTTCTTCATCCCACCACTCACTACCTTTTCTAATCAACCAACCTCCCACGCTTCTCATGCCACAAGCATCTTTGCGCAAGCCATCACTGCTTCCCTAAATACATCCCATTCCTCCCCCACTCCCCTTACCTCCTTTGTTCTTACCTTTTTCCATTCTGTACTCAGTCTCTCCTGGTACTTCCTCACACAAGTCTCCTTCCCAAGCTCACTTACTCTCACCACTCTCTTCACCTCAACATTCTCTCTTCTTTTCTGAAAATCCCCACAAATCTTCACCTTCGCTTCCACAAGATAATGATCAGACATCCCTCCAGTTGCAACTCTCAGCACATTAACATCCAAAAGTCTGTGTTTCGTGCGTCTATCAATTAACACGTAATCCAATAACGCTCTCTGGCCATCTCTCCTACTTACATACGTATATTTACGTATATCTCGCTTTTTAAACCAGGTATTCCCAATCACCAGTCCTTTTTCAGCACATAAATCTACAAGCTCTTCACCATTTCCATTTACAACACTGAACACTCCATGCATACCAATTATTCCCTCAACTGCCACATTACTCACCTTTGCATTCAAATCATCCATCACTATAACCCGGTCTTGTGCATCAAAACCACTAACACACTCATTCAGCTGCTCCCAAAACACTTGCCTCTCATGATCTTTCTTCTCATGCCCAGGTGCATATGCACCAATAATCACCCATCTCTCTCCATCAACTTTCAGTTTTACCCACACCAATCTAGAATTTACTTTCTTACGCTCTATCACATACTCCCACAACTCCTGATTCAGGAGTAGTGCTACTCCTTCCCTTGCTCTTGTCCTCTCACTAACCCCTGACTTTACTCCCAAGACATTCCCAAACCACTCTTCCCCTTTTACCCTTTAGCTTCGTTTCACTCAGAGCCAAAACATCCAGGTTCCTTTCCTCAAACATACTACCTATCTCTCCTTTTCTCTCATCTTGGTTACATCCACACACATTTAGACACCCCAATCTGAGCCTTCGAGGAGGATGAGCACTCCTCGCGTGACTCCTTCTGTATCCCCTTTTAGAAAGTTAAAATACAACGAGGGGAGGGTTTCTGGCCCCCCCTCCCGTCCCCTTTAGTCGCCTTTTACGACACGTGAGGAATGCGTGGGAAGCATTCTTTCTCCCTATCTTCAGGGATAGGGATATATATATATATATATATATATATATATATATATATATATATATATATATATATATATATATATATATAATCATACAAACCTCCAACAGCCAGGATCGAACCCGGTACCCCTGTGCAAGAGGCAGGAATGTTAACCGCTAGGCTATGGGCCTGGCTAGTACGAAACAACTATTCAAATACTAAGTACTCGAATACCCTTCGTCTCACATTGGTGAGCAACGGGGCCTACACCGGCTATTTCCCAACAGGCGCACATAGCCAGCAGATAGCATTTTACCGAACCTAACTGTACAACGCGGAGGTATATGTATACGGAGGTATATGTATACGAATAAAGTGCATATGAACGCGCACCTTCATAGAACATACAAACCTCCAGCAGCCAGGATCGAACCCAGGACCCCTGTGCAAGATGCAGGAATGCCAACCGCTAGGCTATGGGCCTATGGGGGGTGCTCATCCTCCTTGAAGGCTCAGATTGGGGTATATGTGGATGTAACCAAGATGAGAAAAAAAGAGAGACAGGTAGTATGTTTGAGGAAAGGAAGCTGGATGTTTTGGCTCTTGGTGAAACGATGTTCAAGGATAAAGGGGAGGCGTGGTTTGGGAATGTCTTGGGAGTAAATTCAGGGGTTGGTGAGAGGACAAGATCAAAGGAAGGAGTAGCACTACTGAAGCAGGAGTTGTGGAAGTATGTGATAAAGTCAAAGAAAGTAAACTCTAGATTGAAATGGGTAAAGCTGAAAGTGGATGAAGAGAGATGGGTGATTATTGGTGCCTATGCACCTGGTCATGAGAAGAAAGATCATGAGGGGCAAGTGTTTTAGGAGCAGCTGAGTGAGTGTGTTAGCAGCTTTGATGCACGAGAACGGGTTACAGTGATGGGCGATTTGAATGCAAGGGTGAGTAATGTGGCAGTTGAGGGTATAATTGGTGTACATGGGGTGTTCAGTGTTGCAAATGGAAATGGTGAGGAGCTTGTAGATTTGTATGCCGACTAGGGACTAATTGGAATACCTGGCTAAAAAAGAGAGATATACATACAGAAAGCGTTATTGGATTACGTTAATTGATAAGCACGTGAAAGAGAGACTTTTAGATGTTAATATGCTGAGAGGGGCAACTGGAGGGATGTCCGATCATTATCATGTGGAGGCGAAGGTGAAGATTTGTGGAGGTTTTAAGAAAAGAAGAGAGAATATTGGGTGAAGAGAGTGGTGAGAGTAAGTGATTTTGGAAAGGAGACTTGTGTGAGGAAGTACCAGGAGAGATTGAGTGCAGAATGGAAAAAGGTAAGAGCAAATAACGTAAGGGGAGTGAGAGAGGAATAGGATGCATTTAGGGAAGCAGTGATGGTTTGCGCAAAAGATGCCTGTGGCATGAAAAAGGTGAGAGGTGGGCAGATTAGAAAAGATAGTGAATGGTGGAATGAAGAAGTAAGATTGTTAGTGGAAGAGAAGAGAGAGGCGTTTGGACAATTCTTGCAGAGAAGTAGTGCGAGTAACTGGGAGATGTATAAAAGAAAGAAGCAGGAGGTCAGTAGAAAGGTGCAAGAGGTGAAAAAGAGGGCAAATGAGAGTTGGGGTGAGAGAGTATCATTAGATTTAAGGAGAATAAAAAGATATTTTGGAAAGAGGTAAATATATGCATACGACATGAAAACAAATGGGAACATTGGTGAAGGGGTCTAATGGGGAGGTAGTGGTGAAGTGAGGAGATGGAGTGAGTATTTTGAAGGTTTGTTGAATGTGTTTTATGACAGAGTGGCAGATGGAGAGTGTTTTGGTCGAGGTGGTGTACGAAGTGAGAGGGGTCAGGGAGAATAGTTTGGTAAACAGAGAAGAGGTAGCGAAAGCTTTGCGGAAAATGAAAGCCGGCAAGGCGGCGGGTTTGGATGGCAATGCAGTGGAATTTGTTAAAAAAGGAGGTGATTGTGCTTTTGACTGGTTGATGAGGATATTCAGTGTATGTATGGATCATGGTGAAGTGCCTGAGGATTGGCGGAAAGCATGCATAGCGCCTTTGTACAAAGGTAAAGGGGATAAGAGTGAGTGCTCAAATTACAGAGGTATGAGTTTGTTGAGTATTCCTGGGAAATTATATGGGAGGGTATTGATTGAGAGGGTGAAGGCATGTATAGAGCATCAGATTGGGGGAGAGCAGTGTGGTTTCAGAAGTGGTAGAGGATGTGTGGATCAGGTATTTGCTTCGAAGAATGTATGTGAGAAATACTTTGAAAAACAGATTGATATGTATGTAGCATTTATGGATCTGCAGAAGGCATATGATAGAGTTGATCGAGATGCTTTGTGGAAGGTATTAAGAGTATATGGTGTGGGAGGTAATTTGCAAGAAGCAGTGAAAAGCTTTCATCGAGGCTGTAAGGCATGTGGACGGGTAGGAAGAGTGGAAAGTGATTGGTTCCCAGTGAATGTCGGTTTGTGGCAGGGGTGCCTGATGTCTCCATGGTTTAATTTGATTATGGATGGGGTTGTTAGGGAGATGAGTGCAACAGTTTTGAAGAGAGGGGCAAGTATGCGGTCTGTTGCGGATGAGAGGGCTTGGGAAGAGAGTCAATTTTTGTTCGCCTATGATACAACGCTGGTGGCTGATTCGTGTGAGAAACTGCAGAAGTTGGTGACAGTTTAACAAATTGTGTGAAAGAAGAAAGTTGAGAGTAAATGTGAATAAGAGCAAGGTTGTTAGATTCAGTAGGGTTGAGGGACAAGTCAATTGGGAGGTAAGTTTGGATGGAGAAAACTTGGAGGAAGTGAAGTGTTTTAGATATCTGGGAGTGGATTTAGCAGCGGATGGAACCATGAAAGCAGAAGTGAGTCACAGGGTGGGGAAGAGGGCGGAGTTTCTGGAAGTGTTGAAAAATGTGTGGTAGGCGATAACGTTATCTCGTAGAGGAAAAATTGATATTCTTGAAGCAATAGTGGCTCCAACAATGTTATATGGTTGCGGGGCATGGACTATAGATAGGGTTGCGAGGAGGAGGGTGGAGGTGTTGGAAATGAAATGCTTGAGGACATTGTACGGTGTGAGGAGGTTTGAACGAGTGAGTAATTAAAGGGGTAAGAGAGATGTGTGGTAATAAAAAGAGTGTGGTTGAGAGAGCAGAAGAGGGTATGTTGACATGGTTTGGTCACATGGAGATAATGAGTGAGGAAACATTGACAAAGAGGATATATGCGTCAGAGGTGGATAGAACGAGGAGAGGTTGGAGACCAAATTGAAGGTGGAAGGATGGAGTGAAAAAGATTTTGAGCGATCTGGGCTTGAACATACAGGAGGGTGAAAGGCGTGGAAGGAATAGAGTGAATTGGAACGATGTGGTATACCGGGTCGATGTGCTGTCAACGGATTGAACCAGGGATGTGAAGCGTCTGGAGTAAACGATGGAAAGGTTTGTGGGGTATGGATGTGGAAAGGGAGCTGTGGTTTTGGTGCATTACGCATGACAGCTAGAGAATGAGTGTGGACAGGATATGGCAACCCCCTCCCCTCGGGGGGAGGGGGTTGCCATTTCATGTGTGGCGGGGTGGCTACGAGAATGGATGAAGGTAACATTTATGAATATGTACATGTATGTATATGTATATGTCTGTGTATGTATATGTATGTATACGTTCAAATGTATAGGTATGTATATGTGCGTGAGTGGGCATTTATGTATATGAATGTGTACGTGGGTGGGTAGGGCCATTCTTTCTTCTGTTTCCTTTCGCTGTATCGCTAACGCGGGAGACAGCGACTAAGTATATATATATATATATATATATATATATATATATATATATATATATATATATATATATATATATATATATATATATACTCATTTCATAAATATTTTGAAGACTTCGAAGACCACATGGACATATGTTGCATACGGAGAAAACATCTTTAAGAATGTTGAGTGATCCGGCATTCCACAAGGTGCCCCTTTCAACACATTTACATCCAAAAGTCTCTCTTTAACAAACCTATCAATTTATATGCAATCCAATAATGCCCGCTGACCATATCTCGTACTGACATACATATCCTTGTATATCTATGATGCCGCCTTGCAGAGTCAAATTCCTCGTCTTTTTGGATAAACAACCTCTGGATAATCTTACAGAAATACTACCGGATACATGCAAATCATCCAAACGGAAACCTAAACGTAAGCCTTACCACCTTTAGCTTCTCGTATCTTTAAAACTTGAATTCCTTTGCTTTGATTTTTCTAACTGCTGTCAGCCTCTCTTTCATCTTGGCCTTTGATGTTATATTTTCATCTCACAGGTTCACTTCCCACTTTGTATCCAACATCCTTGACTTTCCGTTTTCTTTTTCCCCTCAACATTCTTAAAAGTTGTTCTCGTCCTGTACAACTTATTTTCGTAGATTTTTGAATTCTTTATGAAAGTTTTCTTTGATATATATATATATATATATATATATATATATATATATATATATATATATATATATATATATATATATATTCTTTTTCCTTTTAAACTATTCGCCATTTCCCGCGTTAGCGAGGTAGCGTTAAGAACAGAGGCCTAGGCCTTTGTGGAATATCCTCACCTGCCCCCCACCCCTCTGTTCCTCCTTTTGGAAAATTAAAAAAAAAAAAAAACGAGAGGAGAGGATTTCCAGCCCCCCGCTCCCTCCCCTTTTAGTCGCCTTCTACGACACGCAGGGAATACGTGGGAAGTATTCGTAATCCCCTATCCCAAGGGATGATATATACATGTATATATATATATATATATATATATATATATATTATATATATATATATATATATTATATATAATATATACTGGGGTAGGGGAGAAAGAATACCTCCCACACATTCCTCACGTGTCATAAAAGGCGACTAAAGGAGACGGGAGCGAGGTGCTAGAAACCCTCACCTCCTTGTATTTTCACTTTCTAAAAGGGGAAACAGAAGAAGGAGTCACGCGGGGAGTGCTCATCCTCCTCGAAAGCTCAGATTGGAGTGTCTAAATGTGTGTGGATGTAACCAACATGAGAAAAAAGGAGAGATAGGTACTATGTCTGAGGATAAGAACCTGGATGTTTTGGCTCTGAGTGAAACGAAGCTCAAAAGTAAAGGGGAGGAGTGGTTTGGGAATGTCTTGGGAGTAAAGTCAGGGGTTAGTGAGAGGACAAGAGCAAGGGAAGGAGTAGCACTACTGAAACAGGAGTAGTGGGAGTATGTGATACAGTGTAAGAAAGTAAACTCTAGATTGATATGGGTAAAACTGAAAGTAGATGAAGAGAGATGGGTGATTATTGGTGCATATGCACCTGGGCATGAGAAGAAAGATCATGAGAGGCAAGTGTTTTGGGAGCAGCTCAGTGAGTGTGTTAGTAGTTTTGATGCACGAGACCGGGTTATAGTGATGGGTGCTTTGGATGCAAAGGTGAGTAGTGTGGCAGTTAAGGGAATAATTGGTGAACATGGGGTGTTCAGTGTTGTAAACGGAAATGGTGAAGACCTTGTATATCTCTGTACTGAAAAAGGACTGGTGATTGGGAATACCTGGTTTAAAAAGGGAAATATACATAAGTATATGTATGTAAGTAGGAGAAATGGCCAGAGAGCGTTATTGGATTACGTGTTAATTGATAGGCGCGCGAAAGAGAGACTTTTGGATGTTAATGTGCTGAGAGGTGCAACTAGAGGGATGTCTGATCATTATCTTGTTGAGATTTGTAGAGGTTCTCAGAAAAGAAGAGAGAATGTTGGGGTGAAAAGAGTGGTGAGAGTAAGTGAGCTTGGGAAGGAGACTTGTGTGAGGAAGTACCAGGAGAGACTGAGTACAGAATGAAAAAAGGTGAGAACAAAGGAGGTAAGCGGAGTGTGGGAGGAATGGGATGTATTTAGGGAAGCAGTGATGGCTTGCGCAAAAGATGCTTGTGACATGAGAAGCGTGGGAGGTGGGTTCATTAGAAAGGGTAGTGAGTGGTGGGATAAAGAAGTAAGATTAATACTGAAAGAGAAGTGAGAGGCATTTGGACGATTTTTGCAGAGAAATAATGCAAATGACTGGGAGTTGTACAAAAGAAAGAGGCAGGAGGCCAAGAGAAAGTTGCAAGAGGTGAAAAAGAGGGCAAATGAGAGTTGGGGTGAGAGAGTATCATTAAATTTTAGGGAGTATAAAAAGATGTTTTGGAAGGAGGTGAATAAAGTGCGTAAGACAAATGGGAACTTCGGTGAAGGGGGCAATGGGGAGGTGATAACAAGTAGTGGTGATGTGAGAAGGAGATGGAGTGAGTATTTTGAATGTTTGTTGAATGTGTTTGATGATAGAGTGGCAAATAAAGGGTGTTTTGGTCGAGGTGGTTTGCAAAGTGAGAGGGTTAGAGAGAATGATTTGGTAAACAGAGAAATGGTAGTAAAAGCTTTGCTGAAGATTTAAGCCGGCAAGGCAGCGGGTTTGGATTGTATTGCAGTGGAATTTTTAAAAAAGGAGGTGACTGTATTGTTGACTGGTTGGTAAGGTTATTTAATGTATGTATGACTCATGGTGAAGTGCCTGAGGATTGGCGGAATGCTTGCATAGTGCCATTGTACAAAGGCAAAGGGAGTAAAAGTGAGTGCTTGAATTACAGAGGTATAAGTTTGTTGAGTGTTCCTGGGAAATTATATGAGAGGGTATTGATTGAGAGGGTGATGGAATGTACAGAGCATCAGATTGGGGAAGAGCAGTGTGGTTTCAGAAGTGGTAGAGGATGCGTGGATCAGGTGTTTGCTTTGAAGAATGTATGTGAGAAATACTTAGAAAAGCAAAGGGATGTCTATGTAGCATTTATGGGTCTGGAGAAGGCATATGGTAGAGTTCATAGAGATGCTTTGTGGAAGGTTTTAAGAATATATGATGTGGGAGGCAAGTTTTTAGAAGCAGTGAAAAGTTTTTTTCGAAGATGTAAGGCATGTGTACGTGTAGGAAGAGATGAAAGTGATTGGTTCTCAGTGAATGTAGATTTGTGGCAGAGGTGTGTGATATCTCCATGGTTGGTTAATTTGTTTATGGATGAGGTTGTTAACATATCACATATAACATATCACTTCCAATTTTTCTCTGCATGAGCACACCCCAACTAACTTGTCCCTCGCACGGCTAAACCTTGTTTTTATTTACATTTACTCCTAACTTCTTCCTTTCATAAACACTTCCAAACTCAAGCACTAACTGCAGTTCCTCACTCGATTCTGCCACCAGTGCTGTATTATCAGCAAACAACAAGTGACTCACTTTCCATGCCCTCTCATCTCCCAAAGACTGCATTACTCGCCCTTCTCTAAAAGACACTCGCTTTTACCTTCCTCACCACCCCATCCTTAAACAAATTAACAACCATGGTGACGTCACACACCCCTGCCTAGGACCAACTTATACTGGGAACCATTCACTCTCCGCTTTTCCTACTTGTACACGATTTACACCCTTGATAAAAACTTTTCACTGCTTCTAGCAGCTTTCTTCCCACACCGTATATTCTGACGACCTTCCACAAGGCATCTCTATTAACCTTATCTTAAGTTTTCTCTAAGTCCATAAGTACCATATGCAAATCCATTTGTTTCTCAAACTTTCTCTCAAACATTCTTTAATGCGACCATCTGATTCATGCGTCCTATGCCATTTTCAAAACCGCGCTCTTCCTTCCCAACCTCACGCTCTGTGCATGCCTTCACGCTCTTAATACTATCCTCCGATACAGCATACCAGGTGTACTTAACAAACTTATAACTCTCTTATCTGAACACTCTCCTTTATATCTCTTGTTTTCATGCATTTGCAGTATTCATGCATTCCGCCAGTCCTCAGGCATCTCACCATTATCCATACATACACTGAATATCCTTACCAACAATCAACAACACAGTCACTCCCTTTGTTAACAAATTCAACTGCAATAACATCCAAACCTGCCGCCTTGCCGCATTTCATTTTACGCAAGGCTTTCACCACCTCTTCTCTCTTCACTAAACCACTCTCCATTTCTCACTTTGCATACCATCCCGATCCACATACCCTACATCTGCCACTCTATCATCAAAGACATTCAACAACCTTTATAATACTCCATCTCCTGCTCACTCCATTAATACTTGTTATTCCCCCCCCCCCCCTTTCACCGATTTTCTTATTTGTTATCGTGTTTACTGCACATTTTTTACCTCCTTCCAAAACATCATCCTCCTAAACTTTACTGATACTCGCTTACTCCAACTCTCATTTGCCCTTTTTCTCAACTCCTGCTACTTCCTCTTGAATTCCTGTCTTTTTCACTTGTGCATCCCACAGTTATTTGCGCTCCTTCCTGTATATTCCGCCTCATCATCTCTTTTCTCATTCATTTGCAACTTAACTTCCTCATCCCACCAATCACTACTCTCTCTCATCTTCCCACTTCCCGCCTTTCGCATGCCACATGCATCTTGTGCACATGCCATTACTGCTTCCCTAAATGTTTCCCATTCCTTACCAACTCTCCTCACTTCATTTGCGCTTACCTTTTGCCATTTTAAAATCAATCTCTCCTGCTATTTCTTCTTTCCGAGCTCATTTACTTTCACCACTTATTTCTCACCGACACTGTCTCCGTTTTTCCGAAAACCTGTACAAATCTTCACCTACGCCTCCTCAAGATAATGATCAAACAACCCACCAGCTGCCCTTTTCAGCAGATTTACATCGAAAGGTCTCTCTTTTACACACTTGTTAATTACATGTATTCCAGTTATGCCCGCTGACCATTTCCCCAACTCACGTACGTATACTTGTGTATGTACCTCTTTTTAAACTAGGTATTCCAAATCACCTGTCCTTTCTAACATATGTAGGTCATGAAAGAACGAACTTGGGTTATTCTTTTGCAGCTGTGGCAAGAGAACCTGTTACAACCAGGATCCCTTTTTAAGAGGTTTCTGGTTTTACTCTAGGACTCGTTTTTCAGGAGCTCCTGCAGCTCCAAGGCTGCACTACTTCTAACAACAGAGAAATTATGCACTCCGATAGAGTGAGGAGGTCTTTGACTAGACTGTGTCTCCAGTGCTTCAGACGCACGAAAGGTGGCTTTTCGTGAGCAGGCAGAGTCTAGTAGTATACAAACACACACATACACACACATACACACACCACATATATACATACACTCAATGGATGGTGAGTTAGATGAGTGTTTACCTAAAAGTCGTCGTAAGCGTCCATTGTACTATGTCACAAGTCACTGTGACGGATTGATCTGGAGCTTGACTTCACCTGATCAAGGTGTTCACCCATGCGGGGTCTCGACCAGCACAACTTATCAAGCTAATGCACAGGACCTGTGACAGTAATGTTTTATAGCAAGTAGAGCGTGAAAACCTTATGGCCAAATTGCTTCATATAACCCCCATCCATCACAGCTCAGTCCTAACACACAGTCTGGTCAGTAGCTGTGACATATGATGGTCTCTTGAACTGGAGAACAAATCAACACAAGGGTGTGTCAAGAACAAGCTATACAGTAAGGTTGAACTTGTTGATATCATTTGTTTATTCAGTACTGAGTTACGATATGTACAGACACTCTGACAGACACAGGGCGGGGATGAACAGCCCTCACCGCGCCCACAGTCGCGTGGGGAGAGTCTGTTTATTCGCTGTTCTGCAGGTCTTCAACACCACAAGATTTGATTCGTGATATAAGAGCTGCTTCATAGGGTAATGGTGAGTGGGACATTCTACATGTTTACTTGTACACAAGCACTTCGTATAATGCTAGTTATGTAATACGCTATAACCATAAGGCTCCCCAGATAGGATGTCACAACAGCTGTAATATTCCTGTTATTAATGATGGTTGAAAATGAATTTTGGATTTAGATCGGAATTCATTTTGATCATAGGTTCATTCAAAGTGACATTCCTCTTCACATAACATATGACTGAATTTAATCCATCAAAATTCCGAGAATATCCCAGGAACAATTATGCCAGGAACTTTAGCTGGGTTATCATTTTCGTAATTAGAAATGAACAGATGGAAACGACAGGCATCTTTCTCTTACTGAGGACGTAAAGGTAAACGACGAACATTTGTGGCTACAGTTAAGGGAGACTGTAACGATAGACCTGTTATATTTACAGTCAGTAACTGGCAACACTGTATTCACTGTTTGTGGAGTTTTGGATCTTTTATCATACCAGAAGCACAAGGCGTGTGCTGAAACCAGTTACTCTCTCTCTCTCTCTCTCTCTCTCTCTCTCTCTCTCTCTCTCTCTCTCTCTCTCTCTCTCTCTCTCTCTCTCGCTCTCTCTCTCTATCTCTATCTATCTATCTATCTATCTATCTATCATCTATCTATCTATCTATCTATCTATTTCTGGTAGTTGTTAATAACAGACAGAGACAGACAATGTAAATTTGATTTAAGAAAACCAGCAACACAGTTCTGGGTAAATACAGACTGGAGGATTGTCACAATCCAACACACTTGTTCAGGGTTTAAATTTGTTAGAGTTTTAACTTTTAATTTGTTGAGCTCTGACACGAGTACGCCCCCAAAAGCTAACTATCAAGGACCTGGTGGGTCCCGGCCAACGTTGTTTCAAACACTGGAAACCGAGAATAACAACATTTTGCCATAAGACAGAAAGTTTTATTGATTCACAATACAATGACTCTAATGTATATTTTCCCTTGTCCATGTAAAGCTTCCTTCTGTTTTAACTTGTTCATATTAATGACGAAGTAGAGAGTGACCATCTTCCAAGGGAAGATAGTTACAGTTAGACTCGGGAGTAGATAAATTCTGCACTTGCAGATATCCAATTCTTCATTTACTTTTGTATCTCATGTCATTGTCTAGCGTTTTATACTGGCTCAACTGGACCTGTACTATAACACTACGTTAAACGAGAAAAGTTCTTTTTAACGAAGGATTGCGTCTGTTCACGCACAGACAGAGAAAATACCTGAGTCTAACAGTAATGTTATAAAGCAGTCACCTGAATGAACAACTTCCAGAGAATTCTGATGCTCTCGAACGATTATATAACTTCTGTGGGGAAGAGAAATCCCAGTAAACTATATAAACGCCGTGAATAATGTGATGACATGCTGGCATAAGGAAAAACAGTTTACCGCAGGTCATATGACAGGATAACTTTCGGCATTATTACCTGCATGGCACAAACTGTCAAAAGTTTTTTTCGTTTTTGTCTCAGACCATATCTTCATTGACCTCTCCTGTCCCTAGACGTCAGACATATTATTCCAGCCAATTGGTATCTTACCAGCCGTTCCTTCATCAACACTGCAAGGAATAAGTCATCATCTGAACGGCTAAGAAAATTCATCTACACTATATATATATATATATATATATATATTTTTTTTTTTAACTATTCGCCATTTCCCGCATTAGCGAGGTAGCGTTAGGAAAAGAGGACTGGGCCTTTTTTGGAATATCCTCACCTGGCCCCCCCTCTGTTCCTTCTTTTGGAAAAATTAAAAAAAAACGAGAGGGGAGGATTTCCAGCCCCCCGCTCCCTCCCCTTTTAGTCGCCTTCTACGCCACGCAGGGAATACGTGGGAAGTATTCTTAATCCCCTATCCCTATATATATATATATATATATATATATATATATATATATATATATATATATATATATATATATATATATATATATATATATATCTTCACCGTATGTCAGTAGAGACTCCGTAGTGTGCCTCGTGATCTTCTATACACACTGCCATTTTCTTCTCGGTTTGTTCAAGGGGAAATCGCCCTCTTAAGACAAGGGTCCGTGGCAGGCTTAGGTCTGGTGGACCTTTAGCAACATCTGAGTGATTTAGTTTGTTTTTGGTCACAGTACAAGTCATTTCCCTACAGCGTCTTACCCTAAGCTAATCCATGCGACTGCATTGAGGGCGGTAATGAGCAATAAATAACATGTTGGGTACCTTCCTTCAAGTGTTGACGACTGCTGGACTGAACTGTGGATCTACAGGGACCTATTCCTTGTGCAGTATTTCGGTATATCACAGATATTGGCAGATTTCTAGTATTCCCTCACCAGTTCTGTATAATATATCCCTGGCAGAAGATGCTTTCATTTTTATTTCAACGTCTTTCTTAGACGGGCGTTAATACTCCAGTAGCGCCTTTGTTTCCTTACGGTCTTTGTCCACGCCTTCCTTTACAAAGGTCCAGGTAATTAATGAGTTTTCCCTTACCTTGCTTTACTCAATCTACCTCCGAGGTCTAATTAAGGGTTTTCCTCTCTTCCCCTAAGCTTTGAAAGTACATGAATAGGTACTGCGACAGCATCCGTTCTTAAGGTGGGCTATTAAGATCAACCCACACAGTTGTTTTATAATGTATATCCGACGTTTTCTGTCATAGACTTGGTGGTGGCTTATGACATTTTAGAATATGAATAGTACTGGCTGTAGCAAATGGATGTCTCTCATTTCAAGCTCTGCACGGGAAAGGAAAGCGTAGGTAGACGTAAGGTAGATGTGTATATTACTTTGGGGGTGCTGTCTGGTGTTCATTTTCATAGTTTCAGATCTGTTTGTATGTGGGTGTCAGCTTTGGTTCTTTGTCCTTTGAGAAAAATCTTTACTTGCCAAGTTCTAAGGTAGGCCTTGATCTTATGAAAAGGTTGCACTCTCCGTGATCTCAAACTCATCCACAATTCTTTTTAGTTATAAAGGCTTCTAAGTTTTAATCTGCTCGCACTAGGCAGGGTCATTTGTGAATTATGAACTTCGGCAAGATATCTTGCTTTCTCAACTGGTCAATATTACTTGTTCACTATTGCCAAGAGGTTCTTTACGTCAAATCTTTCTTCAAATAACCTTCATCCATCTTTGAAAAGCTCTGATTATGTTTGGAGGATTAGAGTAGTTTGTGTTTAGGGAAATCACTGAATACCTAAATACGAATTTCAGTATAATGATCCGACTAAGATCTCTATTTCTTGGCGTATCAGGTTCTTCTTTAAATGTGAGATTCTACAACTCGTGAGTGGTGAGAGATACAAACTTAACAGTGATACGATTCAGGGATTTCCAGTAGGTTGTTGTGATGATGGCGCGTACCTGGGCATAACTGTTATAAAGATCATTAGCTTCTAGTTTTGCATGACCTAACCTGGATGTGTCTACAGTTTTAAAGTTTTGCAGTGTCAATTAAAGTTCAGTACTTTCAGCAAACTTAAATCGTTCATCCCAGCTCTTGACACTAGCAATGATTCTTCCAAACTAGGATGTTTTTCTCAGAAAACTCCATTTTTCCAGAATAATACATGATATTCATCCTAGGATTTCTTGTTTTCCTCTTTGCGTATCTTGTTTTTTTTCAGTCTCTTTTATTAATGCCGGAGATCTCTCGACATCTTTAAAGATAGTAAGAACAAAATCTTTACCATCTGCCTGTAGCTGAACAGTAACATTGTTTAGAATGGTCTTCCTCCCCTCCCGTTACTGTCAGATGTGTGCTGCCTCAGAAAGGACCTCTTCCCATTTAGGGACAACCCACTTCACTACGAGAGGATTTTTCTTTTCTCTGTGAATTATTGAACAGGTCGCTCCCATGAGGCCTTCCCCATTCATCTTCGCTTTTTGTATGATGATATGCTGGACCTGAGGACGTGGCAGCCGAGATGCCTCAAGTCAGGTGAGGTAATGGGATGTGGCGAAGGTAAAGGACGGGTGCTGGACGAGGAAGGAAAGTTACCCTGGGTCTTGATATCTATTTTCTCTTTCGTCAGGAATAATAGTACATACTTCTCCTTTGTTTGTCTTAACCGGCATTGTAAAGATGGCAAAATTCTCGGATATCAAAGAATGTTGTCCTTGTTGAGTCTCTCCTTAGAAAATATGACATTTTACTGCCACTGTTAGTACTCCAGTGGGTTCATGAGCTTGACTTCTGTCCTGTGAGCCTCAAGCAGACGATATAGATAGTGGCTATGAAGGCTTCATGCCTCACCACACTCGAAGCTAATGTCTTTTTGCATGCTCGAAGGTGTAGAGTACCGAGACAGAATGACGCAAAGAGATAGGCAAATGAGACAAGGTTTATAAATGCCACCCAGTGAAGTTAACAGGATGCTTGTGGTACCCAGATATTCCCTGGGACTAAGAGTCACGTCAGCTTCAGTGAAGCGAAAACTGTATGTTGCTTAGCAGAAAGCCTGCGGACATCGTCAGTCACTTGTTTGATTAGATGGTTTCTGAGGGCAAGATTCTGTTGACATGAATACTTTTACTGCTGAGGAAAGTTAGTTGGGCCTTTTACATTGTGTCTCAGCATGAAAAGAAATTCAGTTACACAACATTTTGATTTGATCTACTCTCTAACTACCTCTGTTTCATGTTAAGCACCATTCTGTTTTAGATCACCAGATGTTTGTTATTATATTTGGCAATAAGACGCAATAAAAATATACCTTATAGTGATAAGTGGTTCCCTAACTAAAAGTGATTTTGTTAAGTGTTCATGAATGGGTAATGAGTCCGAAATACTTTAGTACAGCGGGATCACACAAAAACTTATTTCGTTAAATGCACTCCCTCGAATCTGTTTCTTCATGATACAAGCTCCCTCTAAAAATATCATAGTTCATTGTATATAATGTCTCTTCTGTACGTAATATCTCGTTATAAGTTCAATCATAAATGTTGTTTCGTTATATACACTCCCACAAATGTGTCATATTTTGTCATAAAGACTTCCTCAAAAACGTTGTTCGCCCCATCACGAACTCTCTCGATAATCTCATCTGTCGTTATACACGTTTCATGAACTATATGATATATCATTAAACGAGCTTTTTCATTTATGTGATATATCATTATACAGATTCCCTCTTACGTATGACATATCATTAAACGAGCTCTTTTAGAAGACATCTCCAGACAAGCTCCTTCAGACGAGCTCCTTCAGACAAGCTCCTTTCGACGAGCTTCTTCAGACAAGCTCCTTCATACGAGCTCCTTCACAAGAGCTCCTTCACAAGAGCTCTTTCAGACGAGCTCTCCAGATAAGCTCCTTCAGACCAGCTCCTTCAGACAAGCTCTCCAAACAAACTCCTTCAGACGAGTTTCTTCAGACGAGTTCCATCAGACGAGCTCCTTCACAAGAGCTCCTTCAGAGGAGCTCCTTCAGACGAGCTCTCCAGACGAGCTCCTTCAGACGAGCTCCTTCAGATGAGCTCTTCCAGACAAGCTCCTTCGAACGAGGTCCTTAGATGAGCTCCTCCAGATTAGCCCTTTCAGATAATATTATACTCAGTGTTGAGTAGATGATGGTACTTTGAATATCTGTCATGTTAACTTAGTATTGTTTGACATTCTCCGTGTCACTGGATGGAGGTAAAGACGGAACCAGGGAAACAGATGTGAGGACAAATCTCAAATTCACTTGGATTAACTTGACAAGTTATGGAAACGTCACTTTGCTATGGGAGTGGATATACAGTGACTGAATATCTATATGCTGTTACAATGAAATATTCCATGATTATGATTTTACTGTTGATTAGTCTAGATGTAAAACATTTCTGTTGTAGAACTGTTGCCTCTAGTTACAGATACATCAGTGTTGGGAAATATCCTGACAAAATTCATTAGCCTAAAGGTACAAAGATACAAATACGTACGCATTGTTTGGCAGTAATGAATAAGCATTTTGCTTGTGATGGCTTAAGTGGAGGGGGTAAATATTTCTACTCTCTTTATAAAGCTGGAACGAGTAATATCTCACGCTCTATAGACGAATGAAGGGGTTAAATCCCACTCACTTCATAGATATAATTGGAGGGAAGGTAACTCCTGTTGCTCTGTACATAATTGAACGGGATAATCCCGCAGGCTGTATCCCAAAACACAATCCCTATATACTTGAGAGAATCAGCGAAATGCTCTCTCTCTCTCTCTCTCTCTCTCTCTCTCTCTCTCTCTCTCTCTCTCTCTCTCTCTCTCTCTCTCTCTCTCTCTCTCTCTCTCTCTCTCTCTCTCTCTCTCTCTCTCTCTCTCTCAGCAAGAGGGAGGATATCCCTAACAATCTACACCGGTAAATAGGAGGAGAATATCCTGATCATTCTGTATAACCTTACGAGAGTAGGTTAGGCCCCACACACTATATGGTGTAACAGAAGGAGCTTATCCTTCACGTCCTTAGCAGTTTTTGACACCCGGGTTCAACGATTCACAACGTTTTTCACTACCTTGAGTACCAGTTTGACATAGAATGATCCTCTAACTTGATTAAATCTTTTGAACATGCGTGACTGAACATATCTATGGAATATATTTTTCAACAGTCTTACAGTAGAAATATATTGGTATTTCTGCGTAGCCACGACACGACACAAATATCGCTCACTACAGCTCTGGTGTATCACTGGAGGTATGTGTACCAGGCTGGAAACCACAGCTTTAAATGACTCAGGTGGAGAGGAACATATCACCTGTTTCCGGATCATTTTCCTGGGGAAGAAAATATTGTTTCACATTTCCTGGTTTAACTTTTGACACGACGTTTCAACGATTTCATAAGAAAAGTATATTTCCACGTTAAATGCTAAGGTATTATGGGATTCATCTCAAGTCCCGAGTATTTTTCAAACAGGCGTAAGTTGTGCTCATCCTATATTTTGAATATTCTGACAATATATTCACTACAGGCCAACAGAAAACATATTGCCTCCCGGAATATACTACACTTTACTATTCTCCGTACTTCAGATTGTGTGTAAACCTGCTGAAGATAAGGAGAACTCTTCTCTTTTTTCAGTTTGCCTCACTAGTGAACTGATACGGACGAGCCAGGAACCTTTTCATACCCTTATATCCTGTCTACTGAAGGAACCTTTTAACAGCTTTAGACCCTTATTTACTGAAGGAACCTTTTCATAGCCTTTTATCCTTATTTACTGAAGGAACCTTTTAATAGCCTTTTATCCTTATTTACTGAAGGAACCTTTTCATAGCCTTTTATCCTTATTTACTGAAGGAACCTTTTAATAGCCTTTTATCCTTATTTACTGAAGGAACCTTTTCATAGCCTTTTATCCTTATTTACTGAAGGAACCTTTTAATTTCCTTTCATCCTTATTTACTGAAGAACCTTTTAATAGTCTTTTATCCTTATTTACTGAAGGAACCTTTTAATAGCCTTTTATCCTTATTTACTGAAGGAACTTTTAATAGCCTTTTATCCTTATTTACTGATGGAACCTTTTGATAGCCTTTTATCCTTATTTATTGAAGGAACCTTTTAATTTCCTTTTATCCTTATTTACTGAAGGAACCTTTTAATAGCCTTTTATCCTTATTTACTGATGGAACCTTTTGATAGCCTTTTATCCTTATTTACTGAAGGAAACTTTTAATAGCTTTATATCCTTATCTACTGAAGGAACCTTTTAATAGCCTTTTATCCATATTTACCGACGGGACCTTTTGATAGTGTTATATCTTCATTTACTCCCAAGTTTCCTCTTGTGTTCGATCACTTATTCTCCGGGAGCTCAGGTCAGCATTATGTGGAGTGTGTCACCTCAGGATGGCATTGTGGAGTTGTTCCAATGAGGAACACACGACACACATCTTCACTACCTTGACAGAACGTTCCTTAGAGTTTTCCTTTTGAGGTGGATCCGCTCTCAGCCATCTGTCTGTCTCGTCTGGAGGTTTCGCTGCCCTTTAGGTGACCTTCTTATGACTCACTTTCATCTTTCGCATCGTTGTCCCCTTCGCTAAGTCGCCTTCCCTTCTCTTATTCTTAGAGAATGAATCTAAACTTCTTCATTCACTATGAGTTGCTTGTCCGCCTCATCGGATTTCAAACCGCTTTTGTTTTTTCTGACAATTTCATAATTATCCAAATACCTTGACACATTTCAAGGAGTCTGTCTTGTCACCACAACTGCGCAACCTTGAAGCTTCAGGATCCCCTAGATCAGGGGTCGTAAGGTTCTATGATAATGATAATAATAATGATAATAATAATGATAGTAATGATAATAATGAATAGTATTGATAGTAATAATGGTAATGATAATATCAATAAAAGTACCAACAGTAATGATGGTGATTATAATGATAGTACTAATAGTAATAATGACAATGATAAAGCCATATGGTTTTAGTAACGGTTGATTTGATAATGCGTTCTTTAATCATATTTGTCTAATCGGATCATCATCTCATCGTGTACTGATTACTAACAATCTAATCACCCAATAATATTTGAAGTGTTTGCGGCTGACTGCTCTTTTGAACGAGTGCGTATCGTATAATTCACTCTGATTAACCTGAAGGCTTAAAGATCACAGTTCGTTACAGGAAGGCAGCGTGTTTTCAGCTGAAGCATTTAGTGGCATGTGAAAGAAATTTCATCTTTCTAGAAAACAAGTTCATCCATTGATAGCTTAAGTTGTAGGAGATTAGCTGGTGTCTCGCTTGCATTACCTGGTAGTATATGGGTACGGCAAATTTATCTTTCTCCACTTAATATTACTCATCACCTGCAAAAACCTATAAATCCCTTATAAATATAACAACTCTTTATTCGGCCGATTGAACGGATGTAATCTGGTGAACCAGGCACCAGATTCAATCCAATTGTATCCTTGAATATCCATGTTGGTTGGTAGGGTTTAAACCGGCTTTACCAAGAGAACTAGACAACTGAGGTTTGACACTCGAACCCCTCTGTTTTATACTAAATGAGGAATCATTGTGAATAGAACAACTATTATGATTAACTTTTCCCTATTATGATATAGTAGCTCCAAGAGACAATGTCAGCAGAGAAACTGAAGAAGAAAACGAGATTGTATAAATGTCAAAGAATAGTGCGATCTTTTTTTTAGCAGAACGGATAATGTATGAACATCTCAACACATAACCGATGACGTTGGCCCACTGAACTGTTTTGTTATTCATATAACCAGTTGATTTCCTATATTGGTTAAAATTAATATAAAAACAGTCGATATTCTTCATCATGTTGACGCGAATGTATATAAATTTGAGTTATAAACTTATAAATAGTCATTTGTTTTTATTATATTATTATTTTGCTTGACATAATGTATATAGATTTGAGTTATAAACTTACAAATAGTCATTTGTTTTTATTATATTTTTATTTTGCTTTGTCGCTGTCTCCCGCGTTTGCGAGGTAGCGCAAGGAAACAGACGAAAGAAATGGCCCAACCACCCCCATACACATGTATATACATACACGTCCACACACGCAAATATACATACCTATACATCTCAATGTACACATATATATACACAGACAGACACATACATATATACACATGCACACAGTTCACACTGTCTGCCTTTATTCATTTCCATCGCCACCTCGCCACACATGGAATACCATCCTCCTCCCCCCTCATGTGTGCAAGGTAGCGCTAGGAAAAGACAACAAAGGCCCCATTCGTTCACTCAGTCTCTAGCTGTCATGCAATAATGCCCGAAACCTCAGCTCCCTTTCCACATCCAGGCCCCACAGAACTTTCCATGGCTTACCCCAGACGCTTCACATGCCCTGATTCAATCCATTGACAGCACGTTGACCCCGGTATACCACATCGATCCAATTCACTCTAATCCTTGCACGCCTTTCACCCTCCTGCATGTTTAGGCCCCGATCACTCAAAATCTTTTTCACTCCATCTTTCCACCTCCAATTTGGTCTCCCACTTCTCCTCGCTCCCTCCACCTCCGACACATATATCCTCTTGGTCAATCTTTCCTCACTCATTCTCTCCATGTGCCCAAACCATTTCAAAACACCCTCTTCTCCTCTCTCAACCACACTCTTTTTGTTTCGACACATCTCTCTTACCCTTACATTACTTACTCGACCAAACCACCTCACACCACATATTGTCCTCAAACATCTCATTTCCAGCACATCCACCCTCCTGCGCACAACTCTCTCCATAGCCCACGCCTCGCAACCATACTACATTGTTGGAACCACTATTCCTTCAAACATAGCCATTTTTGCTTTCGTAGATAATGTTCTCGACTTCCACACATTCTTCAAGGCTCCCAGGATTTTCGCCCCCTCCCCCACCCTATGATTCACTTCCGCTTCCATGGTTCCATCCGCTGCCAGATCCACTCCCATATATCTAAAACACTTTACTTCCTCCAGTTTTTCTCCATTCAAACTTACCTCCCAATTGACTTGACCCTCAACCCTACTGTACCTAATAACCTTGCTCTTATTCACATTTACTCTTAACTTTCTTCTTTCACACACTTTACCAAACTCAGTCACCAGCTTCTGCAGTTTCTCACATGAATCAACCACCAGCGCTGTATCATCAGCGAACAACAACTGACTCACTTCCCAAGCTATCTCATCCCCAACAGACTTCATACTTGCCCTTCTTTCCAAAACTCTTGCATTCACCTCCCTAACTACCCCATCCATAAACAAATTAAACAACCATGGAGACATCACACACCCCTGCCGCAAACCTACATTCACCGAGAACCAATCACTTTCCTCTCTTCCTACACGTACACATGCCTTACATCCTCGATAAAAACTTTTCACTGCTTCTAACAACTTACCTCCCACACCATAAATTCTTAGTGCCTTCCACAGAGTATCTCTATCAACTCTATCATATGCCTTCTCCAGATCCATAAATGCTACATACAAATCCATTTGCTTTTCTAAGTATTTCTCACATACATTCTTCAAAGCAAACACCTGATCCACACATCCTCTACCACTTCTGAAACCACACTGCTCTTTCCCAATCTGATGCTCTGTACATGCCTTCACCCTCTCAATCATTACCCTCCCATATAATTTCCCAGGAATACTCAACAAACTTATACCTCTGTAATTTGAGCACTCACTCTTATCCCCTTTGCCTTTGTACAATGGCACTTGCATGCATTCCGCCAATCCTCAGGCACCTCACCATGAATCATACATACATTAAATAACCTTACCAACCAGTCAACAATACAGTCACCCCCTTTTTTAATAAATTCCACTGCAATACCATCCAAACCTGCTGCCTTGCCGGCTTTCATCTTCCGCAAAGCTTTTACTACCTCTTCTCTGTTTACCGAATCATTTTCCCTAACCCTCTCACTTTGCACACCACCTCGACCAAAACACCCTATATCTGCCACTCTATCATCAAACACATTCAACAAACCTTCAAAATACTCACTCCATCTCCTTTTCACATCACCACTAATTGTTATCACCTCCCGACTAGCCCCCTTCACTGAAATTCCCATTTGCTCCCTTGTCTTACCCACTTTATTTACCTCCTTCCAGAACATCTTTTTATTCTCCCTAAAATTTAATGATACTCTCTCACCCCAACTCTCATTTGCCCTCTTTTTCAACTCTTGCACCTTTCTCTTGACCTCGTCTCTTTCTTTTATACATCTCCCACTCAATTGCATTTTTTCCCTGCAAAAATCGTCCAAATGCCTCTCTCTTCTCTTTCACTAACAATCTTACTTCTTCATCCCACCACTCACTACCCTTTCTAATCAACCCACGTCCCACGCTTCTCATGCCACAAGCATCTTTTGCGAAAGCCATCACTGCTTCCCTAAATACATCCCATTCCCCCCGCCCCCCATTCCCCTTACCTCCTTTGTTCTCACCTTTTTCCATTCTGTACTCAGTCTCTCCTGGTACTTCCTCACACAAGTCTCCTGCCCAAGCTCACTTACTCTCACCACCCTCTTCACCCCAACATTCTCTCCTCTTTTCTGAAAACCCATACAAATCTTCACCTTCGCCTCCACAAGATAATGATCAGACATCCCTCCAGTTGCACCTCTCAGCACATTAACATCCAAAAGTCTCTCTTTCGCGCGCCTGTCCATTAACACGTAATCCAATAACGTCCTCTGGCCATCTCTCCTACTTACATACGTATACTTATGTATATCTCGCTTTTTAAACCAGGCATTCCCAATCACCAGTCCTTTTTCAGCACATAAATCTACAAGCCCTTCACCATTTCCACTAACAACACTGAACACCCCATGTATACCAATTATTACCTCAACTGTCACATTACTCACCTTTGCATTCAAATCACCCATCACTGTAACCCGGTTTCGTGCATCAAAACCATTGACACACTCATTCAGCTGCTCCCAAAACACTTGCCTCTCATGATCTTTCTTCTCATGCCCAGGTGCATAAGCACCAATAATCACCCATCTCTCTCCATCAACTTTCAGTTTCACCCATATTAATCTAGAATTTACTTTCTTACATTCTATCATATACTCCCACAACTCCTGTTTCAGGAGTAGTGCTACTCCTTCCCTTGCTCTTTTCCTCTCACTAACCACGGACTTTACTCCCAAGACATTCCCAAACCACTCTTCCCCTTTACCCTTAAGCTTCGTTTCACTCAGAGCCAAAACATTCAGGTTCCTTTCCTCAAACATACTACCTATCTCTCCTTTTTTCACATCTTGGTTACATTCACACACATTTAGACACCCCAATCTGAGCCTACGAGGAGGATGAGCACTCCCCGCGTGACTCCTTCTTCTGTTTCCCATTTTAGAAAGTTAAAAAATACAAGGAGGGGAGGATTTCTGGCCCCCCGCTCCCGTCCCCTCCAGTCGCCTTCTACGACACGTGAGGAATGCGTGGGAAGTATTCTTTCTCCCCTATCCCCAGGGATAATATATATATATATATGTATATATATATATATATATATATATATATATATATATATATATATATATATATATATATATATATATATATATATTAAAAATGTAAGAAATAATTTAGAAATCTGAAACTTCTAGCTGGAAATGAAATGAAAATGAATGTCACATAATGGTTCAACCTCTGGCTATGGAAAAGGGAAATGTATAATTCATTTACGCAAACGTCAATAGTAGTTTTCATCAATCTAACCACTGTATCATTTGTATCGTTAGAATTTACGTATGTCTCTCCTACTTAAAACTTCAAAATACTTTCGCTTATTCAGCACTCGATAAATATGAATATACAAACATGAAATGATAGGATCGAAGAAATTCACTTAGTAAGATAGAGGAATATAATTATACTAATGGGAACATTATATCTACATATAAAGTAAAGGAATGAATGATTAGGCAAATACATAAGTAAATCTATGATATATGAACTGAACAGAAACCTTACCTTACCTTACCTTACCTTACTCTCATGCCCCTAGAGTTCCTTCTGCAGATCGCAGAAACTTGGCCGCGTCCACTGGTCGGGTCTTGTGATGCTGTGTGTGTATGTGTGTGTGTGTGTGGGGGGGGGGGGGGGGGGGCAAAAAGTGAAGAGCAATTGTCAAGTTAGTGCTTGGGATCTTCATAATGATAGTCGCATCGTCGGCATAAGGGATTGTAGTGTTGCGGTGATAGGTGGTGTTCATAGCGTAAGTGTGAGAGTGTGACCTCTTGCAGTATATATAAATATATATATATATATATATATATATATATATATATATATATATATATATATATATATATATATATATATATATATATTGCTTTGTCGCTGTCTCCCGCGTTTGCGAGGTAGCGCAAGGAAACAGACGAAAGAAATAGCCCAACCCACCCCCATACACATGTATATACATACACGTCTACACACGCAAATATACATACCCATACATCTCAGTGTACACATATATATACACACACACATACATACATATATACACATGCACACAAATCACACTGTCTGCCTTTATTCATTTCCATCGCCACCTCGCCACACATTGAATAACAACCCCCTTCCCCCTCATGTGTGCAAGGTAGCGCTAGAAAAAGACAACAAAGGCCCCATTCGTTCACACTCAGTCTCTAGCTGTCATGCAATAATACCCGAAACCACAGCTCCCTTTCCACATCAAGGCCCCACAGACGCTTCACATGCCCTGATTCAATCTATTGACAGCACGTCGACCCCGGTATACCACATCGATCCAATTCACTCTATTCCTTGCCCGCCTTTCACCCTCCTGCATGTTCAGGCCCCGATCACTCAAAATCTTTTTCACTCCATCTTTCCACCTCCAATTTGGTCTCCCACTTCTCCCATTTCGTTCCCTCCATCTCCGACACATATATCCTCTTGGTCAATCTTTCCTCACTCATTCTCTCCATGTGCCCAAACCATTTCAAAACACCCTCTTCTGCTCTCTCTACCACGCTCTTTTTATTTCCACACATCTCTCTTACCCTTACATTACTTACTCGATCAAACCACCTCACACCACATATTGTCCTCAAACATCTCATTTCCAGCAAATCCACCCTCCTGCGCACAACTGTATCCATAGCCCACGCCTCGCAACCATACAACATGGTTGGAACCACTATTCCTTCAAACATAGCCATTTTTGCTTTCCGAGATAATGTTCTCGACTTCCACACATTCTTCAAGGCTCCCAGGTTTTTCGCCCCCTTCCCCATCCTATGATTCACTTCCGCTTCCATGGTTCCATCCGCTGCCAGATCCACTCCCAGATATCTAAAATACTTTACTTCCTCCAGTTTTTCTCCATTCAAACTTACCTCCCAATTGACTTGACCCTCAACCATACTGTAACTAATAACCTTGCTCTTATTCACATTTACTCTTAACTTTCTTCTTTCACACACTTTACCAAACTCAGTCACCAGCTTCTGCAGTTTCTCACATGAATCAGCCACCAGCGTTGTATCATCAGCGAACAACAACTGACTCACTTCCCAAGCTCTCTCATCCCCAACAGAATGCATACTTACCCCTCTTTCCAAAACTCTTTCATTCACCTCCCTAACAACCCCATCCATAAACAAATTAAACAACCATGGAGACATCAAACACCCCTGCCGCAAACCTACATTCACTGAGAACCAATCACTTTCCTCTCTCCCTACACGTACACATGCCTTATAGCCTCGATAAAAACTTTTCACAGCTTCTAACAACTTGCCTCCCATACCATATATTCTTAGTACCTCCCACAGGGCATCTCTATCAACTCTATCATATGCCTTCTCCAGATCCATAGATGCTACATACAAATCCATATATATATATATATATATATATATATATATATATATATATATATATATATATATATATATATATGTATAAGTCTGTTGGTCTGATGATACAGCGCTGGTGGCTGATTCATGTGAGAAACTGCAGAAGCTGGTGACTGAGTTTGGTAAAGTGTGTGAAAGAAGAAAGTTAAGAGTAAATGTGAATAAGAGCAAGGTAATTAGGTGCAGTAGGGTTGAGGTTCAAGTCAATTGTGAGGTAAGTTTGAATGGAGAAAAACTGGAGGAAGTAAAGTGTTTTAGATATCTGGGAGTGGATCTGGCAGCGGATGGAACCATGGAAGCGGAAGTGGATCATAGGGTAGGGGAGGGAGCGAAAATCCTGGGAGCCTTGAAGAATGTGTGGAAGTCGAGAACATTATCTCGGAAAGCAAAAATGGGTATGTTTGAAGGAATAGTGGTTCCAACAATGTTGTATGGTTGCGAGGCGTGGGCTGTAGATAGAGTTGTGCGCAGGAGAATGGACGTGCTGGAAATGAGATGTTTGAGGACAATGTGTGGTGTGAGGTGGTTTGATCGAGTAAGTAACGTAAGGGTAAGAGAGATGTGTGGAAATAAAAAGAGCGTGGTTGAGAGAGCAGAAGAGGGTGTTTTGAAATGGTTTGGGCACATGGAGAGAATGAGTGAGGAAAGATGACCAAGAGGATATATGTGTCGGAGGTGGAGGGAACGAGGAGAAGTGGGAGACCAAATTGGAGGTGGAAAGATGGAGTGAAAAAGATTTTGTGTGATCGGGGCCTGAACATGCAGGAGGGTGAAAGGAGCGCAAGGAATAGAGTGAATTGGATCGATGTGGTATACCGGGGTTGACGTGCTGTCAGTGGATTGAATCAGGGCATGTGAAGCGTCTGCGGTAAACCATGAAAAGCTGTGTAGGTATGTATATTTGCGTGTGTGGATGTATGTATATACATGTGTATGGGGGTGGGTTGGGCCATTTCTTTCGTCTGTTTCCTTGCGCTACCTCGAAAACGCGGGAGACAGCGACAAAGCAAAAAAAAAAAAAAAATATATATATATATATATATATATATATATATATATATATATTTATTCATTTATTTGCTTTGTCGCTGTCTCCCGCGTTAGCGAGGTAGCGCAAGGAAACAGACGAAACAATGGCTCAACCCGCCCACATACACATGTATATACATACACGTCCACACACGCAAATATACATACCTATACATCTCAATGTACACATATATATACACACACACAGACATATACATATATATACATGTATATAATTCATAATGTCTGCCTTTATTTGTTCCCATCGACACCTCGCCACACATGGAATAACAACCCACTCCCCCCTCATGTGTGCGAGGTAGCGCTAGGAAAAGACACCAAAGGCCCCATTCGTTCACACTCAGTCTCTAGCTGTCATGTAATAATGCACCGAAACCACAGCTCCCTTTCCACATCCAGGCCCCACAGAACTTTCCATGGTTTACCCCACATGCTTCACATGCCGTGGTTCAGTCCATTGACAGCACGTCGACCCCGGTATACCACATTGTTCCAATTCACTCTATTTCTTGCACGCCTTTCACCCTCATGCATGTTCAGGCTCCGATCACTCAAAATCTTTTTCACTCCATCTTTCCACCTCCAATTTAGTCTCCCACTTCTCCTCGTTCCCTCCACCTCTGACACATATATCCTCTTGGTCAATCTTTCCTCACTCATTCTCTCCATGTGACCAGACCATTTCAAAACACCCTCTTCTGCTCTCTCAACCGCACTCTTTTTATTTCCACACATCTCTCTCACCCTTACATTACTTACTCGATCAAACCACCTCACACCACATATTGTCCTCAAACATCTCATTTCCAGCACATCCACCCTCCTGCGCACAACTCTATCCATAGCCCACGCCTCGCAACCATACAACATTGTTGGAACCACTATGTATATATATATATATATATATATATATATATATATATATATATATATATATATATATATAGCGAGGTAGCGCAAGGAAACAGACAAAAGAATAGTCCAACCCACCGCATACACATGTATATACATACACGTCCACACACGCAAATATACATACCTATACATCTCAACGTATACATACATATATATACACAGACATATACATATATATACACATGTACATAATTTATCCGCTGCCAAATCCCTTCCCAGATATCTAAAAACTTCACTTACTCCAGTTTTCTCCATTCAAACTTATCTCCCAATTGACATGTCCTTCAACCCTACTGTACCTAATAACCTTGCTCTTATTCACATTTACGCTCAGCTTTCTTCTTTCACACACTTTAAGAAACTCAGTCACCACCTTCTGCAGTTTCTCACACAAATCAGCCACCAGCGCTGTATCATCAGCGAACAACGACTGACTCACTTCCCAAGCTCTCTCATCCACAACAGACTCCTTACTTGCCCCTCTTTCCAAAACTCTTGCATTCACCTCCCTAACAACCCCATCCATAAGCAAATTAACTGACCGTGGAAACATCACACACCCCTGCCACAAACCAACATTCACTGAGAACCAATCACTTTCCTCTCTTCCTACACGTACACATGCCTTACATCCTCGATAAAAACTTTTCAGTGCTTCTAACAACTTGTCCCCAACTCCATATATTCTTAATACCTTCCACAGAGCATCTCTATCAACTCTATTTTATGCCTTCTTCAGATCCATAAATGCTACTTACAAATCCATTTGCTTTTCTAAGTATTTCTCACATACATTCTTCAAAGCAAACACCTAATCCACACATCAACTACCACTTCTGAAACCACACTGCTCTTCCCCAATCTGATGCTCTGTACATGCCTTCACCCTCTCAATCAATACCCTCCCATATAATTTCCCAGGAATACTCAACAAACTTATACCTCTGTAATTTGAGCACTCACCTTTATACCCTTTGCCTTTATACAGTGGCACTATGCAAGCATTTCGACAACCCTCAGGCACCTCACCATACATCATATAACCTTACCAACCAGTCAACAATTCAGTCACCCCCTTTTTTAATAGATTCCACTGCAATACCATCCAAACCCGATGCCTTGCCGGCTTTCATCTTCCGAAAAGCTTTTACTACCTCTTCTCTGTTTACCAAATCATTCTCCTTAACCCCCTCACTTTGCACATCACCTCGACCAAAACACCCTATATCTGCCACTCTATCATCAAACACATTCAACAAACCTTCAAAATACTCACTACATCTTCTCACATCACCACTACTTGTTATCATCTCCCCATTATTCCCCTTCATTGAAGTTCTTATTTGTTCCCTTGTCTTACGCACTTTATTTACCTCCTTCCAAAACATCTTTTTGTTCTCCCTGAAATATAATGATACTCTTTCACCCTAACTCTCGTTTGTCCTCTTTTTCACCTCTTGCACCTTTCTCTTGACCTCCTACCTCTCTCTTTTATACATCTCCCAGTCATTTGCATCATTTCCTTGCAAAGATCGTCCAAATGCCTCTCTCTTCTCTTTCACTAATAATCTTACTTCTTCATCCCACCACTCACTACCCTTTCTAAGCTGCCCACCTCCCACGCTTCTCATGCCACAAGCATCTTTTGTGCAAACCATCACTGCTTCCCTAAATGAATCCCATTCCTCCCTTACTCCCTTACGTCCTTTGATCTCACCTTTTTCCATTTTGTACTCAGTCTCTCCTGGTACTTCCTCACACAAGTCTCCTTTCCAAGCTTACTTACTCTCACCACTCTCTTCACCCCAACTTTCTCTTTTCTTTTCTGAAAACCTCTATAAATCTTCACCTTCGCCCCCAACAAGATAATGATCAGACGTCCCTCCAGTTGCACCTATCAGCACATTAACATCCAAAAGTCTCTCTTTCGCGCGCCTATCAATAAACTCGTAATCCAATAACGCTCCCTGGCCATCTCTCCTACTTACATACGTATACTTATGTATATCACTCTTTTTAAATAAGATATTCCCAATCACTAGTCATTTTTTCAGCACATAAATCTACAAGCTGTTCACCATTTCCATTTACAGCAGTGAACACCATATGTACAGCAAATATTCCTCAACTGCCACATTACTCACCTTTGTATTCAAACCACCCATCACTATAACCCGGTCTCGTGCATCAAAACTACTAACATACTCACTCAGCTACTCCCAAAACACTTGCCTCTCATGATCTTTCTTCTCATGCCCAGGTGCATATGCAACAATAATCACCCATCTCTCTCTATCCACTTTCAGTTTTACCCATATCAATCTAGCGTTTACTTTCTTACACTCTCTCACATACTCCCACCACTCCTGTTTCAGGAGTAGTGCTACTCCTTCCCTTGCTCTTGTCCTCTCACTAAACCCTAACTTTACTCCCAAGATATTCTCAAACCACTTCCCCTTTACCCTTGAGCTTCGTTTCACTCAGAGCCAAAACGTCCAAGTTCCTTTCCTCAAACATACTTCCTATCTCTCCTTTTTTCTCATCTTGGTTACATGCAAACACATTTAGACACCCAAATCTTAGCCTTCGAGGAGGATGAGCACCCCGCATGACTCCTTCTTCTGTTTCCCCTTTTAGAAAGTTAAATTACAAGGAGGGGAGAGTTTGTAGCCCCCCGCTCCCGTCCCCTTTAGTCGCCTTCTACGACACGAGAGGAATTCATGGGAAGTATTCTTTTTCCCCTATCCCCTATCCCCCAATATATGTATATATATATATATATATATATATATATATATATATATATATATATATATATATATATATATATACTCAGGAGAGACTGAGTACAGAATGGAAAAAGGTGAGAACAATGGAAGTAAGGGGAGTGGGGGAGGAATGGGATGTATTTAGGGAATCAGTGATGGACTGCGCAAAAGATGCTTGTGGCATGAGAAGAGTGGGAGGTGGATTGATTAGAAAGGGTAGTGAGTGGTGGGATGAAGAAGTAAGAGTATTAGTGAAAGAGAAGAGAGAGGCATTTGGACGATTTTTGCAGGGAAAAAATGCAATTGAGTGGGAGACGTATAAAAGAAAGAGACAGGAGGTCAAGAGAAAGGTGCAAGAGGTGAAAAAAAGGGCAAATGAGAGTTGGGGTGAGAGAGTATCATTAAATTTTAGGGAGAATAAAAAGATGTTCTAGAAGGAGGTAAATAAAGGGCGTAAGACAAGGGAGCAAATGGGAACTTCAGTGAAGGGCGCAAATGGGGAGGTGATAACAAGTAGTGGTGATGTGAGAAGGAGATGGAGTGAGTATTTTGAAGGTTTGTTGAATGTGTTTGATGATAGAGTGGCAGATATAGGGTGTTTTGGTCGAGGTGGTGTGCAAAGTGAGAGGGTTAGGGAAAATGATTTGGTAAACAGAGAAGAGGTAGTAAAAGCTTTGCGGAAGATGAAAGCCGGCAAGGCAGCGGGTTTGGATGGTATTGCAGTGGAATTTATTAAAAAAAGGGGGTGACTGTATTGTTGACTGGTTGGTAAGGTTATTTAATGTATGTATGACTCACGGTGAGGTGCCTGAGGATTGGAGGAATGCGTGCATAGTGCCATTGTACAAAGGCAAAGGGGATAAGAGTGAGTGCTCAAATTACAGAGGTATAAGTTTGCTGAGTATTCCTGGTAAATTATATGGGAGGGTATTGATTGAGAGGGTGAAGGCATGTACAGAGCATCAGATTGTGGAAGAGCAGTGTGGTTTCAGAAGTGGTAGAGGATGTGTGGATCAGGTGTTTGCTTTGAAGAATGTATGTGAGAAATACTTAGAAAAGCAAATGGATTTGTATGTAGCATTTATGGATCTGGAGAAGGCATATGATAGAGTTGATAGAGATGCTCTGTGGAAGGTATTAAGAATATATGGTGTGGGAGGCAAGTTGTTAGAAGCAGTGAAAAGTTTTTATCGAGGATGTAAGGCATGTGTACGTGTAGGAAGAGAGGAAAGTGATTGGTTCTCAGTGAATGTAGGTTTGCGGCAGGGGTGTGTGATGTCTCCATGGTTGTTTAATTTGTTTATGGATGGGGTTGTTAGGGAGGTGAATGCAAGAGTTTTGGAAAGAGGGGCAAGTATGAAGTCTGTTGGGGATGAGAGAGCTTGGGAAGTGAGTCAGTTGTTGTTCGCTGATGATACAGCGCTGGTGGCTGATTCATGTGAGAAACTGCAGAAGCTGGTGACTGAGTTTGGTAAAGTGTGTGAAAGAAGAAAGTTAAGAGTAAATGTGAATAAGAGCAAGGTTATTAGGTACAGTAGGGTTGAGGGTCAAGTCAATTGGGAGGTGAGTTTGAATGGAGAAAAACTGGAGGAAGTGAAGTGTTTTAGATATCTGGGAGTGGATCTGGCAGCGGATGGAACCATGGAAGCGGAAGTGGATCATAGGGTGGGGGAGGGGGCGAAAATTCTGGAAGCCTTGAAGAATGTGTGGAAGTCAAGAACATTATCTCGGAAAGCAAAAATGGGTATGTTAGAAGGAATAGTGGTTCCAACAATGTTGTATGGTTGCGAGGCGTGGGCTATGGATAGAGTTGTGCGCAGGAGGATGGATGTGCTGGAAATGAGATGTTTGAGGACAATGTGTGGTGTGAGGTGGTTTGGTCGAGTGAGTAACGTAAGGGTAAGAGAGATGTGTGGAAATAAAAAGAGCGTGGTTGAGAGAGCAGAAGAGGGTGTTTTGAAGTGGTTAGGGCACATGGAGAGAATGAGTGAGGAAAGATTGACCAAGAGGATATATGTGTCGGAGGTGGAGGGAACGAGGAGAAGAGGGAGACCAAATTGGAGGTGGAAAGATGGAGTGAAAAAGATTTTGTGTGATCGGGGCCTGAACATGCAGGAGGGTGAAAGGAGGGCAAGGAATAGAGTGAATTGGAGCGATGTGGTATACCGGGGTTGACGTGCTGTCAGTGGATTGAATCAAGGCATTTGAAGCGTCTGGGGTAAACCATGGAAAGCTGTGTAGGTATGTATATTTGCGTGTGTGGACGTATGTATATACATGTGTATGGGGGGGGTTGGGCCATTTCTTTCGTCTGTTTCCTTGCGCTACCTCGCAAACGCGGGAGACAGCGACAAAGTATAATAGAATATAAAAAAATATATATTATCCCTGGGGATAGGGGAGAAAGAATACTTCCCACGTATTCCCTGCGTGTCGTAGAAGGCGACTAAAAGGGGAGGGAGCGGGTGGCTGGAAATCCTCCCCTCTCGGTTTTTTTTTCAATTTTGCGAAAGAAGGAACAGAGAAAGGGGGCCAGGTGAGGATATTCCCTCAAAGGCCCAGTCCTCTGTTCTTAACGCTACCTCGCTAATGCGGGAAATGGCGAATAGTATGAAAGAAAGATATATATATATATATATATATATATATATATATATATATATATATATATATATATATATATATATGGTAAACAGAGAAGAGGTAGTGAAAGCTTTGCGGAAGATGAAAGCCGGCAAGGCAGCAGGTTTGGATGGTATTGCAGTGAAATTTATTAAAAAAGGGGGTGACTGTATTGTTGACTGGTTGGTAAGGTTATTTAATGTAGGTATGACTCATGGTGAGGTGCCTGAGGATTGGCGGAATGCGTGCATAGTGCCATTGTACAAAGGCAAAGGGGAGAAGAGTGAGTGCTCAAATTACAGAGGTATAAGTTTGTTGAGTATTCCTGGTAAAATATATGGGAGGGTATTGATTGAGAGGGTGAAGGCATGTACAGAGCATCAGATTGGGGAAGAGCAGTGTGGTTTCAGAAGTGGTAGAGGATGTGTGGATCAGGTGTTTGCTTTGAAGAATGTATGTGAGAAATACTTAGAAAAGCAAATGGATTTGTATGTAGCATTTATGGATCTGGAGAAGGCATATGATAGAGTTGATAGAGATGCTCTGTGGAAGGTATTAAGAATATATGGTGTGGTAGGAAAGTTGTTAGAAGCAGTGAAAAGTTTTTATCGAGGATGTAAGGCATGTGTACGTGTAGGAAGAGAGGAAAGCGATTGGTTCTCAGTGAATGTAGGTTTGCGGCAGGGGTGTGTGATGTCTCCATGGTTGTTTAATTTGTTTATGGATGGGGTTGTTAGGGAGGTAAATGCAAGAGTTTTGGAAAGAGGGGCAAGTATGAAGTCTGTTGGGGATGAGAGAGCTTGGGAAGTGAGTCAGTTGTTGTTCGCTGATGATACAGCGCTGGTGGCTGATTCATGTGAGAAACTGCAGAAGCTGGTGACTGAGTTTGGTAAAGTGTGTGGAAGAAGAAAGTTAAGAGTAAATGTGAATAAGAGCAAGGTTATTAGGTACAGTAGGGTTGAGGGTCAAGTCAATTGGGAGGTGAGTTTGAATGGAGAAAAACTGGAGGAATGAAGTGTTTTAGATATCTGGGAGTGGATCTGGCAGCGGATGGAACCATGGAAGCGGAAGTGGATCATAGGGTGGGGGAGGGGGCGAAAATTCTGGGGGCCTTGAAAAATGTGTGGAAGTCGAGAACATTATCTCGGAAAGCAAAAATGGGTATGTTTGAAGGAATAGTGGTTCCAACAATGTTGTATGGTTGCGAGGCGTGGGCTATGGATAGAGTTGTGCGCAGGAGGATGGATGTGCTGGAAATGAGATGTTTGAGGACAATGTGTGGTGTGAGGTGGTTTGATCGAGTGAGTAACGTAAGGGTAAGAGAGATGTGTGGAAATAAAAAGAGCGTGGTTGAGAGAGCAGAAGAGGGTGTTTTGAAGTGGTTTGGGCACATGGAGAGGATGAGTGAGGAAAGATTGACCAAGAGGATATATGTGTCGGAGGTGGAGGGAGCAAGGAGAAGAGGGAGACCAAATTGGAGGTGGAAAGATGGAGTGAAAAAGATTTTGTGTGATCGGGGCCTGAACATGCAGGAGGGTGAAAGGAGGGCAAGGAATAGAGTGAATTGGAGCGATGTGGTATACCGGGGTTGACATGCTGTCAGTGGATTGAATCAAGGCATGTGAAGCGTCTGGGTTAAACCATGGAAAGCTGTGTAGGTATGTATATTTGCGTGTGTGGACGTATGTATATACATGTGTATGGGGGTGGGTTGGGCCATTTCTTTCGTCTTTTTCCTTGCGCTACCTCGCAAACGCGGGAGACAGCGACAAAGTATAAAAAAAAAAAATATATATATATATATATATATATGTATGTATTCATTTATCATACTTTGTCGCTGTCTCCCGCGTTAGCGAGGCAGCGCAAGGAAGCAGATGAAAGAATGACCCAACCCACCCAGATACACATATATATACATAACCGCCCACACACGCACATATACATACGTATACCTTTCAACATATACATATATATACATATACAGGCATACACATAGATACACACGTACATATTTACGCTTGCTGCCTTCATCCATTTTCATTGCCACCCCGCCACACATGAAAAGGCAACCCCCTCCCGCCGCGCACGTGCAAGGTAGCGCTAGGAAAAGATATCAAGGGCCACATTCGTTCACAACCAGTCTCTAGCTGTCATGTGTAATGCACCGAAATCACAGCCTCCCTTTCCACATCCAGGCCCGAAAAAACTTTCTATGTTTTACCCAGGCGCTTTACATGCCCTGGTTCAATCCACTGATAGCACGTCGACCTCGGTAGACCACATCGTTTCAATTCACTCTATTCCTTGCACGCCTTTTACCCTACTGCATGTTCAGGCCCCGATCGCTCAAAATCTTTTTCACTCCATCTTTCCACCTCCAATTTGGTCTCCCACTTCTCCTCGTTCCCTCCACCTCTAACACGTATATCCTCTTGTCAATCTTGCCTCACTCATTCCCTCCAAGTGACCAAATAATTTCAATACATCCTCTTCTGATCTCTCAACCACACTCTTTTCATTACCACAAGTCTTTCTTACCCTTTCATTACTTACTCGACCAAACAACCTCACGCCACATATTGTACTCAAACATTCCATTTCTAACACATCCACCCTCCTCCGCACAACCCTATCAATAGCCTATTCATCGCAACCATATAACATTGTTGGAATTACTATTCCTTCAAACATACCCGTTTTTGCTCTCCGAGATTACCTTCTCGCCTTCCACACATTCTTCAACGCTCACTGAACCTTCGCCCTCTTCCCCACCCTTTGACTCACTTCCGCTACCATGGTTCCATCCGCTGCCAAATCCCCTCCCAGGTATCTGAAACACTTCACTTCCTCCAGTTTATCTCCATTCAGACTTACCTCTCAATGGACTTGTCCCTTTACCCTACTGAACCTAACAATCTTGCTCTTACTCACATTTACTCTCAGTTTTCTTCTTTCACACACTTTACCAAACTCAGTCACCAGCTTCTGCAGTTTCTCACCCGAATCAGCCAATTTTGCTGTATCATCAGCGAGCAACAACTGACTTAATTCCCAAGCTCTCTCATCCACAACAGACTGCATACTTGCGCCTCTCTTCAAAACTCTTACATTCACCTCCCTAACAACCCCATCCATAAACAAATTAAACAACCATGGAGACATCACACACCCCTGCCGCAAATCAACATTCACTGGAAACCAATCACTTTCCTCTCTTCCTACTCGTACACATGCCTTACATCCTCGATAAAAACTTTTCACTGCTTCTAGCAATTTACCTCCCACACCATATACTCTTGATACCTTCCACAGAGCATCACTATCAACTCTATTATATGCCTTTTCCAGATCCATGAATGCTACATACAAATCCATCTGTTTTCTAAGTATTTCCCACATACATTCTTCAAAGCAAACACCTGATCCACTCATCCTCTACCACCTCTGAAACCACACTGCTCTTCCCTAATCTGATGCTCTGTACATTTCTGGACCCTCTCAATCAATATCCTCCATTCAATTTCCCAGGAATACTCAACAAACTTATACCTCTGTAATTTGAACACTTACCTCTATCGCCTTTGCCTTTATACAGTGGCACTATGCATGCATTCCGGCAATCCTCATGCGCTTCACCACATACCACACTGGATTATTCAGATAGAAAACTTTCATCATTTATTATGCACTGTCATCAGCTTCATTAAAATCTGCATGGGGAGGATCAAGTGTATATTTTAGAGGACTTTTAGTAAGATCTAACACCGTAGAACTGGCATAGGGCAGGCTCGTCCAGTTCCATTTCATTTGAAATATACCTGCTTCCTCCCATCGCTGTACATTTGTTGAACCTTTGGACACTCTCGTGCGACACTGGTTTGTCCAACACAGCTGCTACCATTTTTCCTCCCAAGCCTCAGTGATTCCTGAGGTCAAGCCATTCACGTTACCTCGTTTTTCTTTCTGGTACACAAGCTCTTTGGTGAAACTCTACGAGGGAAAATCCTTTGAGATTACGTCAGGCGAACACGAGAGTCACCTTGTTTGTTCTGATTCAGTCAGTCTGATATTAAAATGTCAGTTTTAACTAGTCGTGTACCACACGAGGCCTGTGTCATAGAGCTCTAATCTAGGGGTGAGGAGTCACTGTCCCTACCCACATAACAACCTTCCTTAGTCTTTGCCAATCTTGAGGAAGAGAAACAAAACAGTTAACGCTATGTACTTAGACTAGTCAGGTGTAAACAAAAACATACCACTTATCTTACAGGCTATATTGAGTTTGTTGGGTCGCTGAGCCTAATGGACAAAGCCATTTTCATCTGAGGGGAAATCAAATGAATCTTATCTCAAACTTGAGCCAGAGCAGGTTGGTTACGGCGAGGCTTAAACACGATCTTTTGTCGTCAGGTGAATAAAACGCTATGGAAAGTCAAAGAATATACTTGAGAGGATTACTTAACTTGGTCTACTGCAAGTATAGTAGAGTATCAGGTGTTTTCTTTGTCAGTGCAGCAACACACTTGTAGGTATTCAATTGGACAGGCGCTGAATGTATATTACAGGAGCTGGAACCACCGCTCTGTTCTTACTTATGTATAATAAGGAAACTTAACCTTCAGAGAGACACGTGTGAGGATTATTGTATCCCTCTAATGTAAGCAGAGAAGTCACCATGAACACCAGCTTCCTCGTCCGGCCTTGACCATTGCCAGGCCTCCCTCACTGTAGGTAGGTGGCGCTCTAGCGGTAGGTCATTGTTTACACAAACACTGCCTTCATTGTATGACCTCCCACCCCTGCTCGGTCACCCCTCACCAAACCCTTATCACCTGCACGGCTCTCCCCTCCCCAACCCCCACCCCTGCACGGCTCTCCCCTCCCCAACCTCCGCCCCCGCACGACTCCCTCCCCTCCGGCCCCTCCTCCTTGCACGGTCGCCCCTCTCCAATCCCCACCATCTGCATGGCCCTCCCCTCCCCCACTCCCTGCACGCCTCTCACTTCCCCCGACCCACCACCTGCAAGTCCCTACCCTTTCCCGCCTACGCTCCTCACCCCTGAAGAACCTCCCCTCCTCGACCCCCTTCCCCCTGCACGACCCCCAGCTCCCCCAACCTCACCTCATCACTCGCTCAGCGAGTTTAACCAAGGTCATCTTCCACCCTTCTTGTACAAATCACTTAAATCGAGTTTTGAAAAGTTTCCTCGACCTGAATATGCCATTAAATTGCCGCTCAAAGAATTTTCTTTCGTTCTCGTCTGGGATAAACCTTAAAGAGCCGAACTCAACATGTTGTACGCTCAGGGGTATATAGTGTCCCAGGGAATATCTTTCACTATACTAATCAGGGTAATTATAACCTCTCTGTCGTATGTGACCAAATGGTCGATGATCGCTTCCCCAACATGTCTTCCTGGATCACCACAGCTTCAGCTGATGACTGTAATCCTGTGAACGTGATAGTCAGGGATGCCTCCCATGGCGGACTGGTTCTTACCACCACAGCCCTCGATCCTCCATGTAATTCTTCCCTCCTCAGCTGATGAGCAGTTTAGATCCTTTGATGATCATTACTGGACAGGTGACCCTGACACTGGCAATGTCATGGAAGAGGATGGTAGGTCGGGAGAGATTTTCCTCAGCTGCACCTTTAAGAATTGATTACACACACACACACACACACACACACACACACACACACACATCGTGGTGAAGTAGTTAACGTAACTGACCGAGAGTCAGTTTGGACCAGTTTAGGGGTCGGACCCATGTTCATCATCCCCTCAAGGCTGGTCGATAATTTGGGTACACGGCTAAGGTTGGTGTGTGTGTGTGTGTGTGTGTGTGTGTGTGTGTGTGTCCATACTGTAGCAGTAAACACATGGTACATATCTATATACAAGATTAAGAGACGGGGCAACAGGAGTGTACTCGCTCCCCGCAACACTCAAATAGTAATGACACGCTGTTTCTAGTAAGCTAGCTCGGCAACTGGTCTTTTGCCATTCTGGTATACTCTGAATTCTATCATTTAATAACATACAATCGGGTTGACATTATCAAAACCTAACTATATGTATCGGGATTTATCGTCTCCTCTTAGTTTAGGTTAAGTGTAGCTATATATAACACAATCATATATTGTAATGCGACGGAGGCCATATACATAGCGAGAGTGTATGTGGTCTACAATTATCCTTAACATTTAAAGATGCTTTTAAAGATTTCTCGTTGATGGACGCAACATGACGTTAATATTGAGTCTCTGGCAGTTGATAGGCCTAAAGTTCATACAACCAAATATAGTTCGGCTTAGTTTTCATGAGTGCTACTCCACTTGAAACCCAAAGGATGAAGAGATCGACCCTTAAATGGACATCCGTGTTGGTAGTAAACCTCCTGCCCTGTACTGGACTGGGATACAAGCCGGTGTGATTCACAGCTAAAGACATTGCTGATCATTACCTTGATGAATCAGCGTAGATATATTCTAACCCATTGACAACTTTTCTTAATTTTTATCAAAAACATCTCTCATGAAAACGATTTGTTAATACATGGGAAGAGAGATTTACATGGCATATATATATAAAGTTGTGGTATTATTATAACCTTTCTTCCACACATGATGAACTTAGAGGAGACTTACATGTTATGTCTGCCGGTAAGTCATTATTATTCTAGAAGACTTCGTGGCTTGTTGAGGCTAATGGTTGACCTGTACCATGGGAGACCATCACTGTGATCATGGCATCACATGGTCTTCAATACTCGGTGACATAAACCAGCGGGAGACAAACATGACACTGATAACAATACTCTCTTGTTTCATCACTGAGACATGGGGTCAGGGATGGTTCCACTCCCTCCTTCCCTGACGCTACCATATTTCCCATTGTTTACCAAACCCATCACAACAGAACTGAGTCTGTTCTATTACCACCTGGTGATGTATTAGAGATGGTTTTACTGCTTGTAATGTTACGACTTGCATGGTTCTGTTGCCTGAGAAAAATGTTTATAGATCTTTTTTATTTCCTCTCGCATCTAAAATTCTCAGAATGTATAAGATGATCATTAAGCAACGCAGAATTAGATATTGGCACAACTCATACAGTGCTATATATAGGACAGCCTTATCATGTTAGAGGGACATAAAACAAATGATTATCGAAGCGTTCCCTAAGTCTAAGGAAAATTCTATTGTGAGAGGATCTAGGCCATCTTAGTTTTCTGTTTTCACATAGAAAATAAACAAATGGATATATTTGGGTACCTTTTCATATATATATATATATATATATATATATATATATATATATATATATATATATATATATACTATTTCCCGCCTTAAGAAATGTTTTTAGCATTGTTCATTGACTCCATCAGTGGCATCTACAGGTCTGTTTCATTACCCTCAGTGACGTAAATATAATTCCTGTACAATGCCATAAAGAATTATTTGCCCTTGACACACGTGCCATGTCCAGTTCAAATTACCGTGGGATAATGTTCGGCTGCGGGAGGATATCACTGAGCTCTCCGGTCCAGTGTCATGTAATATGAAGCCATCCATCTGGGAACAATGGCCCACGAGCCGTAGTGGATGTACCACAGCTGGTGCTGGTGAGGGGCGGTGGAATGAATACCCAGGTACTGTAGAGTGTGGTATGAATACCCAGGTACTGTAGAGTGTGGAATGAATACCCAGGTACTGCAGAGTTTGGTGTGAATACCCAGGTACTGTAGATCGTGGTATGAATACCCAGGTACTGTAGAATGTGGTATGAATACCCAGATACCGTAGAACGTGGTGTGAATACCAAGGTGCTGTAGAGTGTGGAATGAATACCCAGGTACTGTAGAATGTGGTATGAATACAAGGGTACTGTAGAGTGTCGTTTGAATACCCAGGTACTGTACAGTGTGGTATGAATACCCAGGTACTGTACAGTGTGGTATGAATACCCAGGTACTGTACAGTGTGGTATGAATACCCAGGTACTGTAGGGTGTGGTATGAATACAAGGGTATTGTAGAGTGTGGTATGAATGCCAAGATACTGTAGAGTGTGGTATGAATACCTAGGTACTGTAGAGTGTGGAATGAATACCCAGGTACTGTAGAGTGTGGTATGAATACCCAGGTACTGTAGAGTGTGGTATGAATACCCAGGTACTGTAGAACGTGGTATGAATACTCAGGTACTGTAGAACGTGGTATGAATACCCAGGTACTGTAGAGTGTCGTATGAATACCCAGGTACTGTAGAGTGTGGTATGAATACCCAGGTACTGAAGAGCGCGGTATGTATACCCAGATACTGTTGAGCGTGGTATGAATACCCAGGTGCTGTAGAGCGTGGCATGAATACCCAGGTATTGTAGTGTGGTATGAATACTCAGGTACTGTAGAACGTGGTATGAATACCCAGGTACTGTAGAGTTTGGTATAAATACAAGGATACTGTAGAGTGTGGTATGAATACCCAGGTACTGTAGAGTGTGGTTTGAATACCCAGGTACTGTAGAGTGTGGTATGAATACCCAGGTACTGTACAGTGTGGTATGAATACCCAGGTGCTGTACAGTGTGGTATGAATACCCAGGTATTGTAGAGTGTGGTATGAATACCCAGGTACTGTAGATTGTGGTATGAATACCCAGGTACTGTAGAGTGTGGTATAAATACAAGGATACTGTAGAGTGTGGTATGAATACCGAGGTACTGTAGATGTGGTTTGAATACCCAGGTACTGTAGAGTGTGGAATGAATACCCAGGTACTGTAGAGTGTGGTATGAATACCCAGGTACTGTAGATTGTGGCATGAATACCCAGGTACTGTGGAACGTGGTATGAATACTCAGGTACTGTAGAGCGTGGTATGAATACCGAGGTACTGTAGAGTGTGGTATGAATACCCAGGTACTGTAGAGTGTGGTATGAATACCCAGGTACTGTAGAGCGTGGTATGAATACCAAGGTACTGTAGAGCGTGGTATGAATACCCAGGTACTGTAGATCGTGGTATGAACACCCAGGTACTTTTGAGTGTGGTATGAATACCCAGGTACTGTAGAGTGTCGTATGAATACCCAGGTACTGTAGAGCGTGGTATGAATACCCAGGTACTGTAGAGTGTGGTATGAATACCCAGTTACTGTAGAGTGTCGTATGAATACCCAGGTACTGTAGAGTGTGGTATGAATACCCAGGTACTGTAGAGCGTGGTATGAATACCCAGGTACTGTAGAGCGTGGTATAAATACCCAGGTACTGTAGAGCGTGGTATGAATACCCAGGTACTGTAGAGTGTGGTATGAATACCCATGTACTGTAGGGCGTGGTATGAATACCCAGGTACTGTTGAGCGTGGTATGAATACCCAGGTACTATAGAGCGTGGTATCAATACCCAGGTACCGTTGAGCGTGGTATGAATACCCAGGTACTGTAGAGCGTGGTATGAATGCCCAGGTACTGTTGAGCGTGGTATGAATACCCAGGTACTGTAGAGTGTGGTATGAATACCCAGGTACTGTAGAGCGTGGTATAAATACCCAGGTACTGTAGAGCGTGGTATGAATACCCAGGTACTGTAGAGTGTGGTATGAATACCCAGTTACTGTAGAGTGTCGTATGAATACCCAGGTACTGTAGAGTGTGGTATGAATTCCCAGGTTTTGTATTAGGTGTCACTTACCAACGCCGTGTGTCATGACTGACCAGAGGTATAATCTAAGCAAGGCAGCTGGAGGCTATGGCCAGTAAGGCATCATTTAACATGAAGCTCTTGACCCTGACCATGACAGAGAGCCAAGCATGGCAGTATGTGGCGCTGCTGAGTGAAGGTCTACATCATAACCATAACTGGCACAACTAAGCATGGCAGTACGTGGCACTATCGAGGAAATTAGTGACTAGGTCTCCTCAACTCGTCAACATGAGACATTACCCAATACACCGGTAACAGACGTGGCGTTACCCACTTCTGGAATTGGTCTCACATGTCTAGTCTGGCACTAGGTCACAGGACTCCATCCAACACACCATCACTATGACATTACGGGTATACATCAACAGGGCACAGTGCAGATGACGTGTGAGTGGAGCTGGCAGGTAAAAGTACCACCACACATTGCAGGTGACATGTGCAGCCTGTGGTATCCGTACCATGAGTGTATATGGTCGTTACAACCATCTGCAAAACCATAAGGGTGAGTGCTGTCTCAGTGATAATGGCTTTTATGTAATAATGTATAAATGACAATGTAAATTAGAATTTGTGTGGTATATGCTGCAGCGGTATGCACGCTTAAGGACAACAGCCCACAAGTTCAGTCTCTTCATGTATCAGTTAGCCATAGTTCTCACCTACACAAAAGAAAGAAAAGTTTTTTATGGATATAGTATACTCTAGCATCTGGTGAGACACGCTATCTTTGATGGCCGCAAGAGGCAATACCCATGATGGTATCAAGTGGCAGTAAGTGGCACTGCCCATCATGGATGTAAGTGTCGGTGAGAAAGATAAGTAACAGTGTTGAGAGGAGCAGCATACGATACAGTCCAGCAGAGCAGTAATGTGCCACCGTGACAGTAAGTGGTCCCCTCCAACACAGTGGTGCCTCTCACGACATTGTATGTTATTACCCAACAGGACACTACAGTGTGTGACGATGACCAGAGAGTAAATAGTATGACCCAAGACGACCATCTTTACAGCCATCTGCACCGCCGACACGCTCGCTGCTCAGGATTCTCAGTGTTCTTACTTTAACCTGAGAAGCTCCCTCAGTGGAGCGAGAACACACCAACAAAGGCATTGTATGTGTGTGATGGTAACACCTGGTGGTTAGTGGAGTTGGGACCCATCACGACAGACCTGGTGAGTGAAGACACCAGTACTAGCGTAGTGATGCACAGATCTTAACTCACTTGGCACGTGGGCCAGGTATTGGTGCTAGGCCTATGTGGAGCCACCAGTACCTTGGTGCTGGACCACAATAATCTAGTGTGTAGAGCCACAAGTACCACAGCTCTCGTGCAGAGAACTGATGTGTGGAGTCACCAGCACCAAGGTAGTGGTGTTAGGATACAACAGAGCACTGGCGTGTGTAGTCGCCAGTACCATGCTAATGGTGTAGGTATACAACAGAGCGTTGGTGTGCGTAGTCACCAGTGCCTTGCCTGTGGTGTAGCGACACAGTAATCACATTGTGTATTACGAATGATCAGGCGACGTGTATTCTCCGTTATGGTCACTAGGAGAAAACGATTAATGCTCATGCAGGTTTTGTCGCTTGGATCCACCTGTTTCACAAACCTCACTCTCCACTCAGGTCTACAGATATCATCTACGTTTCCCATTGTCCTACACCTTCAATATGCTTGCATTTATTCCTCATTACTCATATATCCTTATCATCCCTCATTCCATCCTTTACCCTCTCATGAGCCTGGGCCTCATGCAAATCATATACTTCTCTCACACTCTCATTATCCACGTGTTTCCATCTTCTCTCAAATCATGTATTTGTCTGTGCTCTTGATACATCACCTGCTACCATCTATCACACAAATCAACTCCACTTTGTTCTTGCGTTTCTACCAGTTTCCCGTACAACATGTATCATTCGATCATCCACATTTTACGTGCATGCAAAAAGAATGAGAGGTTTTTGAAAAAGTGGTCTGTAATGTAATATGTTGCAATGCTCATGACAAGCTAAATTCAGTTTAAATGTAGAGAAAAAAACTAATGTAATTAACCCTCTGATGAAAAACAGTTCATGATTGACCTACTAAAAACTCACAATGTAATTTACCAGTTTGAAAGGTAAACATTTTTGGTTTTTGCAATTTGGAAGTTTAGATGAGGATTATTACTACATGATATCCGGAAGTGTCATTACGTAACAGCGAGCTATCAAAACACACTCATTCGCTCACTAAACGAACATGATAACACAAGAACGAGAGGGAAACACTAATACTTCATTACTGCATGTTTCTCAACTGACCTTAAATCCTCGAAGCTATTTACTTAAAGAACCTCAATCCTCTTTCATTAGGCCCTAAAAAGAGATAAGGAGATTGAGATCCACAACATGTTATTTTCTGATTATGTTCAGAATCTCATCTGAGAATGTGGTCAGCGAATTGGGTGTTGATTTTATGATGTGCTTGTGACGGTGAACGGTTTCTGATGTGTATTCAACCATGAGTGGTTTATGATGTGTGTCAGAGAATGGTTCATGATGTGTGTATGGAACTGAATGGTGTATGATGTGTGTACAGTGAAGAATGATGTACTCTGTATGTATGGTAATGAATGCTTTGTGGGGAGCTTATCTGGATATCACAATTTTCATGTTCCCCTGGCTTCATATATGTAAATTAGGACAGTACTAACAATGTATACCATCTTAAGGGTAATTTCGAGGTTTCCGTAATATAATTCAAATATTCGAACCAAATCATTGATGACGAAAAAGAAAATCAGAAATGTTCATCCATACCTGTCCAAGTCTCTGACACGGTTTGTGTTGTGTAAGTGCCACCTGGCAGTTTACTTTACCCAATACTCTCATCACGACGTATACTTGGATCACTCGTCACTGAGTCTTGTTTGGTGTAAGACTCTTGGCTTTCTTGTCGCTCTGCTCACTATGTACATGTTTACATGAGTTTACATGAGAAAGACAGACAACAGGAGGCCTGATTGGCCCTCGACTAGGTTGTCCGAATAACAGATATGATCTAACTTGACAAAAGAATATAATTCCGCTCAGTACTTTCTTAAGCTATCACCGACTCCCCGCTGCTGCACATTAGTCTTCTAGCGTCCCCGTTACCGCTGTTGTTTATACGTTGCTGCTGTCACGGGTGATGTTACTCTTCCGCTAGTTATTAGGCCTTGTAGATGAGGGTACTTAATCACTTATATCTGGGACGAACATTACTCACTCAGACACCTGATGTGAGGGTAAACATGCTCACTGGGTCTTCTAGATGGTGACTTACTATCTCATGGTCACTGGATCTCCTATATTATGAAACTAGCCGTCTCTTTCCTGACTTCCTGAGTAAGGACACATCTTGTGTATTGATAAGGTGGTAACTATGTCAGTTGTCACAAAGCCAGTGTGTTACCGAATGTACACAAATTGAAAATGCAGATGTAAAGAAAAATATTACAAAATTGTACGTGTAAGAAATTATATCTTTTAGTTCATCTTCATGAAATATGTCAGGACTAAAATGATACCCAAAGTGCACGCTTGTGGAAAAAAAAGACAAAGAAAAACATTGATGGCTAGAATCCAACAAGCTTGAATTATCAGCTAAGGTAAAAATACACAAGCCCTTCCTATGTGAAAATACAGTCTCATGTTTTTAAACTACTCAGTAATTGGCAATAAGCTGCTAGAGGAGCCAATATTCTCCAGCGACAGACTTCAGAGAAGCCTCTTAATAGGGGAAGGAGAAGGTTAACTTGTCAACCATCGCTGTCGCTGGTGAAACGAGAAAGTCGCTGAAGTGAAGCAAGGGAGTGTCATACATTTAGTTCTACAGTGTGAATGAGGTCACAGCAGTGAAGCAAGTGACTGTCATACATCAAGTTCTGCTAAGTGAAAGTCACAGCAGTGAGGCAAATGACTCATACATCTAGTTCTACAAAGTGAAGGTCACTGTATTGAGGCAAGTGACTTCTTCATACATCTAGTTCTGCTGCGTGAAGAAGATATGAAAGATATCCGTCATCCTGTTCTTCAACAACAAATTTTGACAAAACATGCTTCTATAAGAATATTTTGTCCACAGCAACTATGGAAAGTAGAGAATGCCTGTACGTCTGCCTGTGAAAAGAAACAAGAAATGTGCCTGAAAAATGGCCTCAGAATGTATTAGTTGCGTCACTGGTGTTTGTTATGTAGGCAACAGCACTTCCTGATCTGGAATACATAGAGCTTCATTCTGAAAAGGCCTATCCTCTCCCGCTACCGACGGAGCTACAGGAGCCCCTTGAGAAGGCGTCCTAGTGTTGTATACTCATAATGACTTTACATACAAACATGCAGACATACAATGTATGTATGTATGTATATAGGTACGTATTTCAGAAGCATCCTTGGTCGTATTCATTTATCTATAATTACTACAGGACCAGTTTCTATGAACGAGTGATGGCATTAACCAGGACCTTTCTAAAGACTGTTACAGCCACTAGCAAGGAAATGTACACTCCTTGAAGCGATAAATTCTTGAAAGACGAGACCGTTCTTCCAATGATACAGCCTTTTCAACCGCAATTTTCTATTTGCAATGTAAGATTTTGCAGGTAGACCCCAGCAACATCCCCTTTGTTGCAAAAATTAACACATAAAACGGTATTTTGATGCACTGTCATGATTTTGTCTCATCGTTCCTTGTCTTAATCAAGCACCTCAGAGAGCATCATATATTCAAAAAAAGAATTTGAAATATATGAGAACTAGAGTATGGAGAGATATATCAAAAAGTTTCTCAAAGCAGATAGATACAGTAGGATTGTAGGTATGATGGATTAAAGTCTATGTTAATTACTTTTGATTTTTCTTGGGAAGATGAAGATAAGATTTATTTATGCAATCCATACCGCAACAGTCTTTCCCTCTACTAATGTTAATGATTGCTATCCATGTTTAAATGTAAAGGAAATGTTAGGTGACATATTAATGACGTACTTACTTAAACGAGAGCATTCCTTACCAGGGCCATATGACGCCAATCACTTCTGACGGTGGTGGTGGCCGAATACGGCCTCCAGTTCTTCGCAACTGACAGCACTAAACTGCCTTGACCAGAGAAGAAATAGATGCAAATTGTAGCAAATCCGGCGGTAACGAGGAAGCATCCTGTTACATAATTTGGGTGCATCCGTTTCCCCGGTGAAAGGGACAATGCTATGCTAAATCACTAAATCTGATATAAGGATATTTAAGAAAAAACGTTGCAAAACACTGGAGACGTAAAATCTTTCACTCCAATTAGGATCATTATCTGGTCAGACTAGAGGAGGGTACGCGGGGACTTTGTTCCAGAAGTGTGATAGAGGGCCTTCAGAGAGGTGATTACTATTACCTGAGGAAGTAGTAATGGATCACACGGAGGAGATTGCCAATATAGCGAGAAGAGAGTAATCCTTACGAAGGAAAAGATGACTTAATTGGCAATTATTGGTAGAGCGGACATCGGCCGTTGCTAGGACACCATCTAATGTGGACGATGAAGGAAGGAGACCCGTATAGCTTCCCTTGGAGGAAGGAAAGCCAAGTTTAGCTTTCTTTTGAGGTGAAAATCAAAGTTTCGCTTCCCTCGAAGGAAGAAAGCAAAGGTTGGCTTCCGCTGAAGAAAGAAAGCAAAGGTTGGGTTCCGCTTGGAATGAATACGAGCTTAGTTAAGCTCCTCTAGTGGAAGGAGAGCTGAGGATAGCTTCCCTTAGGGGTAGGGGAGGATAGTTTAGCTTCTCTAAGGGAAGAAAAGCTGAGGTTAGCTTTTCTTCAAAGATGGAAAGCCAAGTTTAGCTTCTCTTAGAGTAAAGAAATTCAAATTTGGTTTCTCCTGAAGGAAAGCATTTCCAGTGTATTTTTCTAAGAGGAAGGAAAACTGAATTGCGTTCTCTGAGAGGAGGGAAATGTAAGTTTAGCTTTGCAAGGATCAAGAACACCCGATTATAGCTTTCCCTGAGTCTGTTCATGAGTACCCGAGGGAGTTCTCCCGGCTGTGCCAATGTGCTAGCAAAGTATGAGGAATGAGGTAAGCAAAGCTCTTGCCGAAAGACCAGCTTACCGTACAGAGGAAATTCTATAATTAAGATCATGAATTTGATTCATGTGAAGGACATAGAGGAATGGGGATATCCTCCTTATCCTCGCCAAATGTATAAGAAAAACAAAATATTTTTCCTTTCATCTTTTCTCTACAAACAAACCTCCAGCGATTTATCTTCCGTACAGCAAATAACTTGAACGTTATCATATCAAATCATCACAGTAATATCAAGACTCTCATCCAGCCAGTCACTACTCTTACAAAACACTTGTGTCCACCTGTGTCCCCTGGTGTTCATCCCTGCCTCTTGGCCTCTCCAGGAGACTGACGAAACAGATCGCCGCCATAGAAAGGTAAACAAAACTCTGAAGTGAAATTAGCCGCCTTGTTGACACGACCAACATTGTGAAGATTCTCTCCATTGTGTCGACCGATGTGTTCCTCCAGTTCTTTTCTCTACAGCCAACCCTGTCTTCTGTTCAGACACAGCCAACGAATAGACACCAGACACTTCAGCTATCCTTCCTGTTGACTCCGCTCTCCAGGCTGTACCGGGACATCACTACACATTGTTAGGAAGCCAGATTGGTAGTGACTTTCATCACATATTTCAAGTATTCTCTGTCAAATGACACTTCCTTCAGTTACTTCTAGTAATAATGAATTGTGCTTAACTTTACCTTCAGTAGCTACCACCATGTTTACTGGTGTAAGAGAGAGAGAGGGAAGAAAATCTATTATGGCGTTAAATCCCAAGCTTTCCCAATAAACTATAAAGTAACACTAAAGCTTCATGATCTCTCCAGGAGACAAGACAAGGTTGAGGGAATACACACTGACAAAAAACTTTAAAACGAATGGATAACAGTAAGTGATGACAGAAGTTAATATGAACCATATATGATATGGAGGCCAGAATTCACTGGGAAAGGTAGGACTGAGATCTTTACATCGTACATTTCTTCATTAGAATTCTTGTCAGTCTTCCTCTCGTCTAGCCTGATCCTTATCTATGTTAAATCGAAACGTTTGTAGCTTCCACATCCATACAATATAGTCATCATCAAACATCAATAATATCAAACGGTTGCCACAGCAGGAAGCGACATCGTCCATTTATATGCATCGAGTGATCATTATTAGCCACTCACACGTGTGACATTCGCGGATGTTTTACGCTATTAAGACTCTCTCTCTCTCTCTCTCTCTCTCTCTCTCTCTCTCTCTCTCTCTCTCTCTCTCTCTCTCTCTCTCTCTCTCTCTCTCTCTCTCTCTCTCTCTCTCTCTCTCTCTCTCTCTCTCTGGGAAGACCAAGATAAGATGGCCGGATGTTGTGGCAGGAATACTTCGGAGTGTGGAAGGCAGAGTTACGAAGGCGATAGAGGCTGCATAGAAACAAGTAAACGGCGATAGAGGCTGCATAGAAACAAGTAAACGGCGAGAGAGGCTGCATAGAAACAAGTAAAAGACGAGAGAGGTGGCACAGAAACAAGTAAAAGACGAGAGAGGTGGCACAGAAACAAATGAGCCTGTGTCGCTATAAATCCGTCATAAACAGAAATCCAGGAAACTGAAAAGCAGCGAAGACCTTTGATTATCCTCTTTTGTTTCTTTTAAGATCTGTCTGATGTGGGGTAGGTGCGATGCAGTCAGTTGGTTAGAGCTATCCCAGTGGTAGCAGACGTGTACCCAAAGGAAACTGAAGGAATGTAAAAGGCATTCTACATGGTAGTCGGAGATTGTCAAGGAGAGCATGACAACTTTGCGAAATAGTGAGTAATGGTGTAGTGAATATTGGTTCCTGTTGTAAACCAGGCAATCAGTCAGTGAAAAAATGCCAATATGTAATCTGGGTCTGGGAATGACGAACGTCGAGAAAAGAAAGACTCGGGGACAAGCAGCAAGAATGATGACAATATTGAAGAATCAGACAGGCTGATGCAAGCTATTCATAACCAGGGAGACACAATATGCCACCCGCGACAGCAACAAGAAATACTGATAGAATATCAACGCTGAAGAAACAAATGGGAAAATTCTTTTGCTTGTCAAAATGGTTCTATAAAGACACCTTCATTAACTCAAATATCTGACTTGAACTGACCCATATAGATCAAGCTATCTCAGTGTCTCACAAGGTTGGCGGCTGTATATCGAAGATACTTGAAAAACATATAGTGAAAAATACCTTGAAAATTATCACAAAAATGTTGTGAAATGACTAGATATAATGACTGAGGACCTCCTGAGAGACAATGATGGTTAATCATATCTTTAGTATGAACAGTGACCACATAAGATGAGGGAAGCAAGGTTTGAAAATATTCCCAGAGAATTAGTAACACGATTGTCTTCGGTGCTACTCAGATAGTGAATCATGAGTTTGAAGAGAACATATTAGCCATAATGCTTGGAACAAATAAGAACCACAAGGAACATACGCTTAAGCAAGAAGGGATAGATTTTAAAAAGGAGGAAGAATAAAGGATGGTCATTCTTATGTAAGTTGTATGGACGAATGGTGGATGAGAGGGTGGTGACACACACAGGCCGTCAGAGTGGGGAGGAGAAATGTATATTCAAGGGTGGTAGTGGAAGTGCAGACCGGATGTTAGCTTTGAAGAATGTGTGCCTTCATCTTCTTAATCACTGCCCTTCTGTACAACTTATTAGGTACACTTAACAAACTTATATCTATGTCGTTTAAATTCTCATCTTTATTCCCTTGTTTTTATACTGTGGCAATATACATGCATCCCGTCAATCCACAGGAATCTTATACATACGGTGAAATCCAAAATAAACAATCAACAAAACCGTCACTCCATTTCCCAATAAGTTCAATTACAATAGCATCCCTTCCAGCCACCTTGCCACATTTGATCTTTCGCAAGGCTTTCACCACCTCTTCTCTCTTCACCAAACTACTTGCCATGAGTCTTTTACTTCGTATACCACCTTCACCTCAACACCTTAAGTCTGCCATCCTATCATAAAACACATTGAACAGTCATTCAAAGTACTCACTTCATTTCCTCACTTCATCACCTGTTACCATCTCCCCTTTTGCCCCTTCACCTAGTGTCACCAATGTCGCCCATCATTATTAACCTCCTAAAAAAAGTTTATTCTCTCTAAAGTTGACTGATATTCGTTCACCCAAATATATATATATATATATATATATATATATATATATATATATATATATATATATATATATATATATATATATATATATATATATATTTCTTTTTTTTTCATACTATTCGCCATTTCCCGCGTCAGCAAGGTAGCGTTAAGAACAGAGGACTGAGCCCTTGAGGGAATATCCTCACTTGGCCCCCTCCTCTGTTCCTTCATTAGGAAAACTAAAAACGAGAGGGGAGGATTTCCAGCCCCCCGCTCCCTTCCCTTTTAGTCGCCTTCTACGACACGCAGAGAATACGTGGGAAGTATTCTTTCTCCCCTATCCCCAGGGATGATATATATATATATATATATATATATATATATATATATATATATATATATATATATATATATATATATATATATATTTATATATATATATGTATATATATATATATATATATATATATATATATATATATATATATATATATATATATATATATATATATAGGCATATGATAGAGTTGATAGAGATGCTCTGTGGAAAGTATTAAGAATATATGGTGTGGGAGGCTATTTGTTAGAAGCAGTGAAAAGTTTTTATCGAAGATGTAAGGCATGTGTACGTGTAGGAAGAGAGGAAAGTGATTGGTTCATAGTGAATGTAGGTTTGCGGCAGGGGTGTGTGATGTCTCCATGGTTGTTTAATTTGTTTATGGATGGGGTTGTTAGGGAGGTGAATGCAAGAGTTTTGAAAAGAGGGGCAAGTATGAAGTCTGTTGGGGATGAGAGAGCTTGGGAAGTGAATCAGTTGTTGTTCGCTGATGATACAGCGCTGGTGGCTGATTCATGTGAGAAACTGCAGAAGCTGGTGACTGAGTTTGGTAAAGTGTGTGAAAGAAGAAAGTTAAGAGTAAATGTGAATAAGAGCAAGGTTATTAGGTACAGTAGGGTTGAGAGTTAAGTCAATTGGGAGGTGAGTTTGAATGGAGAAAAACTGGAGGAAGTAAAGTGTTTTAGATATCTGGGAGTGGATCTGGCAGCGGATGGAACCATGGAAGCGGAAGTGAATCATAGGGTGGGGGAGGGGGCGAAAATCCTGGGAGCCTTGAAGAATGTGTGGAAGTCGAGAACATTATCTCGGAAAGCAAAAATGGGTATGTTTGAAGGAATAGTGGTTCTAACAATGTTGTATGGTTGCGAGGCGTGGGCTATGGATAGAGTTGTGCGCAGGAGGGTGGATGTGCTGGAAATGAGATGTTTGAGGACAATGTGTGGTGTGACGTGGTTTGATCGAGTAAGTAATGTAAGGGTAAGAGAGATGTGTGGAAATAAAAAGAGCGTGGTTTAGAGAGCAGAAGAGGGTGTTTTGAAATGGTTTGGGCACATGGAGAGAATGAGTGAGGAAAGATTGACCAAGAGGATATATGTGTCGGAGGTGGAGGGAACGAGAAGAAGTGGGAGACCAAATTGGAGGTGGAAAGATGGAGTGAAAAAGATTTTGAGTGATCGGGGCCTGAACATGCAGGAGAGTGAAAGGAGGGTAAGGAATAGAGTGAATTGGATCGATGTGGTTTACCGGGGTTGACGTGCTGTCAGTGGATTGAATCAGGGCATGTGAAGCGTCTGGGGTAAACCATGAAAAGTTGTGTGGGGCCTGGATGTGGAAAGGGAGCTGTGGTTTCGGGCATTATTGCATGACAGCTAGAGACTGAGTGTGAACGAATGGGGCTTTTGTTGTCTTTTCCTAGCGCTACCTCGCACACATGAGGGGGGAGGGGGATGGTATTCCATGTGTGGCGAGGTGGCGATGGGAATGAATAAAGGCAGACAGTGTGAATTGTGTGCATGGGCATATATGTATGTTCTGTGTGTGTATATATATGTGTACATTGAGATGTATAGGTATGTATGTTTGCGTGTGTGGACGTGTATGTATATACATGTGTATGGGGGTGGGTTGGACCATTTCTTTCGTCTGTTTCCTTGCGCTACCTCGCAAACGCCGGAGACAGCGACAAAGCAAAATAAATAGAAATAGAAATAAATATAAATAAAAATATATATATATATATATATATATATATATATATATATATATATATATATATATATATATATATATATATATTATCCCTGGGGATAGGGGATTAAGAATACTTCCCACGTATTCCCTGCGTGTCGTAGAAGGCGACTAAAAGGAGAGAGAGCGGGGGGCTGGAAATCCTTCCCTCTCGTTTTTTTTTTTTAATTTTCCAAAAGAAGGAACAGAGGGGACCAGGTGAGGATATTCCAAAAAAGGCCCAGTCCTCTGTTCTTAGCGCTACCTCGCTGGTGCGGGAAATGGCGAATAGTTTAAAAAAGATATATATATATATATATATATATATATATATATATATATATATATATATATATATATATATATATATATATATTAGGAATAGACATAAAAGATAATCCCTTAGCAGGAAGGGATTGCTAGTGAAAGCTGTTTCTAGATCAAAGGAGAGTAGCATGGGAGTGCTGAGTCAGGTTTACAAATTCATCAAATCTCGCATAGTCCAGTAGGTCCTGAAGTATGTAGCTACGGCTCAGCTACAGGTCATCGCGACCAGCAGCAAAATAAGAGCTGGAGAGGACGTGCGGGAACTCGCAAGGTTCACACTTTTACACGTCTTGCAAAATTCAAAAGTTCTCTGCAGTCAGTGGGAGCTTTATGCCTGCAGGACACAGCAGGATATCAAGGGGATGATATCGTTAGGAACAGAGGTATAAGGATTTGATATGAAGACTCACCATCGGTCTGTGACTAGACACAGCAAAGGTTACATGGTGTGAACATGTAAAGAGGATTGGAGGTAAAGGAGGACCCAGAGGGGCGTTGAGGACGGAGAGTGTGGGAGGAGGCCCCTGGGAAGACCAATGCAAGATGGCTGGATGTTATGACAAGAATACGTGAGTGTGTGGAAAGCAGAGTTACAAAGGCGAGAGAGACGACACAGAAACAAAGTGACTGAAATGAGATTGTGTCGTTCTGGTACTGCATGAGTATGGCAGGGATATGAATAAGAGAGTAAGTTGGGAAACTGGGCAAGAACTCAGTCAGAAAGGAGGCACGAAATAACTTCTTTATCACTGAGCTGCTGACACGTGGTTTATGTTAACTGAAGACGAAGGGAGCGCTACCAGCAGTGAGAAATTGAGACTCGTTAGGTAGAAAAGTAAGGTCAGGAAATGGGACACCATGATTGTTAAGCTTCTTCCTCTTACAGACACAAACATATCCAAACACACAAGAATATGCATACGTTCCTACCTGACGTAAGTTTGAGTATACAGACATTTCGCTTATTAGGTTAAGAGATGAGGAGACGGAGACACACGAGTATAAATGCCCTTCCCGCAATGAACAAGTGTTTCACACACACACACACACACACACACACACACACACACACACACACACACACACACACACACAGACACACACACACACACACACACACCTTTAATGCATCATAAACAATAGACACTATTTCTCAACCAAGCCATAATTAGCAAAACATTTTTTGTCTGATGGTGAACTTTTGTGACAGATCTTAAGATATCATACCGGCGATCACGTCATGGAAATATATTTCCATCTCAAGAAGTCATATTCATTGCATCAGGAACTCCTCTGGGAAATCTCACGATCTCACGACTCAGGGATATTCCCGCCAGGGGCATCCCATGATCTGACTTTTACCCGGATAACAAGGGAGGTCGGCAGCCGTCAGATATAGGAAGACGAATTTTCTGTTCCCATTTACTTAGGATGAAACAAATTTTGTGTCGGATGGTCGACCGTAATCGGTGTGGTGCATCAGTCGTCAGTCACCTCGTTCATAACCAGAAAGGAAGCTTACGATCCATCGAGTTTCTGATAAGTTTGTGGAGCTGTTACTACATACATACACAAATATAGTGCAAATAAACGTGCACTTCCATAGATCTCATAACCACACAAAAGGTACGGGGTTCGAATCCTTGCTGTTGGAGGGCATTATCTAATATATACATACATGATGGATGAAGCCGCTCAGTTTGTTGACGTAGTGGGACGGGATGTTCCAGTCCTGGCGACACGTTCACCTAACACGTTACTGTAACACACCAGGAGTTCTGCTCGACAAGGAGGGCGATAAGCTCCTTGATCTGGTCCACTCGCCTGAAGGAACTGACACCACCATCATATTGCCAGAAAGAATCTCGCTCGCTTGCTCCAGACTTAGGCCTTCCTGTCTCTGCACTTGTGGGATCATAACAGGTAATGATGAAGTAGGAAGACTAACGTCCCACAATACTAGGGATCTGACGGGACGTGGGATGTCCACGGAAGGCCATCGTCGTAAGATGCCTCCTCGGGGACCAGGACGCAGGAAAGGACTATAATCTGACTGATGCAGGAGTCTCTACTGTACCATTATGGACACGTGACATACGAGAGCCTTTACTGTACCAATATGGACACGTGTTATGCAGGAGTCTCTACTGTACCATTATGGACACGTGTAATGCAGGAGTCTCTACTGTACCATTATGGACACGTGACATACGAGAGCCTTTACTGTACCAATATGGACACGTGTAATGCAGGAGTCTCTACTGTACCAATATGGACACGTGTAATGCATGAGTCTCTACTGTACCATTATGGACACGTGACATGCAAGAGCCTTTACTGTACCAATATGGACACGTGTTATGCAGGAGTCTCTACTGTATCATTAGGGACACGTGTAATGCATGAGTCTCTACTGTACCATTATGGACACGTGACATGCAAGAGCCTTTACTGTACCAATATGGACACGTGTTATGCAGGAGTCTCTACTGTATCATTAGGGACACGTGACATGCAAGAGGCTTTATTGTATCATTATGGACACGAGTCATGTAAGAGGCTTTATTGTATCATTATGGACACGTGTCATGCAAGAGGCTTTAGTGTATTATTATGGACACGTGACATGCAAGAGGCTTTAGTGTATCATTATGGACACGTGGCATGCAAGAGGCTTTAGTGTATTATTATGGACACGTGACATGCAAGAGGCTTTAGTGTATCATTATGGACACGTGTCATGCAAGAGGCTTTAGTGTATTATTATGGACACGTGACATGCAAGAGTCTCTACTCTATCATTATGGACACGTGACGTGCAAGAGGCTTTAGTGTATCATTATGGACACGTGTCATGCAAGAGGCTTTATTGTATCATTATGGACACGTACGTGGCTCACGTCCAAGATGTTAATCCCACAATTGCTGGCGGCATCACAGTGCACGATGATTAACGTCTGGTGACTGGGAGGTTCATACGAGAGCAGTCACCATCTGATGTCTCCTCCAGGGCTGGAGTAATTGTAATTGTAATTCAGTTGAAATGTAATTATTTATAGAACTATAATTGTAATTGTAAATGAAAATGTAATTGAAGTAATTGTCATTGTAATTAATTGCGTGTGATCATGTATTTGTAATATAATTGTAATTGTGAAAAGGGAGGTAAGTTATACTGGTAACCTTGTAAATGCAAAGGTGGGCAAGTGGTACTTTTATAGTACCGGCGATAGTGGTAGAGGGATTGGGCCAATAGAATAATGGCAGTAACAGTACTACTTATGAAAAGTACAGCCGGTAGCAGTAGAGGTACTCGCTAGTGGTACTTTTTTCTTATCAACCGTTTGAGTCCTCCTTATTGATCCCTTGGCCCTACCCACACAGAAATATCAATCCGATAATAACAAAAACAAAACATTATACGAACTCAAGAACCCTGCAAAGGTGAATAATGCAATTGATATTCTGCCCCAGAGAGAGAGAGAGAGAGAGAGAGAGAGAGAGAGAGAGAGAGAGAGAGAGAGAGAGAGAGAGAGAGAGAGAGAGAGAGAGACTAGAAAGAGAGAGCAGAGGAGTAAGACAATCATGCCAGTGGAGATTTCTACCTTAAAAGAACTTGTGATTGTCCTCGAACCTTTTCGCGATGCCATGGAAGTTGTGGAGGGGCAGAAGAAGGTGACCATATTTGCTATTGGACCAGTGATCAGGGACGTAAACACTCGCTGGAGAAATCTAATTCCTAATCATAAGACCCAGTTACAGTACTGTGAACAACTGGCTAAAGTCCTATTGGACTCTGTGAAGAAAAAAGGTTGGATCCATACATGGAAATGAGAGATGTTCATGTCGCGGCTTTTTTGGTTCCTAGGTTCACGCTGGACTGGCTTCCATTACAAGAGCAGAAGGAGTAAGTGCTGGTATCTGTCAAGGAAACGCTTAAATAATTGAAGGTAGTTCAAGATGGGTCATCATCAACAATGGATAAGGAAAGTAACAAGGATGATCTAGCAGAAAGATCATTACCTGAATCAAAAGACCCAGATTTTTATCCATACCAAAATGTTCCACGAAACTCCGAAGTCATCGGGGATCAGAGGATAGCACAGTGTCAGTGAGTCTTATGCTGAAGCAATATGATGTAAAGGAGGGAACTCTTGCCATCTTCAAGTGATCTAATGCTGTATTGGAAAGAAGTGCTCCAAACTTTGCATCCATTGAAGAACCTTGCAAGAGACCAGGTGTACTGCTACATCTGCTCCATCAGAGCCAGTTTTCAGCATTGCCGGAAATTTTTTCACTGCTAACAGAGGTCAAGTTGGTATCACTTCTTTCCGTTCACTGTTAGTGAAGAAGTGCAATAGTGATTTGTCTGAAAAACTACCAACTGTTTAGTTACCATCTGCTAGCAACTTGTACGAGAAAGAAATCTTTATATTTGTTTTCAAGTTTTTTGTGACACTTGTTTATCAGTAAAGGATAACCTTGAATTAGTGTTATATTTCACTAAGACCATTTTTTTTCCCAAATTTGAGGAACTGTAATTATATTTGTAATCATTAATTTTTGTGGTAATTGTAGTTGTAATCGCTGTTCCCAAATGTATTTGTAACCATAATCGTAATCTAAAAAATGGAAAGTATTTGTCATTGTAATTTTATTTCAATTTCTAAAGTGAAATTCCTCCGACCCTGGTCTCGTGTATTATGAATTCGTGATTGTACTGCAGGGGGAGGTAGTTACACACTCAAGGGACCACATCATTCAAATCTATTTTACTATGGACGATAACAATATACAAGCATTACGAAATACTTTTCCATTAGTACCGGAATTATTCTAATGTTCTCAATTATTCATTCATCTAATGTTCCACCTCCTTCAACAGTTCTTCTTACCCGTATCCACAGAAAACGGATAGTAAGACGTCCCATTCTCTCTGACAGTAGTAATGATACTCCTCTTTTGAACTTCGCAGTTGCTCATTATAGATACTGAGTGAGAAGGAGATACCAGATCCCCGCACGACGGTAAACTAAGGAGCTGGTGGATCACCACACACGTTGAGCGCGTGACCTGAAGGGCTGGTGGATCACCACACACGTTGAGCGGGTGAACTAATAGGCTAGTGGATCACCAAGCACATTGAGCGCGTGACCTGAAGGGCTGGTGGATCACCACACACGTTGAGCGCGTGAACTAATAGGCTAGTGGATCACCAAGCACATTGAGCGCGTGACCTGAAGGGCTGGTGGATCACCACACACGTTGAGCGCGTGACCTGAAGGGCTGGTGGATCACCACACACGTTGAGCGCGTGACCTGAAGGGCTGGTGGATCACCACACACGTTGAGCGCGTGACCTGAAGGGCTGGTGGATCACCACACACGTTGAGCGCGTGACCTGAAGGGCTGGTGGATCACCACACACGTTGAGCGCGTGACCTGAAGGGCTGGTGGATCACCACACACGTTGAGCGCGTGACCTGAAGGGCTGGTGGATCACCACACACGTTGAGCGCGTGACCTGAAGGGCTGGTGGATCACCACACACGTTGAGCGCGTGACCTGAAGGGCTGGTGGATCACCACACACGTTGAGCGCGTGACCTGAAGGGCTGGTGGATCACCACACACGTTGAGCGCGTGACCTGAAGGGCTGGTGGATCACCACACACGTTGAGCGCGTGACCTGAAGGGCTGGTGGATCACCACACACGTTGAGCGCGTGACCTGAAGGGCTGGTGGATCACCACACACGTTGAGCGCGTGACCTGAAGGGCTGGTGGATCACCACACACGTTGAGCGCGTGACCTGAAGGGCTGGTGGATCACCACACACGTTGAGCGCGTGACCTGAAGGGCTGGTGGATCACCACACACGTTGAGCGCGTGACCTGAAGGGCTGGTGGATCACCACACACGTTGAGCGCGTGACCTGAAGGGCTGGTGGATCACCACACACGTTGAGCGCGTGACCTGAAGGGCTGGTGGATCACCACACACGTTGAGCGCGTGACCTGAAGGGCTGGTGGATCACCACACACGTTGAGCGCGTGACCTGAAGGGCTGGTGGATCACCACACACGTTGAGCGCGTGACCTGAAGGGCTGGTGGATCACCACACACGTTGAGCGCGTGACCTGAAGGGCTGGTGGATCACCACACACGTTGAGCGCGTGACCTGAAGGGCTGGTGGATCACCACACACGTTGAGCGCGTGACCTGAAGGGCTGGTGGATCACCACACACGTTGAGCGCGTGACCTGAAGGGCTGGTGGATCACCACACACGTTGAGCGCGTGACCTGAAGGGCTGGTGGATCACCACACACGTTGAGCGCGTGACCTGAAGGGCTGGTGGATCACCACACACGTTGAGCGCGTGACCTGAAGGGCTGGTGGATCACCACACACGTTGAGCGCGTGACCTGAAGGGCTGGTGGATCACCACACACGTTGAGCGCGTGACCTGAAGGGCTGGTGGATCACCACACACGTTGAGCGCGTGACCTGAAGGGCTGGTGGATCACCACACACGTTGAGCGCGTGACCTGAAGGGCTGGTGGATCACCACACACGTTGAGCGCGTGACCTGAAGGGCTGGTGGATCACCACACACGTTGAGCGCGTGACCTGAAGGGCTGGTGGATCACCACACACGTTGAGCGCGTGACCTGAAGGGCTGGTGGATCACCACACACGTTGAGCGCGTGACCTGAAGGGCTGGTGGATCACCACACACGTTGAGCGCGTGACCTGAAGGGCTGGTGGATCACCACACACGTTGAGCGCGTGACCTGAAGGGCTGGTGGATCACCACACACGTTGAGCGCGTGACCTGAAGGGCTGGTGGATCACCACACACGTTGAGCGCGTGACCTGAAGGGCTGGTGGATCACCACACACGTTGAGCGCGTGACCTGAAGGGCTGGTGGATCACCACACACGTTGAGCGCGTGACCTGAAGGGCTGGTGGATCACCACACACGTTGAGCGCGTGACCTGAAGGGCTGGTGGATCACCACACACGTTGAGCGCGTGACCTGAAGGGCTGGTGGATCACCACACACGTTGAGCGCGTGACCTGAAGGGCTGGTGGATCACCACACACGTTGAGCGCGTGACCTGAAGGGCTGGTGGATCACCACACACGTTGAGCGCGTGACCTGAAGGGCTGGTGGATCACCACACACGTTGAGCGCGTGACCTGAAGGGCTGGTGGATCACCACACACGTTGAGCGCGTGACCTGAAGGGCTGGTGGATCACCACACACGTTGAGCGCGTGACCTGAAGGGCTGGTGGATCACCACACACGTTGAGCGCGTGACCTGAAGGGCTGGTGGATCACCACACACGTTGAGCGCGTGACCTGAAGGGCTGGTGGATCACCACACACGTTGAGCGCGTGACCTGAAGGGCTGGTGGATCACCACACACGTTGAGCGCGTGACCTGAAGGGCTGGTGGATCACCACACACGTTGAGCGCGTGACCTGAAGGGCTGGTGGATCACCACACACGTTGAGCGCGTGACCTGAAGGGCTGGTGGATCACCACACACGTTGAGCGCGTGACCTGAAGGGCTGGTGGATCACCACACACGTTGAGCGCGTGACCTGAAGGGCTGGTGGATCACCACACACGTTGAGCGCGTGACCTGAAGGGCTGGTGGATCACCACACACGTTGAGCGCGTGACCTGAAGGGCTGGTGGATCACCACACACGTTGAGCGCGTGACCTGAAGGGCTGGTGGATCACCACACACGTTCGAAACCCCGGGAATCCTGCGTGGCAGGCGGTAGTGCAACCGCTAGGCTATGATCACCTCTAATAGAGAAATGAATATTCGTATACTATGTAAACGAATGAACTTCGTCTCACGTGGTGAGCAACGGGGTCTACACTGATCAAATCCCATCAAGCTCACACAACCAGCAGATAGCATTTTACAGAACTAACTGTATAGCGCGGAGGTATATGAATACGAACAAAGTGTATGCATATTCGTGCACGTTCATAGGAAAACACCTAACACTGTAAGGGCTGAAATTATGTGTCCTGAAATAAATGTAGTTAGATAAACATCTTGCATTCAGTCGATCACCAGAGAGCAAGAGCTGAGATGGCTGGCTTTTGCTGAGGTAGTAAGGTGCCAGGGGTCGGCTCAGCCCCAGAGCCGAGGTAGAGTCATGTTTTATCTAAGTAGAATCGATATCTGATGACTGACTGCTATTGTTATGTAGTGATATCATCACTGATGCTATTTCACTTTTCTCCAAATAACTGCAACTCATGACTAATTTCTAAATTTGATCTCCAAATTGAATCTATGTTTCCTGTAAAATTATGAATAAAGGGCTTGTTTTCTAAAATTTAGAATAAAGTGCTTGACTTCATGTTTCTTTCAATATACAAAACATGTGTTGTGCTGCTACATGTATTCCGTAAGTTAATTTGTTTTAGAATGTGTGATAAACTCATGAAGTTTTGACAAATAATTTCAAAGAAGAGAGAAATTTAGGCGGAACGCTGTACATTTTAGTGGAGGACTTACCTTCACTTTTGATGTCCAATTGGAAAATCAAGTCTGGTAAAGGTTGCCATGGACTGGCAATAGAACAGGTTATCCAATATCTATGGATATTTCTTAACGTGAAAAAGGATGCATTGTGCATTTGTTTATCAGCTATGTTTCAAAGTCCCTCCAAAAAGCATCTTTTTTTTTTGTAAAAGTGGTCCCCTAGTGTCTGCCAAGGCCAAGGGTCATCTCTTCTGAGAGTGGCCACCTTCTAGTGACAACTTATCCATAAATGTTTACCTTATCAGGTAAATGCGGTTATTCACCAAATCTTTCCCGATAAAAATACGTAACAAGACACTAATTATAAGCAAACTTGTCACCGTAATGTACCACGTATCATTCGCCTGGTTGTCGTCATATCGTAATATTCACACTGTACACAATTGCACACTGTAAGTTTAGCTCTGTTTGCCCGTCTCTCTCTCTCTCTCTCTCTCTCTCTCTCTCTCTCTCTCTCTCTCTCTCTCTCTCTCTCTCTCTCTCTCTCTCTCTCTCTCTCTCTCTAATTATCTATCCATCTATCTATCTATGTCTCTCATTACCTTAAGGAAAATACCAGTTTTCTAATAAGACTTGGACTTGGTCGTCGATATTCTTCCTGTTGTCTGGACCTGAGCGTCCGGTTCCTCCACGCTTCTTGCCTTTCCACTCCATCATCATAAACGATCCATCCTTCTCCTCCTCCAACGTAATGATCCTTAGTTTTCCTCTTGGACGCCTCTCTTCCATCTTCCCTTCAGTCACGTCCCTCAGTAATCTATCTCCTCCGGGAGATGATGACCAATCCAATCACTCCTCCTCACTATGACGATTTTCATCAGTTTCCTTTTTCTTCGTATATTGCTTCCATATTTTCACCAGTTTCAATCACCCTATCTTACTTTTCCTAATAAGCTACAGTCGGCGTGTGGCATAATTCCAAGTTTAGATGAAGATATAAGAAGTAATAAGAAGGTTACTTCAAGATATTGGAATTTTTGAGAGGGTCTTATCTTTATGTTTTGTTGTTGATCTTTTTATGTGTGTACATGGGTTTGATTGACGCGCGCGTGTGTGTGTGTGTGTGTGTGTGTGTGTGTGTGTGTGTGTGTGTGTGTGTGTGTGTTTATTTCAAAGAACCAGTGGTTTTTATCACCAACCATAGATTGAGCGAGTGGAGGATTTATAGCCTCAAAACCTTGGGAGATGTTATGATTGTATCATCTAAGTAACATGAGAAATAAGATTGGTGGATTTAAGGACTCGAAGTCTTTCGAGATGCTTTGATCGTATAATTTACGTCGCTGAAGGTCTCACTGCACGAGGATAAAGAGAAGAAAAAATCGTAATAGAAAACATTTGTAAAGCTAATGAAAAAAAAAATCAGAGAAAAACCTGTCGTGAAAACCACCAGGACATCTAGCTTTCACACGTTTAGAAAAAAAGAAAATCCTATTCAGCATAACCCTAAGGTTTTGACTGGTAGAGTGTGGAGAATTTCTTGTGAAGGTTATGATAGGTTTTATGTAGTGTCACAAGCGACCATAACTATAGTGCCTTACCCAACAACTATCAATCGCCAGCTGGTCAGCGTCTGCACTCGATTGAGTCTATTGCGTCCTTGTGATGTAATTTCTGGCCCTCCACAACCAGTAGCAGACCAAGACCTGAAGTTGCCCTAAGCTACTAGCATATATGAGGATAACATTCAATCTTAAGTCATGAACCTCTTTCACTATTTAGCATTTTTCTAACCCATACCTAAACAGTAGTTATGATAGTTTATCTACTGTCTCAGCAAATTTCGTCAGCACATAACTATGAAATACCATCCGACCTTGAGGTCTACGTGGGGAATCAGCCTCCCCACGATTTTCTTGATATTACTTCTATAACCCGTAATGTTACCATAGCTTCCTTACGTCTCCACTCTGGTAATATTTGAGGCGAAGAACCTTCTAGTGTGAGACCACTCAGATACATGATAATCACCTCCTCGCAGATCTCACTATGTATGTCTATGATGCCACCATTACAGTCTAATGATGATCCGTACGTAAACAAACATCTCATCCCAGATGCTTCTCTGGAACAATTGCTCGTAGCTTTACATCAACGGCTTTTGTGATAAACAAAAGGCTGTTGTATAAATACACGGCGTGTGGTTGGAAGACCAGGCAAATAACGGTCTAGTGTTTTGGATAATTAGGGTGAACAATGGACACTTTTTCCACACAATGTTGGCATTGTTTCGCGTAAATTGGGTCTTTATTTTAGAGATTGTATCGATGGTCATTCTGGTAATGTTCTTAGAAATCTGCTACATGATTTTGTTACAATTTAGAAAACATTGTACCAACAATACCTATTGTGTAGGGGAAAGCTTTTGAGGTTACTGGTTGGAAGTTAGGAACAGTCTGCTGTTATTTTCTCGCCTGGAGACCTTGTTACCTGCAGATCACCTGATATCATTTGTCCCTTTTTGGTTACTTTTACCATTTGCATTTCGCTGGAAAGGAAAGAACACCTTCGCTGCAGCAATATCTGTAAAAACAGTACCAGGAATCTTGTCGAGAAAGTTGACCTAAGGTCTTGTACAGACACCATTCAGACCACGTCAAGGTAAGGTAGGTCGGGATAGAGAGACAAATTTGTCGAAGTTGTGAGATTATGATGGTATTGTCCGACGACAGTGGTAACCACCGTCATCTCTCTGCCCTTCCATAGGAGACATAGACATTTGATTTTCTTAAACGGCAAAAAAAAAAATTGTTTTCACTGTGAAAAAATCATGTTGTTCGACTGTTGTAGTTATACATGTCTGTTTTGTGCTAAGAACAGATACTGGTGGTTTGTGCTATGCGCAGGCATATCAGTGTTGGTCTATATAACGGTGTGGGACTACATCATATTAATGTGTATACATTTTCCCGATTTAGTTTCAAGCATTTAGTTAACTCTGTTGAGGGATTTCTAACTTCTTTTGTTCATCAAATAGCATCCCTGCCTATCTTTATTCTCTATCTAACAAGAATTCTTCTTCTATGTATCTGATTTTCTGCAACAGGTAACCACTGTTCTGATCATTTTTAGAGCAATTCCTTTGTAGTTATAGCTTTGGAAACTTCACCTGTGTCAGTACTCGCTTTGAACGGTTTAAACCGTTAATATCTACTTCTGAGCTCGGTAATTACCCATCTAAGATATTGTTGATATATGTAACTTTGATGTGACACTTGACTTCATACATTGAGTTTAGTGAATCTAATTATTTTTTCTATTAATTTCTTCTTTTTTTTTAGGGGGGGGTTAGTCTTAATGCGAGCAGGACTCCCAGGAGCATGTACTTCATCATTTCCTGATATTCTTGTTATCAAGTACGGGTTTTGTGATTCTCCTCTTTTTCAGCTACAGCGAAGAGCCCTGGTGTCAGTATTTACGTGGAGATCTATCATGCATTATACCTTCAAGGTAAACAAGGATTGAATACATCAGACTTTCAAAGCCAGAAAGATTTAGAGACACTGCTAATGTGGCTTAGGATGACCCAGGTATTGTGGTAACCCAGATTCTTAATTCTAATATAGTGAGTAAAATGAAAGTGAACAAAATACAGTATATTTTAGTGTTTTTTTTTATACCATGGTCTTCGTCCCAAAAAGGGTAAACTCTTAGTCTTGTATTCCATCATGGCGAAGTTTATAGACTGAGATATTTCACTCGGTCTCCTCAAGAGGAAGTTAGTAGACGAATGGATTGGGAAAAAAAAGACAGAAAATATAACTAGGATCTTATTCAACATATCTGAAACATACAACATAATATGATGGTTCAATATTTAATAATTTGGTCTGAATTCTATGTACAAGTTTGTAAGCCCGGGAGAAAAGGGACTGACCGTTAGCTGTCCCAGAGCTCTGAGTAAATTATTTATCATGAAGAGTAAAAGATGAATTGTTTATTCACACTTTAATCAGCGTAACAATATTACTGTTACGAGTCCCATCAATATTTGAACGGATAACCTCTGGGAGAAAATCCTTTATGGATACACTGAGGAGAGAGATCTAATATCGAAACTCATTAATTTATATTGGTAATCAATCATCAGGGGTTCCAGTGTGTACACGAGATCTACACCATCAACGATAAGTGAGTTAGAGATTGTGCCAGCATACAGTGACAATAGTTTTAATGAACATTTCGAGTAAATTATTTATCATGAAGAGTAAAAGATGAATTGTTTATTCACACTTTAATCAGCGTAACAATATTACTGTTACGAGTCCCATCAATATTTGAACGGATAACCTCTGGGAGAAAATCCTTTATGGATACACTGAGGAGAGAGATCTAATATCGAAACTCATTAATTTATATTGGTAATCAATCATCAGGGGTTCCAGTGTGTACACGAGATCTACACCATCAACGATAAGTGAGTTAGAGATTGTGCCAGCATACAGTGACAATAGTTTTAATGAACATTTCGATAGTTTAAATGTTATTCATTCTACTGAATTTGTTCTCTGTTCTGTTTTCTTATCGGTTTAATGGGTTTTTGCATCTAAGAAATGGGGATTTGTTAGGTTTGTATGATGAGGTATTTGATGAGGTCATTTCTTTTATTCTGGCTTGTGTGTTAATGTTTTGATTATTCTTGTCTGTTGGGAATAGATCAAGGAGCCCTCTACGTATCACGATCAATCAACAGTCAGAAAACTTTCTCATTGTGATCACTTTTTTAGGTTTTTGACTTATCAGCTTTGGTAATTTTTCTTTTCTTATGGTAGCCGAGGCGGCACAGGTAGCTGAGGCCCTAATCAAGGCCATCCTATTAACGCTATATATATATATATATATATATATATATATATATATATATATATATATATATATATATATATATATATTCTTTTTTTTCTTTCAAACTATTCGCCATTTCCCGCATTAGCAAGGTAGCGTTAGGAACAGAGGACTGGGCCTTTGAGGGAATACCCTCACCTGGCCCAATTCTCTGTTCCTTCTTTTGGAAAATTGAAAAAAAAAAAAAAAAAAAAAAAACGAGAGGGGAGGATTTCCAGCCCCCTGCTCCCTCCCCTTTTAGTCGCCTTCTACGACACGCAGGGAATACGTGGGAAGTATTCTTAATCCCCTATCCCCAGGGATAATAATTATATATATATATATATATATATATATATATATATATATATATATATATATATATATATATATATATATATATATATACTCTTAACTTTCTTCTTCCACACACTTTACCAAACTCCGTCACCAGCTTCTGCAGTTTCTCACATGAATCCGCCACCAGCGCTGTATCATCAGCGAACAACAACTGACTCACTTCCCAAGCTCTCTCATCCCCAACAGACTTCATACTTGCCCCTCTATCCAAGACTCTTGCATTTACCTCCCTAACAACCCCATCCATAAACAAATTAAACAACCATGGAGACATCACACACCCCTGCCGCAAACCTACATTCACTGAGAACCAATCACTTTCCTCTCTTCCTACACGTACACATGCCTTACATCCTCGATAAAAACCTTTCACTGCTTCTAACAACTTGCCTCCCACACCATATATTCTTAATACCTTCCACAGAGCATCTCTATCAACTCTATCATATGCCTTCTCCAGATCCATAAATGCTACATACAAATCCATTTGCTTTTCTAAGTATTTCTCACACACATTCTTCAAAGCAAACACCTGATCCACACATCCTCTACCACTTCTGAAACCACACTGCTCTTCCCCAATCTGATGCTCTGTACATGCCTTCACCCTCTCAATCAAAAAAAAAAAAAATATATATATATATATATATATATATATATATATATATATATATATATCTTTCTTTTCTTTCATACTATTCGCCATTTCCCGCATCAGCGAGGTAGCGTTAAGAACAGAGGACTGGGCCTTTGAGGGAATATCCTCACCTGGCCCCCTTCTCTGTTCCTTCATTTATTTTTATTTATTTATATATATATTTTATATTTTTTTTTTTTTTTTATACTTTGTCGCTGTCTCCCGCGTTTGCGAGGTAGCGCAAGGAAACAGACGAAAGAAATGGCCCAACCCCCCCCCCCCCCCCCCCCCATACACATGTATATACATACGTCCACACACGCAAATATACATACCTACACAGCTTTCCATGGTTTACCCCAGACGCTTCACATGCCTTGCTTCAATCCACTGACAGCACGTCAACCCCGGTATACCACATCGCTCCAATTCACTCTATTCCTTGCCCTCCTTTCACCCTCCTGCATGTTCAGGCCCCGATCACACAAAATCTTTTTCACTCCATCTTTCCACCTCCAATTTGGTCTCCCTCTTCTCCTTGTTCCCTCCACCTCCGACACATATATCCTCTTGGTCAATCTTTCCTCACTCATTCTCTCCATGTGCCCAAACCACTTCAAAACACCCTCTTCTGCTCTCTCAACCACGCTCTTTTTATTTCCACACATCTCTCTTACCCTTACGTTACTCACTCGATCAAACCACCTCACACCACACATTGTCCTCAAACATCTCATTTCCAGCACATCCATCCTCCTGCGCACAACTCTATCCATAGCCCACGCCTCGCAACCATACAACATTGTTGGAACCACTATTCCTTCAAACATACCCATTTTTGCTTTCCGAGATAATGTTCTCGACTTCCACACATTCTTCAAGGCCCCCAGGATTTTCGCCCCCTCCCCCACCCTATGATCCACTTCCGCTTCCATGGTTCCATCCGCTGCCAGATCCACTCCCAGATATCTAAAACACTTCACTTCCTCCAGTTTTTCTCCATTCAAACTCACCTCCCAATAGACTTGACCCTCAACCCTACTGTACCTAATAACCTTGCTCTTATTCACATTTACTCTTAACTTTCTTCTTCCACACACTTTTCCAAACTCAGTCACCAGCTTCTGCAGTTTCTCACATGAATCAGCCACCAGCGCTGTATCATCAGCGAACAACAACTGACTCACTTCCCAAGCTCTCTCATCCCCAACAGACTTCATACTTGCCCCTCTTTCCAAAACTCTTGCATTTACCTCCCTTACAACCCCATCCATAAACAAATTAAACAACCATGGAGACATCACACACCCCTGCCGCAAACCTACATTCACTGAGAACCAATCACTTTCCTCTCTTCCTACACGTACACATGCCTTACATCCTCGATAAAAACTTTTCACTGCTTCTAACAACTTTCCTCCCACACCATATATTCTTAATACCTTCCACAGAGCATCTCTATCAACTCTATCATATGCCTTCTCCAGATCCATAAATGCTACATACAAATCCATTTGCTTTTCTAAGTATTTCTCACATACATTCTTCAAAGCAAACACCTGATCCACACATCCTCTACCACTTCTGAAACCACACTGCTCTTCCCCAATCTGATGCTCTGTACATGCCTTCACCCTCTCAATCAATACCCTCCCATATAATTTACCAGGAATACTCAACAAACTTATATCTCTGTAATTTGAGCACTCACTCTTATCCCCTTTGCCTTTGTACAATGGCACTATGCACGCATTCCGCCAATCCTCAGGCACCTCACCATGAGTCATACATACATTAAATAACCTTACCAACCAGTCAACAATACAGTCACCCCCTTTTTTAATAAATTCCACTGCAATACCATCCAAACCTGCTGCCTTGCCGGCTTTCATCTTCCGCAAAGCTTTCACTACCTCTTCTCTGTTTACCAAATCATTTTCCCTAACCCTCTCACTTTGCACACCACCTCGACCAAAACACCCTATATCTGCCGCTCTATCATCAAACACATTCAACAAACCTTCAAAATACTCACTCCATCTCCTTCTCACATCACCACTACTTATTATCACCTCCCCATTTGCGCCCTTCACTGAAGTTCCCATTTGCTCCCTTGTCTTACGCACTTTATTTACCTCCTTCCAGAACATCTTTTTATTCTCCCTAAAATTTAATGATACTCTCTCACCCCAACTCTCATTTGCCCTTTTTTTCACCTCTTGCACCTTTCTCTTGACCTCCTGTCTCTTTCTTTTATACTTCTCCCACTCAATTGCATTTTTTCCCTGCAAAAATCGTCCAAATGCCTCTCTCTTCTCTTTCACTAATACTCTTACTTCTTCATCCCACCACTCACTACCCTTTCTAATCAACCCACCTCCCACTCTTCTCATGCCACAAGCATCTTTTGCGCAATCCATCACTGATTCCCTAAATACATCCCATTCCTCCCCCACTCCCCTTACTTCCATTGTTCTCACCTTTTTCCATTCTGTACTCAGTCTCTCCTGGTACTTCCTCACACAGGTCTCCTTCTCAAGCTCACTTACTCTCACCACCCTCTTCACCCCAACATTCACTCTTCTTTTCTGAAAACCCATACAAATCTTCACCTTAGCCTCCACAAGATAATGATCAGACATCCCTCCAGTTGCACCTCTCAGCACATTAACATCCAAAAGTCTCTCTTTCGCACGCCTGTCAATTAACACGTAATCCAATAACGCTCTCTGGCCATCTCTCCTACTTACATAAGTATACTTATACTTATATATATATATATATATATATATATATATATATATATATATATATATATATATATATATATATATATTTATATATATATATATATATATATATATATATTTTATATATATATATATATATATATATATATATATATATATATATATATATATATATATATATATATATATATATATATATATTGTCGCTGTCTCCAGCGTTAGCGAGGTAGCGCAAGGAAACAGACTAAAGAACGGCCCAACCCACCCACATACACATCACACACACATACATATACATATATACACATGTACATAATTCATATTTGCTGCCACCCGTCGCCACCCCGCCACACATGAAATGACAACCCCCTCTCCCCGCACGCGCGCAAGGTAGCACCACATTCGTTCACACTCAGTCTCCCTTTCCACATCCAGGCCCCACAAAACTTTCCATGGTTTACCCCAGACGCCTCACATGCCCTGGCTCAATCCACTGACAGCACGTCGACCCCGATATACCACATCTTTCCAATTCAGTTTATTCCTTGCACGCCTTTCACCCTACTGCATGTTCAGGCCCCGGTCGCTCAAAATCTCTTCATTCCATCCTTCCGCCTCCAATTTGGTCTCCCACTTCTCCTCGTTTCCTCCACCTTTGACACATATATCCTCTTTGTCAATCTTTCTTCACTCATTCTCTCCATGTGACCAAACCATTTCAAAACACCCTCTTCTGCTCTCAACCACACTCTTTTTATCACTACACATCTCTCTTACCCTTTCAATACTTACTCGATCAAACCACCTCACACCACTTATTGTCCTCAAGCATCTCATTTCCAACAATATCCACCCTCCTCCGCATAACCCTATCTATAGCCCACGCCTTGCAACCATATAACATTGTTGGAGCCACGATTCCTTCAAACATACCCATTTTTGCTTTCCGAGGTAATGTTCTCTCCTTCCACACATCTTTCAATGACCTCAGAACTTTCGCCCCTACCCCACTCTGTGACTCACTTCCGCTTCCATGCTTCCATCTGCTGCCAAATCCACTCCCAGGTATCTAAAACACTTCACTTCCTCCAGTTTTTCTCCATTCAAACTTACCTCCCAATTGACTTGTCCCTCAACCCTCATGTACCTAATAACCTTGCTCTTATTCTAATTTACTCTCAGCTTTCTTCTTTCACACACTTTACCAAACTCAGTCACCAGCTTCTGCAGTTTCTCACCCGAATCAGCCACCAGCGTTGTATCATCAGCGAACAACAACTGACTCACTTCCCAAGCCCTCTCATCCACAACAGACTGCATGCTTGCCCCTTTCTCCAACACTCTTGCATTCACCTCCTGATAACCCCATCCATAAACAAATTAAACAACCATGGAGACATCACGCACCCCTGTCGCAAACCGACATTCACTGAGAACCAATCACTTTCCTGTCTTCCTACTCGTACACATGCCTTACATCCTCGATAAAAACTTTTCACTGCTTCAACAACTTACCTCCGACACCATATACTCTTAATACCTTCCACAGAGCCTCTCTGTCAACTCTATCTTATGCCTTCTCCAGATCCGTAAATGCTACATACAAATCCATTTGTTTTTCTAAATATTTCTCACACATTCTTCAAAGCAAACACCTGATCCACACATCCTCTACCACTTCTGAAACCACACTGCTTTTCCTCAATCTGATGCTCTGTACATGCCTTCACCCTCTCAATCAATACTCACCCATATAATTTCCCAGGAATACTCAACAAACTTATACCTCTGTAATTTGAACACTCACCTTTATCCCCTTTGTTTTTATACAGTGGCATTATGCATGCATTCCGCCAATCCTCAGGCATTTCACCATGGGCCATACATACAATGAATATCCTCATCAACCAGTCAACAACACAGTCACCCCCTTTTTTAATAAATTCCACTGCAATACCATCCAAACCCGCCGCCTTTCCGGCTTTCATCTTCCGCAAAGCTTTCACTACCTCTTCTCTGTTTACCAAATCATTCTACCTGACCCTCTCATTTCACACACCACCTCGACCAAAACACCCTATATCTGCCAGTCTGTCATCTAACACATTCAACAAACCTTCAAAATACTCACCCCATCTCCTTCTCACGTCACCCCTACTTGTTATTACCTCCCCATCAGCCTCCTTCACCGATGTTTCCATTTGTTCTCTTGTCTTACGCACTTTACTTCCTTCCAAAACATCTTTTTATTCTCCAAAAAATTTTTAATGATACTCTCTCACCCCAACTCTCATTTGCCCTGTATGTATATCTGCACAAGGTACCCATCTTATCGACCAACCCTAAGGGTGGATGAACAGCAACGTTGACTGTGGACCGACTGCTGCAACCAGGATTTGAAACTATGCGCTCAACCCTGGGCAGCCCGCTAACCGAAACACTAGGTTCTTCTCCCCTAGTGCGGCCTCACTTTCCCCTCCAGGATGTTGCGTGCCTTCACATTACTGTATCTCTTAATGTCTCGTTTCTGTATAATTTCTTCACCAACCTTTCATTTTGCATTCTCTACACATGGTCAGACTACTATAAGGTATTTCTCTAAACCCAAACTATTACATAATAGACACTGTTACATCACACACCATATCATTCTTTCTCTGACACTCGTATCCACACCCTTGAACAATAATTACTCCACCCTATCTGTTAACACCGTAAGCATCCTTCAGATGGCTCACTTCGTTAGTGTGAATCCTCGAACTGTCTGCTTCATTCAGCGTTCATGTGTCAAACCCGTAGGTTAGAGGTGCCCCTCACTCCTTGATTTGATAATCATATTGACATCATTCCCTTTCATAGTTCTCGTCAGGTATCTGATCACCTTCCTCCCTTGGACGGCTCTCTTCTTCACTTCTATATCCACTGCGTAGTATTTGCATAACATTGAATCTGTATAATCAAATTCTCTGACCTCTTGTAACAGTTCACCACTCATCCTAACCCCGCACTTCACCTCACTGTTTACATTCATCACATTGTATTACAATGTCCTCCTCTTCACTATCTCTTTCTTCACAACCATCAACTAACTTTTCCTGGGATCTGCCTTTAAATTCTTTCATACACCGTGTAAACCTCAACCACAGACCGTCTGTGATTTCTCTACACTCTTAGCCAACAACAGCGGGTCGCTTGCACATACGTTAGTCACTAACAACAAGGTCTTTTATTCCATCTGGAGCTTTGAATCCAATATTTTCATTCTTGCTTTCATTTCTTTCGCTGACCCATCCTATGTATAGCGAAAGGCAAGGTGATGTCACACAGCCTTGCCCCACTCCCACACTTACTATCTTAAGACTTTCACTAAAGACTTAAGACTTCACTTAAGACTTTCCTCGTACATGCTTTACTATGTATAAAGAATTATTTTGCTGGAAGCGTCCTTTCCTACACCACAGATTTGTATTACCTCCTATAATGCATTCCAGTCCTCTTTACTCCAATCGTTTTCATTTTTCAGATCTATAGATACTTCCTACAAGTTCATCCTTTTTACTGTATACTTTTCTGCTACTATGTTCGTGAAGTGAATTTGATCTAACTATCCTTATCCTTTCCTGATCCACCCACGCTAGTTCGCATGTCTCGCACTCATCTTCTTCACCTTCCCCGTAACAACTCTTCCATACACCTTGCCTGCGATGCTCACTACGTTGATTCTTCTACAGTATTTGCACTGATCTTAAGCGCCCTCTCTTGTGTGCAAAGACTCTAACAATTCTAACATTAACTCATCTGGCGCCCTCACCTTCGCCATGAACACACGTGTATGTTTTGTCCTACATACATTCTGCCATCACATCGCCACCACACCCCAACGCTTCTGATGTTATCTCATCCACTCCAGGGGTCTTCCCTACTTTTAACCTATTTACAGCAGCTTTATTCTTTATGGTTCTTTGATAATCTCTCTCTCTCTCTCTCTCTCTCTCTCTCTCTCTCTCTCTCTCTCTCTCTCTCTCTCTCTCTCTCTCTCTCTCTCTCTCTCTCTCTCTCTCTCTCTCTCTCTCTCTCTCTCTCTCTCTCTCTCTCTCTCTCTCTCTCTCTCTCTCTCTCTCTCTCTCTCTCTCTCTCTCTCTCTCTCTCTCTCTCTCTCTCTCTCTCTCTCTCTCTCTCTCTCTCTCTCTCTCTCTCTCTCTCTCTCTCTCTCTCTCTCTCTCTCTCTCTCTCTCTCTCTCTCTCTCTCTCTCTCTCTCTCTCTCTCTCTCTCTCTCTCTCTCTCTCTCTCTCTCTCTCTCTCTCTCTCTCTCTCTCTCTCTCTCTCTCTCTCTCTCTCTCTCTCTCTCTCTCTCTCTCTCTCTCTCTCTCTCTCTCTCTCTCTCTCTCTCTCTCTCTCTCTCTCTCTCTCTCTCTCTCTCTCTCTCTCTCTCTCTCTCTCTCTCTCTCTCTCTCTCTCTCTCTCTCTCTCTCTCTCTCTCTCTCTCTCTCTCTCTCTCTCTCTCTCTCTCTCTCTCTCTCTCTCTCTCTCTCTCTCTCTCTCTCTCTCTCTCTCTCTCTCTCTCTCTCTCTCTCTCTCTCTCTCTCTCTCTCTCTCTCTCTCTCTCTCTCTCTCTCTCTCTCTCTCTCTCTCTCTCTCTCTCTCTCATATTACTGTCTCACCTCCAACGTTTAATGCCATCCGCTGTGTCAAGTGTCTCTTCAATCGGTTTAAAGTCCAACCTGATGCTTTTACATAACTCATTCTTCCGTTCCTATAACATTTTGTCCTCTCTTCTTCAACTTCCTTTGCAGAGAGTACTGTATTTCCCTTCCACTCATCATTTTTCAGACGTATTAACCTTTTTTTCTTTCATTTATGACCGTATTCATTCCTTTATTTTCTTTTGTTACTAGTGTTTCACCCTGTCCCCATCTTTTCCCGGCGAATACTTGTTCAGAGACTTTATATATTCCTCAATCTTGTGTTTGACTGCAGCCCTTGCCTCATCATTCCACATAACGCGACCACTTTTCCCCTCTTCCCATTTTCTCCTTCTTATCACACACGTCGTCTACTACCTTCATTATACTCTCCTTGATGAAGTACTACACACCCTCAGCATTATCCTCATTCCTCTCTTCACTCTCAACCATTTTTTTTTCCTATATTTTTTTTAGGGTACTCCAACTTTGTTTTTCGTTCACTCAAGCTCTCCAATGTTTCTTTCATCTCTTTTTTCCCGTCATCTTAGTGGCTCCCGGGTCTACTCCTCAACTTCGTCCCTCCCACATAGTGATCTGAATATAACAGATCATCGTAACCTTATGTTCAGAATCGTTATTTACCAGAGGCTCGCCTCCATTGGCATAATAGTCTTCGAGAAATTCGCTGTTTGCCATAGATATTCCTCATCCTCTTGTAATGCCTTCCACTTTCGCATTCTCCACTTTTGTGTTCATTTCCTCCAGCGTGACTTCCTTTCATTGAAGCATACAACTCATGGCCTCATCTGCACTCATCAAATCTGAAGGTGTCTTGTATAATGTACCAAAACTAGCGATTGCCATCTTCAACCTTGGACTAGGTTATTCCATTGTTTACCTTGACCGTTTCATTTGCCCTGGTTCAGCATAGTAAGTGCAGCCCACCATGCCATCATCCCACTCACGTCTCCTTCTCTTTTGAATGGTCAGTCCTCGTTACCACAGAGCTTCCTTTACTTAATCTTTCCATCTTATCGGTCTCTCCTTCCCCATCGCTTCCTCCAATGTTGACAGATGCATCCTCTTAGCTCCTCTTCTCGCATCCTCCCCATATGCCTAACCCATCTCGGCACACGCTGATCGGCCTTCTCAATCAAACTACGCTTATTGCCATACCTCTCTCACGCAGCCATTCCTTACACGAACACCTCGCTTCACATCAAATATAGTACTCGAGCATCTCATTTCCAGAATAGCCGCTCTCTTCCTTTCTTTTGTAGGCAGGGCCCATGAGTCCAGTACATATAACACAGTCATATCTACTTTCAACCATATCCACCTTTGCTCTTACATACAATGACATCTTCCATATACTCCTTTATTCATTCGAGATTTTAAACCTAACTCCACCCTATGACTCACCTGAGCCCCATTGGGTCCAGCAGCTGCAACCTCCAATCCCAAGTGCCCAATGTTCTCCTCTTTATGCAGGTCTTCCTCATTCAAACTTACATTTAGACCATTTTGTCTCATCTGTTGCACCGCATGAGTCAAGACGTTTTAGTAGTATCATTATATCTCATAAGAATTTCAGTACTCTTTGAGACTTCCGCTCATTTTCATCTCGCTGATGTTGTGGCTATAGTGTCTTCCATGCGCGAGCTTGTCATTGAACTCGCTGCATACCTTTATATCTTCTAAAACTCTTCCCTCTGATTCGCGTCTGGAACACCACCTTCGTACAAAGATGGGGAAGAAATATGTCACTGGTAGAGGTAACAGCCTGGAGTTGGCATTTCAGTGCATAATGCTGACCTGCACTTCGCTGTGAAGCTTTTATGAATATTGTTGGAGATAAATGTTTTCATCATATCCTACGAGTGGCTGCAACGCGGCATGGAAAAATGCGATGATCCGGAGTAAAAGATTATCTGGCAGACTGTTATTTCTAAAGGAAATCGCTTCTCTGGAGGATTCAGACAATTTTCCGCTGCAGACTGCTGACGAGAGGGGGTTGTATTGATGCAGGTTACCTAGTGGAAGGCAAGCTAGAAGACGTGAGGCAAATATTCGTGGCTGCAAACCTAAACCATTTCCACATGTTGTTATGTGCCCAACACTGGTGACTCACGCCACTCTCCTCTCCAAGTTACCGGAAGGTCGCGAAGTCTGCAGTGATGGAGGATGTTATAACCAGTAACTTTCGTCTCACTGAGAGATGACTGGCAACATGAACGTCTTTGTTTAGGGTCACCATATACAGACTATCGAGGGGATAATGAACAATGACGCCAAAGGAAGAAAAACTACTGCAAAAGAAGATGTTGTATGCTGGGGCACCTAAGAAAGCCATAGAAAGCCATGAACCCGATGTGCAACGTTTCACAATCACTGCAGGTGACTGAGTGGCCAAGTACGAAACATTTGTGTGGACACATTGCCTGAGGAATGGGGTCATCAAGACATAATCTCCCACGACAAGGAAACGACAGATGGCCACCGATTACTTCAAGCCTCACAACACTAACGCAAACAATATTCCATGTCATATACCCACCTTTCCCTAACCTACAAGGAACATCCCACGTCTTACACCCAGATTTCTAGGCGTAACTCCTCGCCATTAACAGTACTGCAATCCCAGCCTTGCCCAGCGTCGTCAGTCCAAGACAAGAATTACCATCACTGGAGTAAGAGAGGCCTCAGGTGATCCCTATAGTTACGACTGATAAAGTCTGTCAATACTGTAAATGATGTGTGTAAATATTACATCATTAACATTACTCTTATATCCAGAATCACAAGTCTGTCTGACCTGCGATTGCGTGTGTAAACATTGTACAATTTAACGGAAACTGATTAACGATAAATTGAAAATATACATTTATTCTTGCACCGAATGCTGTTAGCATGGTGTGCCTCCCTGCCCTGGTTAACAGGGCTCAGTCATTACATATATTAGTGTGGAAAGCAATATTTTGTATCGTACATAAATGATAAATGATTTTCCCCCACGTTCAAGGAAGGAATTTCTCGTATCAATATTGCTTTTGGAGATCAAGAAAAAAAGCAACTTCAGACAGTAAAGAAACTTTGAAATATGATAAGCGGGCTAGAGAGAGCAAGCGGGCGAGCGGGCGAGAGAGAGAGAGAGAGAGAGAGAGAGAGAGAGAGAGAGAGAGAGAGAGAGAGAGAGAGAGAGAGAGAGAGAGAGAGAGAGATTCTCGGGTGGGAACACTGTTATATAAGACTTCCAAGAACATAAGATCCTACACTAATACAATATTAGAGACACATCTGAAGGGAGGACAAGAGTCTGAGCTAAAGAGGAGGTAAACTCGATATTCTCGTGTCCCGCTCCCCTAATGTGCCGACCTGCTCCAAGGACAAACTCCTTCACAGTCATCCTCAGGTTCAGCTGTCCAGTATTCCTTCCTTGTTGGTGCTGATCTCCATGGTGATGGTAGCTCACGTGTACACAGTTGTGTGGTCTCCATGGTGATGGTAGCTCCCGTGTACACAGTTGTGTGTCTCCATGGTGATGGTAGCTCCCATGTACACAGTTATGTGGTCTCCATGGTGATGGTAGCTCCCATGTACACAGTTATATGGTCTCCATGGTGATGGTAGCTCCCATGTTCACAGTTATGTGGTCTCCATGGTGATGGTAGCTCCCGTGTACACAGTTATGTGGTCTCCATGGTGATGGTGGCTCCCATGTTCACAGTTATGTAGTCTCCATGGTGATGGTGGCTCCCGTGTACACAGTTATGTGGTCTTCATGATGATGGTGGCTCCCATGTACACAGTTATGTGGTCTTCATGGTGATGGTGGCTCCCATGTTCACAGTTATGTGGTCTCCATGGTGATGGTAGCTCCCATGTACACAGTTATGTGGTCTCCATGGTGATGGTAGCTCCCATGTTCACAGTTATGTGGTCTCCATGGTGATGGTAGCTCCCATGTACACAGTTATGTGGTCTCCATGGTGATGGTAGCTCCCGTGTACACAGTTATGTGGTCTCCATGGTGATGGTGGCTCCCATGTTCACAGTTATGTGGTCTCCATGGTGATGGTAGCTCCCATGTACACAGTTATGTAGTCTCCATGGTGATGGTGGCTCCCATGTTCACAGTTATGTGGTCTTCATGATGATGGTGGCTCCCATGTACACAGTTATGTGGTCTCCATGGTGATGGTAGCTCCCGTGTACACAGTTATGTGGTCTCCATGGTGATGGTAGCTCCCATGTTAACAGTTATGTGGTCTTCATGGTGATGGTAGCTCCCATGTACACAGTTATGTGGTCTCCATGGTGATGGTAGCTCCCATGTACACAGTTATGTGGTCTCCATGGTGATGGTAGCTCCCATGTACATAGTTATGTGGTCTCCATGGTGATGGTAGCTCCCATGTACACAGTTATGTGGTCTCCATGGTGATGGTAGCTCCCATGTACACAGTTATGTGGTCTCCATGGTGATGGTAGCTCCCATGTACACAGTTATGTGGTCTCCATGGTGATGGTGGCTCCCATGTTCACAGTTATGTGGTCTCCATGGTAATGATGGCTTCCGTGTAGTGGGCAAGCTGCTGTCAATGGACTGAACCAGGGCATGTGAAGCGTCCGGGTAAACCAGGGAAAGGTCTAGGGGGCCCGGATGTGGACAGGGAGCTGTGGTTTCGGTGCATTGCGCATGACAAGGTTCAATTGGGAACAGATGAAGAAATGGCATCAGTCGCTCATATCTAAACTCTAGTTGTCATATATTTGCTGGTGTTAACGGATTCGTCTTGCCTGAGGTTACACCGCGAGTGAAGAGTCATCTTTTGCGATCTGCATCATCGGCAGATGACAATCTAGTCCAAGAACTTCTCGCTTCTCGACCCTGCTACTGAGTGGAACGAAACCTTGGTGGCTGCGGGACCTAGGTAAGGCCAGGGGATTCTTGGGTTTATAACTTCGGATTCCCTTTTACAAAGGAGTCTTATGGTTTTATAAGTAAAGATGTAAAGTTGCTAGAAATATTCAAATAACTGGATTGGATATGCACCAGGCCACTACCTCTCGCCCCAGGAGAGAAACGCCTAAATATTCGAATGACTCGAAAAAAATTTATGAATCATAATAAGAAAATCTGGTTTTCGTAAAATTCTTGGACGTGTGTACTGGGTAAACTTCCGGCTGGTGAATGTTCCAAGGGAGGGTCGCTGGTAACTGGAGTGTACGTGGGGATTCCTGCCTTATATTGGTTCTCTCGCTGGACGTTGTCAACTTTACACACCTCCACTACCACCTGCCACTACGTCAGCCTTGTTATTACTAGTGCTGGAATAACTATAAGGTTCTCGACTCTTTAGTTATGATGCTTTTGTTCTGTGTTACGGCTGGTTAAGTGATGTGATATGAACGACGTAGGCACACATTTGCATCACTTCTCGACCCTATACAATAGACTATAAAAGGCTTTTGCAGTGTTTAGCAGCAATCGAACCCACCTGCAATAATAGTGCTTAGTATTCACCATTTCTCATTAATTTCCATCATTCAGGAAACACTGCAACATTATCCTGCGTGAACATTCAACAGAAATGCATCAGGATTAAGGTACAGTAATTTCTATCTTTTCGTAAACATGCACGAGGATACAACACTCAGCATCGTTAACGTGTAGCATTTCGTGGCAAAGAGTATAAAGCATCATAAATTGTCCATCAAGGAATATCACAATGTCTCACAACAAACAGTATGTATCTCAGTGTACCGCAACATACATCATCATCGCCTAGTGTATTCCGACATGCCATAGCATACAGCACCCATATACAGCGTAGTCCAGCATGCCATAACATACAGTAACCATGTATAACGTATCGCAACCTGGTACAGCGTATCTCAACATGCAGCAACGTGCAGTACCCAGGTACAGTACAGCGTATTCCAAATTGCCGCAACATACGGTACCCATGTATAGCATATCTCAACATGCCGCAGCATATGGTACCTACGTATATTCATGCGAGTATACTAAACATACAATATCCATGTACAATGTATCCCAACCTGCTGCAACGTATGGTTCCCATGTATAGCGTATCCCAACATATGGTAAGTAGTAAGTAGGTCATATGGTATTTGGTATTCACGTTCTTTATCATTTAGATTCAGTACAATTTAAGTAAAAACAAGTAGGTGGCCACAGGTCGAGTTATAAAATGACACTAAGAAGGAAGAGTGACACCGAATAACATGTCAGGATATTTATGGACTTTAACATTTGAAAGACACAATGAACGTTTCAAAAAGCGTTGGGTTAGAAAAAAAAAATTACCAAAGTTTTGTGGCGCTCTCACTGGCTTGAATTTCAGTCATTCTTTTAGTGACGTTATTTTGCGCACCAGGTGTTACTGACACCAAGGGACTTCTGGACTGGGGACGGTCCTCCATATCTCCAGGTATTTTGCACTGTTAACATGACCGCTGGTCCCTGGCTGATGGACAACCAGCTCCCACCAGAGGAGCGTCAACTTAAAGCCTCGTTTAAAGAGGTCAATATTCTCTGCTTATATCAGTTTCTTTTATTTAGTTTGTTGTCATATCATATTTTCCTATGATGCGTTTTTCCCTTTTTTATGATTTTTTCCTGCAGTTTTTCTTTTAGATTTATTCGTTGATCATTTCTCTGCACCTCATATGAAAAAAAAAAATTCGGCCATAGAGCAAGTTATTAAAGTAATTGAATTATAAAGTAGGAGAGCGATATTGACGGTGGGAGATAATGTGAACGGAAGGGAGAGACAGTAATAATGACAGTGAGAGATGATATGGTAGGAAGGGAGGGAGATAGCGATAGTGACGGTGGGAGATAATGCGAATGGAAGCGAGAGAGACATTGATAGTGAGAGTGAGACATGATGTGAAGGGAAGCGAGTAAGGGAGAAACAGTGATGTAAATGACAGTAGGAGATGATCTGAGGAAAGAAAGAAGAAACGAAAGACGCTGACACAGAGATGACAGCAAGAGATGGTGTTGAGATAGATAGACAGATAGATAGAAAGATGGATAGATAGATAGAGATAGAGATAGAGAGAGAGAGAGAGAGAGAGAGAGAGAGAGAGAGAGAGAGAGAGAGAGAGGATGACCTGGTTCTGTGCTGATAGATGTGACCATCCAGCTGGTACCGGTAGAGATGTACATTGAATTCCTCCTTAATCAATGAAGTTTTCCATATACAAGGCCATGAATCTTCATATAAGGATTTTGAAAAGGTCACTTTCATTTGGATCACACTTTAGGTCATTGTAGAGGGCGATGGTGAGAGGTGGCAGTGATGGGTGGAGGATGATAGTGAGGATAATGTGAAGGTGACTGAGGGAGTGATGGTTGTGGTGAGGAGGATGATATAATAGTTGGAAATGGCTGTAGATACAGCATGACGTAACTGTACCTCAAGCGTAAAAGTGGAGGGAGCCGTCTACAGACAAGGGCTCGTGACAAGCTAAGATCTGGCGACTCTCTATTAACAAAAAAATGTGCTTCTCTTTAGGCTAGATAAATCATCCTGGGTATTTGACCGATACTTTAGAGTAGCTATTAGTTGGACAGCTCTAACAATAGCAGCTTTGTTACATGTCAGTATCCCTTAGGCTTTGCATGTGAAAGAAAAAAGTCAAACCATCATCTGATTCTTTCTGAGATGTGAGATTAAAGTTGTTTTCCTGGTGCGTGAGGAGTACACATACAGCAGCCACGATCATTGTGATGAGCCTAGAGCAGCGAGGATCAATTATTCCTCAAGAAGTTGTAAGTAATGACAGACAAAACAATATCGTTAGATAACTAAATCATTTTGATATTGTAAGATTTGCTTTGGAAAACCATGGTGAATATAGGCCCTCCTATGCTTGGGTGGAGGGTCATAACACGAAGTTAGGTTGACCTTAGCCCCGGTCAAGAGGTCATAACACATGTTATCAAAGGAGACATAACTCCTGACTTGTCTAGTAGTAACACCTTTCCCAGTGATTCTTCATCCCAGATTATGCATCAGGGGAGATGGAAAATGAAATAAAGAAAGGAACAAATTCTAAGTGATATGATTATTTTTGTGTTCATTACACACTGAATTATGTACATAAATACTTGAAGAAAGTCATAATGTTTGAAATGTTAGTATAAATGCTTGATGCTGTCTCTGAGGGAGGAACTAAGAGCAATGTATCTTAAGTTGTTCATATTCATCCTGGAAAGAAGGTATGTAATTAGAATCCATCAAGCCCAGCGATAGCTTGAAATCCTACTTCATTCTGAGGTTTGATGATATATTTTATAATATATAAACGTTTATAAACAATGGGTGTTTGATTCTCTTCCGCCTGACCATAGTATGAGAAGGTTTCATGCACATAACTTTCTACGTCTCGAAGCAACCAACAGTGAAGAGTAAAAAGGATCATTTGTTTATATACGCGATGACAGAAAAAGGGAAGAAGTTACCCAACCATTTATATCATAATAAATCAGGTTTTGCCATTGCCTGAGAGAAATTATATGTTTAATTTGTAACAACATTCACTTTCAACATAACAACTTTAAGTTAATAACGTACTTATAACTTACGATATTATTATAATAAATTGTGACTGACGATTCTAATTGACTTTCCTCCCAAGACTTGATACTAGCCAGTCAGGTTACAATCTTCTACGTCCGTCATAATTAGAGACGTTTCGACGCTTGTGAGCAGCACTTAGAAGTATTAGGATGTCAAGTCTGGAGAGGGAATTAGCATTTTCATGAACATCTGATGCACCAGGGAAGAAGTATATGTACCCGGCTGGAAGAGCTTTCTTTCTACAAAGTAATTACGAATCAAAGTTAGAAATCATTTGTTATATGAATGATCAGAGAATGTTTACACTCACACACACACACACACACACACACACACACACACACACACACACACACAGACACACACACACACACACACACACACACACACACACACACACACACACACACACACACACACACACACACACACACACACATTTACGATAAAGACTAAACAAACATCTGAACTGTACCAACCATAATACCCTCTGAGCCCATAATTGCCTGTATCAGATGTGGGAGGCTGGTCGTCAAACGATTAATCTCCTTTAGAGGATTTCGTATCGTCCTAGTTTACTAATTGGTGAATCTTAAGAAGGATGAGATGGCCTCCTTTTTGTAATATTATTAGTTATGATTACTATATGGCTATTATATAGCCAGATCATCACTATTACTTATATGTCTCTATCAGAGATTCTTAATCTGCAACAGATGGTGAAGCCATACATGGTTGTCAAACACATCCAGCCATTGTAGGTAAGTATCCAGATGATGAGATTAATTCCTGTACTGAAAAGAGAAGAGTGGTTAGGATGGGTTTACTGTAAGATATTGATGAAATTGTTCGTGATGTTTCAGGAATAACGAACTGCTTTGAAACTGGGCTTAGAGAGGATTAATCAAAAACTTTCTCATTATGCTTCACTCTAACTACATATTATCAGTGCATATACATGGGTTGATGACAGTATTGATGCAGAAATGCTTGGCAGTGTATGGTAGGTCAGTGCATGGTAGGTAGTGATAAGGTTAGTAGTATATGATGGGATAGTGAGTGATCATATTGAAGTATCAGTAAAACCATGTAAGCCAGGTTAGCAATGAATGGGTATGATGGAAGTCTACACACTGGCTGACATGAAACTGATATCGATGATGTCTTCCTACATGATTGAATCGTCTCTAAGAGTTTCTTTCATTTGAAAGACTACAAAAAGAATTACGTTCAAACTATATGTAAATTCAAAAGAATATGGACTGGCTGAATTCGTGAAAATTATCTGTAGTGACTCTCACACTTAAAGATATGTCAGTGTTGATTTTGGGGAAGGCAATATTGTTCAGTTTCATGCTGCATGTAATGCAATTGTGAATGCACCTGGTACAGTATCTCATATAACGCGTAACGAGATAATGTTTTGGGGTTGGATCTGGAAAGTGTGTAAGGAGGTCTGGGGAAGTGAGCAGTTGCTTCATGATTGGACGAGGGTCGTAGTTGTTGCCGGGGAGTAAAAGTGAGTACAAGAATTATACAGGAGCAGGTCTACTTAGCATGTCTGGCTAGATTTATGGCAGGACATCATTGAATGGTGTTGAAATGATTGGTGGAACTTTTTTTGGTGAGGAACAAGGAGGGTCTAGGAAGGGTAGGAGGAGAGAGTGTGTAGATCAAGTTTTTGCACTTACACAAGTAATGGAGGTTTAAAGAAAAAAAATATGATGAAGTATTCGTGGATATGGGGGGGAACTTGATAATGTTATTTCTCAAGATATCGTGTGTGGATCTTCACATTATACGAAACAACTTTTTGAGAGATCGAGACAACATACTATAAGTATCAGTGAATCTGAATCATGGTTAGGTAATAATTATAGAAATTTCATCGTCGAGTATATGATTCCAGGATGGACTGTTTGAGAGGACACAGGGAAGACGGTGATGTCTTGCTGTTAGGAAAAATTTACTTTAATCCTGTACTGAAGAATGTAGTGACTATTGATAACACAGAGTCATTGTTTGTGGAAATAAAAGATATGAATATTTCTCTGTGTAGATCATGGGACGGACCATAATTCATGGTAACAACAAGTTCACCAGCCCTGGGGTAAGGTGGGCAGGTCTTCACACCGGGACTGACGACCACCTCACTCCGGGGTATCGCCACCAGTGGGGTGAGGACTGTATCATGTTCCTGGGTGGATGCTGCCAGGCTTAACTTGACCAGTACCGTAGCCCACAGCTGCTATGACGCCTTTATCACACTTCACAGATCCAGCGAGTACTTTGTTCCTCACACGTGGAGCAGTAAATCTTACAAACTTAGATAATCTCCAAACTTGGTCGTGATTTATGGAGCAATCAGCGACCAGAGTGTCCACATTTTATGGTACAGCCTGTGCCTGGGGCGGTGTGATGCGGTGCGTCATACTGAGGGACGATGGTCACCTGTGGGAAGGAAGGTGGAGCTGAGAACCAACTGCATGAGCAAGGAGGAGGTGCTGAGGCTCAGATGTATGAACAAGGTGAAGCTGAGACCAATGGTAGGAACAGGGAGTGGTGCTGAGGACAAGTAAGTAGTTGGTGCTGAGGACCAGCTATATGAGTAAGGAGTTGGTGCTAATAACCAGCTGTAGGAACAAATAGGTGGCACAAGATTCAGATTTATAAGAAGTTACAGGTCTTGGTGATGATGTGAACTAGCCATATGAACACATAGGTGATGCTGGAGGCTAACTGCAGGAATATGATGATGGGGATTGGCTCTGTAAGGAAGAAGCTAGTGCTTAGGATGAACTTTAGGAGAAGGAAGGTGGTGCTGAGGGAGGACCAGTTGTATGAGGGTGGTAATGGTAACAAGCTATATGAGGAACAAGGTCTTGCTGGGGAACAACTGTATAAGGAGGGAGGTGGTGATATTTGAACAGTTGTATGAGGAGGAAGATGTTTGCTGGAGACCAGCTGTCCAAATAGTGGGAAGTCTGTCACCAGGCCTTAGCTGTATGAACAGAGAAATGAATGATAGATTGCGTGCCACAAGAATCTGACTGAATAATGAAAATCATATAGAAAATCTAATTACTGACTCGGGGCTCAGAGGGAACACGTTGGCTGCTGACGCCTGAATCAGGGAATTCGAGAATTTTGGAAGGTACAAGATCAACGTCCCTCCTACTCTCCGAAAACAGATAAAGCTTCTAAAATTATCTTTCATTCAGTATACATCTGTCATTCCATGCATTCCATTTTTTCTAGGTAATATTGTCTGTCAATATATTTCTCTTGAAATGCATTTGTTATCGTCATAGATTCAGGTTGAAGATGAAATAATTTCCGAAGTTCATAGAAGTTGGAATCCATTATTTGAAGGAGAATACTCTCACTGTCCGCTCGGTGTGCATCTTTTAGCCTGTATCGTAATGATAACAATATTATATCTAAAATTGTTCTGGAATTAGAGTAGTCCAGATGGCTCCTTTTTTTGACTGTAAATTCTCAAATGTCCACCTGATAATATCTGTTTATTCATTTCATTCATATGTTTACCTTTCATATGTTTAATGTAGAGGCTGCGTTGAGTAGTTCATGGTTTCCTAAGTTTCTTAAATTCATTTTCTATTCTGCCTCTCCATTTTTCCTGATATGCTGCTGAAACTCACATGTAATTCTATATATACATTGAAAACTATAAAGTTCTATGGCGAGAAGTTGAATATAGATATCATTATATTATGTGTTTGTTTCTGTATCTATGCGAGGTGAAATGACTATGTGGTTTACGTATAGGTTTTAAACATTAAAGGTTAACATTGAATCAAGAAATTATAGTAAATGATATTGTGGAATAATTGATCAGGTGAACAGAACAATTGCTCAGTATACCTTTATAACAACATTACAATGATGACAGCGATATAAAAACACACGTTTTAGCCCGCTGGACATACAATATTGGATCGTTCAGATTCATGTATTTATCATTTGACTCGCAACGATGCAGGGAACCAGACACTATGATGATAATAGTAGGTCGAAGTGTAACTGCTTAGGCTACATTCCCCCAAACACACAAACACACACACACACACACACACACACATTACAACCACCACCAACATATCTACATAGTCAAACATATGAACATGTTAATTTTTCCTCCGGAATAGATTTTTTCAGTCGGATATATTTTTTTAGCATCTCTTTCCCTTTTCCTGGGATCTTCTTAGTCGATCCTATCAACATCATCGGTACAGATCGATGTGGCAGCCACTTCGTTGTCATCGCACGGCCGTCTTAGAGGTAGCGACCACCGTAGACTCCATCACACTCTCATTCTGGACATGTCCTTCAGCCAGTGATGGTCAACACTGTGTGTTGTGCCCTTCCTCCTATACGTAAGCCTTTGTCCATATGAGATCCCTGCTGTTGACACAGATTACATCAGCTCCTCCTACCAGACTCCTCCTCCTACAGAATAGAATGCAAACCTCCTGGTTAGATTCACTCAGCTCACATGAGGACGGATTCATGAGAAGACTATCCAATATAGTCTAGGAGGGTGGAGGAGAGATCTTATTGCTCTGTGACAACCAGATGTTTGCTCATCACAAGGCAACACCGACGTCTTAAGAGATACCCAGACCACTGTCTGGAGGCAGACGTAGACCATAGTCTCCACAATCGTCCCCCTCGAGATAACTGGTCACCTCAACGTTAATTGCTGTTCTGACGATACGAATGACACATGGGCAATCACGAAAATATGATCCTTATCGATACTGGAAGTTTCTTACTACTTTTTTTGTAACTACGTATTTGTAGGGTACGAGGAGGGAGTTTAGCACTCGTGGGCTCCATCTCTTGAACTTTTTATACAATAATGCTATTTTCTCATCTTTTGTGTGCTGTCAGTATTAGTGATTCCATTACTAAGCTTTTAAATTTGTGTGTTTGTTTGTTTGTGTGTGTATGTGTGTGTTTGTGTGTGTGTGTGTGTGTGTGTGTGTGTGTGTGTGTGTGTGTGTGTGTGTGTGTGTGGTGTTAAATAAAAAGTTGGATGGAGGAAAGAGAGAGAGATATAGTGTCTCAAAAGTCCAGACCCATATGCAAATTTACTGTTTACGTTTAGTTCAAAAAGAGCCAAAGCTTCATCTCATGATTATATATATACGTCCCCGTGGGTACAATCATGGGTGTGTCTATACGAGTTCATAACATACGGTTTCAACACTTACGGTGCCAAAGGATGATGGCAAAATTTGCTTGTGAGGCTGTGCATTTGAGACTCCCACGCATTGTTAGAAGGTAAATGGTTAGATAGATAGATACTGTATACAGCTTTATAGATAAACATAGGATTGTTGGATAAGAAGTGATATGATATCCTGGTCTGATGATATACCAACACATACATGAACCCACCTGCAGATTTGGGAACACTCAGTGTGTAGGGACGACAGATGGAGGCGTTACAGTCCATATGATCACAGCGTAGTGAGCGCCACCTGTGTCAGACGACACCACCTGAGTGGGAAGGCAAGGTGACTGGTCAGTCCATGAGGGTCATAGCAGATATGCTTTCTACCAGGAACTCCATAAAGGAAACGTCAATAAACCTACCGAGTGAATGAACAAGTGCCAAATATGTCACAAACACGAGTCAGTATGGTAGATGCGGTAGGAAAGGAAAGACAGACAGGCGACAGGACTAAAGATTGTAGGGTTGGCATCTGTCACAATAATTCTGGTCTCGTGATGATCATACCTGCTCGGATGACCTGTGATTAGATGTGTCCAGTTATGATGGGCCGAGGATGGTCTGCAGTCAAACCTCTTTGGACATTGTCATCAAACAATCGAGAGACCTTGCCCGGCAATGGTATTCCTGTCCCGAAGGAGACAACATTTCCCTATTCCCTGTACAGGACGCATTCCAGGGCTGTGCCCTGCTACTGTGGCGAATCATGGCTTCTTATAACCTATAATCCTGCCCGGTGGACACAACCAGATTCCAGAGCGCCGCAAGAATTTCAGACAGATATATGAGACTCCTGGGGCAGGATATATATATATATATATATATATATATATATATATATATATATATATATATATATATATATATATATATATATATATATATATAAAAGCTTTGGGGAAGATGAAAGCCGGCAAGGCAGCAGGTTTGGATGGTATTGCAGTGGAATTTATTAAAAAAGGGGGTGACTGTATTGTTGACTGGTTGGTAAGGTTATTTAATGTATGTATGACTCATGGTGAGGTGCCTGAGGATTGGCGGAATGCGTGCATAGTGCCATTGTACAAAGGCAAAGGGGATAAGAGTGAGTGCTCAAATTACAGAGGTATAAGTTTGTTGAGTATTCCTGGTAAATTATATGGGAGGGTATTGATTGAGAGGGTGAAGGCATGTACAGAGCATCAGATTGGGGAAGAGCAGTGCGGTTTCAGAAGTGGTAGAGGATGTGTGGATCAGGTGTTTGCTTTGAAGAATGTATGTGAGAAATACTTAGAAAAGCAAATGGATTTGTATGTAGCATTTATGGATCTGGAGAAGGCATATGATAGAGTTGATAGAGATGCTCTGTGGAAGGTATTAAGAATATATGGTGTGGGAGGCAAGTTGTTAGAAGCAGTGAAAAGTTTTTATCGAGGATGTAAGGCATGTGTACGTGTAGGAAGAGAGGAAAGTGATTGGTTCTCAGTGAATGTAGGTTTGCGGCAGGGGTGTGTGATGTCTCCATGGTTGTTTAATTTGTTTATGGATGGGGTTGTTAGGGAGGTAAATGCAAGAGTCCTGGAAAGAGGGGCAAGTATGAAGTCTGTTGGGGATGAGAGAGCTTGGGAAGTGAGTCAGTTGTTGTTCGCTGATGATACAGCGCTGGTGGCGGATTCATGTGAGAAACTGCAGAAGCTGGTGACTGAGTTTGGTAAAGTGTGTGGAAGAAGAAAGTTAAGAGTAAATGTGAATAAGAGCAAGGTTATTAGGTACAGTAGGGTTGAGGGTCAAGTAAATTGGGAGGTGAGTTTGAATGGAGAAAAACTGGAGGAAGTGAAGTGTTTTAGATATCTGGGAGTGGATCTGTCAGCGGATGGAACCATGGAAGCGGAAGTGGATCATAGGGTGGGGGAGGGGGCGAAAATTTTGGGAGCCTTGAAAAATGTGTGGAAGTCGAGAACACTATCTCGGAAAGCAAAAATGGGTATGTTTGAAGGAATAGTGGTTCCAACAATGTTGTATGGTTGCGAGGCGTGGGCTATGGATAGAGTTGTGCGCAGGAGGATGGATGTGCTGGAAATGAGATGTTTGAGGACAATGTGTGGTGTGAGGTGGTTTGATCGAGTAAGCAACGTAAGGGTAAGAGAGATGTGTGGAAATAAAAAGAGCGTGGTTGAGAGAGCAGAAGAGGGTGTTTTGAAATGGTTTGGGCACATGGAGAGAATGAGTGAGGAAAGATTGACCAAGAGGATATATGTGTCGGAGGTGGAGGGAACGAGGAGAAGAGGGAGACCAAATTGGAGGTGGAAAGATGGAGTGAAAAAGATTTTGTGTGATCGGGGCCTGAACATGCAGGAGGGTGAAAGGAGGGCAAGGAATAGAGTGAATTGGAGCGATGTGGTATACAGGGGTTGACGTGCTGTCAGTGGATTGAATCAGGGCATGTGAAGCGTCTGGGGTAAACCATGGAAAGCTGTGTAGGTATGTATATTTGCGTGTGTGGACGTGTGTATGTACATGTGTATGGGGGGGGGGGGGGTGGGGCCATTTCTTTCGTCTGTTTCCTTGCGCTACCTCGCAAACGCGGGAGACAGCGACAAAGTATAAAAAAAAAAAAAAAATATATATATATATTTTCTTTTTTTTTTTTTTATTTTGCTTTGTCGCTGTCTCCCGCGTTTGCGAGGTAGCGCAAGGAAACAGACGAAAGAAATAGCCCAACCCACCCCCATACACATGTATATACACACACGTCCACATACGCAAATATACATACCTATACATCTCAATGTACACAAACATATTACACACATAGACACATACATATATACCCATGCACACAATTCACACTGTCTGCCTTTATTCATTCCCATCGCCACCTCGCCACACATGGGATATCATCCCCCTCCCACCTCATGTGTGCGGGTTAGCGTTAGGAAAAGACAATAAAGGCCTCATTCGTTCACACTCAGTCTCTAGCTGTCATGCAATAATGCCCGAAACCACAGCTCCATTTCCACATCCAGGCCCCACACAGCTTTCCATGGTTTAACCCAGACGCTTCACATGCCCTGATTCAATCCACTGACAGCCCGTCAACCCCGGTATACCACATCGATCCAATTCACTCTATTCCTTGCCCGCCTTTCACCCTCCTGCATGTTCAGGCCCCGATCACTCAAAATCTTTTTCACTCTATCTTTCCTCCTCCAATTTGGTCTCCCACTTCTCCTCGTTCCCTCCACCTCCGACACATATACCCTCTTGGTCAATCTTTCCTCACTCATTCTCTTCATGTGCCCAAACCATTTCAAAACACCCTCTTCTGCTCTCTCAACCACGCTTTTTTTATTTCCACACATCTCTCTTACCCTTACATTACTTACTCGATCAAACTACCTCACACCACACATTGTCCCCAAACATCTCATTTCCAGCACATCCACCCTCCTGCGCACAACTCTATCCATAGCCCACGCCTCGCAACCATGCAACATTGTTGGTACCACTATTCCTTCAAACATGCCCATTTTTGCTTTCCGAGATAATGTTCTCGACTTTCACACATTCCTCAAGGCTCCCAGGATTTTCGCCCCCTCCCCCACCCTATGATTCACTTCCGCTTCCATGGTTCCATCCGCTGCCAGATCCACTCCCAGATATCTAAAACACTTTACTTCCTCCAGTTTTTCTCCATTCAAACTTACCTCCTAATTGACTTGACCCTCAACCCTACTGTACCTAATCACCTTGCTCTTATTCACATTTACTCTTAACTTTCTTCTTTCACACACTTTACCAAACTCAGTCACCAGCTTCTGCAGTTTCTCACATGAATCAACCACCAGCGCTGTGTCATCAGCGAACAACAACTGACTCACTTCCCAAGCTCTCTCATCCCCAACAGACTTCATTTTTGCCCCTCTTTCCAGAACTCTTGCATTCACCTCCCTAACATCCCCATCCATAAACAAATTAAACAACCATGGAGACATCACACAATCCTGCCGCAAACCTACATTTACTGAGAACCAATCACTTTCCTCTCTTCCTACACGTACACATGCCTTACATCCTCGATAAAAACTTTTCACTGCTTCTAACAACTTGCCACCTACACCATATATTCTTAATACCTTCAACAGAGCATCTCTATCAACTCTATCATATGCCTTCTCCAGATCCATAAATGCTACATACAAATCCATTTGCTTTTCTAAGTATTTCTCACATACATTCTTCAAAGCAAACACCTGATCCACACATCCCCTACCACTTCTGAAACCACACTGCTCTTCCCCAATCTGATGCTCTGTACATGCCTTCACCCTCTCAATCAATACCCTCCCATATAATTTACCGGGAATACTAAACAATATATATATATATATATATATATATATATATATATATATATATATATATATATATATATATATATATATATATTATTATTTTTTATTATAATTTGTCGCTGTCTCCCGCGTTTGCGAGGTAGCGCAAGGAAACAGACGAAAGAAATGGCCCAACCCCCCCCATACACATGTATATACATACGTCCACACACGCAAATATACATACCTACACAGCTTTCCATGGTTTACCCCAGACGCTTCACATGCCTTGATTCAATCCACTGACAGCACGTCAACCCCGGTATACCACATCGCTCCAATTCACTCTATTCCTTGCCCTCCTTTCACCCTCCTGCATGTTCAGGCCCCGATCACACAAAATCTTTTTCACTCCATCTTTCCACCTCCAATTTGGTCTCCCTCTTCTCCTCGTTCCCTCCACCTCCGACACATATATCCTCTTGGTCAATCTTTCCTCACTCATTCTCTCCATGTGCCCAAACCACTTCAAAACACCCTCTTCTGCTCTCTCAACCACGCTCTTTTTATTTCCACACATCTCTCTTACCCTTACGTTACTCACTCGATCAAACCACCTCACACCACACATTGTCCTCAAACATCTCATTTCCAGCACATCCATCCTCCTGCGCACAACTCTATCCATAGCCCACACCTCGCAACCATACAACATTGTTGGAACCACTATTCCTTCAAACATACCCATTTTTGCTTTCCGAGATAATGTTCTCGACTTCCACACATTCTTCAAGGCCCCCAGAATTTTCGCCCCCTCCCCCACCCTATGATCCACTTCCGCTTCCATGGTTCCATCCGCTGCCAGATCCACTCCCAAATATCTAAAACACTTCACTTCCTCCAGTTTTTCTCCATTCAAACTCACCTCCCAATTTACTTGACCCTCAACCCTACTGTACCTAATAACCTTGCTCTTATTCACATTTACTCTTAACTTTCTTCTTCCACACACTTTACCAAACTCAGTCACCAGCTTCTGCAGTTTCTCACATGAATCAGCCACCAGCGCTGTATCATCAGCGAACAACAACTGACTCACTTGCCAAGCTTTCTCGTCCCCAACAGACTTCATACTTGCCCCTCTTTCCAAAACTCTTGCATTTACCTCCCTA
>NC_092237.1:19939062-20131562 GCF_036320965.1 Panulirus ornatus | reverse complement strand
TGTATCATTCGAACTTGGTGAAACCAATAGCTCTTTCCCTTTTGGAATCTTTCGGAATTCGTTGGAATCTTACTTTTTGTGCAGATACAACAGTTCCTCCATCCACGTGGAACCATTTTCTTTGGCGAAACTTTCAAAACAAGATCTCAACGTAGCAGACGACAAACATACAACAGCTGATTTTGTTGTGGCGCCATCTAGTGTTGAGCTGGTTACTACTTACTAGATGTCTCTTTCCACGCTGTAATGGCATCTTACCATTCTGATGCAGTAACATAACCTAACAGATGTTCCTTTAACGTTATTGTCAGAAGCAGAGCAGAGGTGAATGAAGACAGATCGCACCAGAAGCTCTGGCCAACGAGTCATTCTCAGGCTACACAGACATCAGTGTTCAACATCCCTCGTATCTTGTCCTCTCTGTGAGTACGTGTAGCAGTACCGGGCATTACGCTGGCATGGACCAGCTGAGTGGTGTCAACACCGACCAATGGTCTTGTGAGTCTTTTTTCCTGCTAGACATCCTTACTTCCAAAAATTCTGTTGTAGTACATTCATAGTTATATATTACATTTACGTTTTCCATCAGTGGTAAATAATACAGGTCAGCATTTAGCTGTTATGTAAAAGTGTCAAGTGTTGCTACTGGTTATGAGCAGTTAGTCATTTATGTTTGATAGTAGGTTTTGGGCTCGTGTTAATCTGTACGGTCACCAAGAAGCTCTGTAAGTGTAAGAAAAAAAAGAAAAGACTTAACGCCTGGTTATAGAGTAGGGGAAAACTGAAGCGAGCCTTCGTGTATTTGCCGCATATGGAGCCGTAACGAAGACACCGTAACACGAGCCCTTCACAGGTGGTCGTTCTAGTGATCCCGGGTTCGATCGTAGACGTATTATGATGAATGGTTTATATCTGTTACATGTGATGAAACATAGATGTGTGTGTGTGTGTGTGTGTGTGTGTGTGTGTGTGTGTGTGTGTGTGTGTGTAACATTTGTTCGCTGTTTTCGCGTTAAGAAGGCAAAGTTAGGAACAGTCGAAGAAATGGCCTCATTCCCTCACATCCACTTTCAAGCTTACATGTATAATACACTGAAGGGTTAAGTGCCGTGTTATTCTTTTGTCTTATTTGCTTACGTGATCGTTATCATGACACCTTCACACTGGATGACACCCCCCCCCCCCCAGGGAAGTACTGTCCTGGGATGACAATAACGTGTGATAGGCAACATGCAAACTTCACCCCAACCAGCAAGTGGTTCGGTGTTTTCGGTGTAATGGTCGTGAAAGGGCGAGAATCTGAGATTGTTTCAATGAAAATGAACCAACTTGTTCCGAGGTGGTTCACGTCACAGAACTTATGTCTTCGTTTCAGAAAGATCCTACATCCATTATACGGACCTAATATACATGATACAATATCAAAATATGTGTAACAACTTGAGCACCAACATATATAAGATTCGTATTGTGTTCGTGCTGTTAAGAAACGTAACAAATATCAAATATTTTCGTGCATATCAATTCATCATTTCTCAGTTACTGAAATTTATATTTATTGTTTCCGGATGATAAACTGAACTAAAGACTGCGATAATTGTAATGATATGAAAAGCACAATATTGTGAATGAAATAAAACCGTTATGAACAATTCGTCAAGTTACCGTGGCATTGTCTGTCGAAATCTCATTGCCAAACACTAGTTCATAACATTTCGACATGCATTGCTCACGTTGCAGTAAACATAGATATTTGATAATTACAATACACAAAATTGTATTTAGGACAGTGATGGGATTACATATATACATAGAGGATGTCACTCGAGCATGTTACACGTATCGCTTTAGGTCTTATGAAATACTTGGTTTCTGTTCGCCTCTTAAATATTTCGTGTGTTTCTGTAAATACATAATTACCTCTTTTGTTACGGCAAAAATAAGTAACACTTCCTATGTTTCAATAGTTTTATGATTTGTTTTTTTGTTTCACGTGAGGATAATTATGTTGGTCTGAATGAATATGGTATGAGTGTGATTCTAGCTAACTCACTCCCAGTGACACACGTCTTGCTTCTGTGCTGCTTCATTATATATAGATTGATATACCACATATCATCAGCTCTCTCTTCCGTGCCCCAAGCGAGAGGCTTCACAGGAAATGGCCACAGGAGAGACAAACGTGGGCCGCGTAATGAATACCGCTTGACCCATTATTAACCCTATACATCCTGTCCTCCCTATGGACTGTCCTCAAGCGCTACATACATGTATTGTCTCGCCTGTACCTGTCTCCCTCCATCTGGTCCCTCTGCTCACGTCTTCATCTTCACGTGACCTTGTTCCTCTACACCATACCTTCCCTTCGTCCTCATAACTCCACACACACACACCTTATCCACCACATTATTTGTCATCCTTTTCCAGCTTTTCCAGTATTCCTACACACCCGGGCACTACCAGTCCTTACTCTCCCCTCTTCACTCGTCCTCGATCCTTCCTCTCCCCTGCGGAGGCTTCCTAAGTCGTCTGCTGTATTCCTTCCGGTACTACTCGTTCCAGCCATTCTCATAGTCAGCCCTCCATGCTATCTGCCCTCAGGACTCCCTGCTCTCACGTTGCTCCTTAGCCACCCTTTTTCCCCCCTGGGCCCGTCGCTCCATGCTGCACTTCCTGATAAAGCTGATGTGTCAACAAGACTGACCAATCTTGATCAACATTGTGTGTCTGCCATAAATATACGCGTTTAGAATGTTCTTGTCCTGCGCGGGGTGAACTTAATATGGTTGAAAGTTAGAAAATTTAAGTATAGAAATTAGGAATATTTGTTTCGATTCTCTCTCTCTCTCTCTCTCTCTCTCTCTCTCTCTCTCTCTCTCTCTCTCTCTCTCTCTCTCTCTCTCTCTCTCTCTCTGGCGAGGGTGTCTCCAGCGTCATCTCGGAGTGGCGTTTCGTCAGCACCGTAAGGATACAGACAAGCACATTTATGCCATGCTGCTTAGCTGACCCTAGATATCGAATGTCTATCAGTACACCCCGCACAGCAGGATAGTTCCTACAATGACTGGTATATTTTATATACTGAATATTATTTCCTATGGAGAGAGAGAGAGAGAGAGAGAGAGAGAGAGAGAGAGAGAGAGAGAGAGAGAGAGAGAGAGAGAGAGAGAGAGTTAATGTGAGAGATGATGAAGACTGGATGATATCCATTACAGAACATGAAGGGTAGGAAGCCATATAGATACGTGAACTCATCAAAATGTTGGGAAAAGTCAGAACCTCCGCCATCCGGGCCGCCACAGGTGACGGTAAATTAACAAGGGTCTTGATGAGCGAGGGGGAGACACTGCTGAGGTGTTCCCTCTCCTGCCGGAACATTGAGGAAGGGTCGCGTGCTACGGGGCTGCTGGACGAATGTAAAGAAAATGTCTGCTGCAGAAACTATGGAAGAATTAACTCGCTCATGAGAATAGAATATACATGACGAAAGAGTCATGACTTTGTGGAAATACCATTTGATAATACCTTCCAAGAGAAAATCTTCATGAAGGAATCTTTACCCTGTTCTTAGCATGGTTGTTTATCGGATTTGCACAAAGATTATTTCATGCTTCAACATCACATGTAATAGAGAGTTATGAAATATAACTGTAATCTGTATGCATGACATAGTAGATCTTTGGTAAACAGCAAGTTATCTTCAAAAGTTTGACTTAATGTAATAAACACACTGTTATTTATCCCTAAGATCCAAGGACCTGAAATTAAGAGGTTGGATGTGTTGACGAGATATTTACCACGAGCATGCTCGATGAGAATATACGTGAGAAATTTTCAGGGTGAGCAGCTCTCATGTATAAACCAATCTACACGTGATGAAGGAGGTGTTAAAACTGTTGCTGAATATCATGAGCACTTGTGGTGTTGGGGAAGTTAGAAGAAGACTGAGAGGATTTCAAATGGTCAGTAGATTTACTTTCGAAGATAATTTAATTCTTATTTTTAGGTGAGACAGGAGTAGATTATGGGACTATGTGACATCGTTACTAGGCAGTGAGAGAGATGAAATGGAATATAACAGTAGTGAAGGATTGTCATAAAAGATGGTGCCCCTCCGTAATATCTTCAAACCTCAAATCTCGAACGATTTTCCGGTACTCTGACGGCACAGTAAGAAGTCACTCTACGACTAAGCTTCACGGGCGAAAGGCAGTGTAAGCTGAGGACGTGGCCTGACATGCGTGTGGTGGCAATGTTGTGTTGATGGAAAACAGACTAAGACTGAGAATAGTCTTCTCTTGAAAACGTGATGAGAGTAATCATAAGATCTCTCATATCTCGAGCTACATTCCTCGATCAACTGCGAATAAGAGCATGACAATAGTACACATTAATGGTACTGTGGCATTCGCCTTCTGAAGCTAAAGCAAAATATTTCATTGTTGGATATAAATTTGAGCGAAAAGCGGCAGTAATGAAAGCGGAAAAAGGCTTATACGGTTTGATCAACCTATTTCGATGAATCAAGAAATGATGTCTTTGGTGGATATAAACCCAAGAGTCAGTGATTACTCTGTATGTTGCAGAATATCTATTACCATGACCTGTGTAATCCTGGTAGACACCATAAGGATCCTACACTCAATAACCTATAATGAAAGGTAATTCTAATCTAGATTTCGTATTAACGATTCATATGTACGGAGTCCCAGCAGATGTCTGTTTTACATATAAACACAAAATTAATGTAATTTGGTAAATTGGAATCAGTTCGTTTCTGCTGAAATGCTAATACCAGTTACTAAAGTAGCGGCACTACAATGTTATCAAGGCCATAACAAAGGCCACAGTGTTGAGATATCTGTTATACAATTCCGTTTAAACTGTTTGACTGTTCATGACAAAACAAAACTGTGAGGGTTATTGCACGTATGAGGAAAAAATCATTTAAAATTTGGCATTTTCCATTCTAAATTTGCTTTGTATTTCAAATATCCTTATTTTTTTCTAAATTATTTGATCCATTTCATTCGTTTTCCAATGAATTCATGTAACATTTTCAATCATTTGACGCTTTGATGTTTTCCATGACTGCAGTAGGGTCAGGTTAGGAGTCAGTGGTACATTTAGTCGTGAGTAACTTACTAAAGACAAGTTGGACATTCTTAGTCTGCTCTCTGGAACTTTGCTGAGTGTTGCTTTCTTTCAGCACTTGAAGGGAACCATGTAATCACCAAAGTCTTCATGATTCATAACTGGTTGGGTCCCGTTCTGGCTGCTCTAGAATCCTCTCTCACATTTCACTTATTATCTCAACGGAAATAACGTATCCTATCAAAGGTAATTCTTATTTTCTTGTCGAGGTTTCTGTTGGTTATCCATGATACGCATATACATTTTTTTTAAATCATACTTGCTCACCATTTCCTGCGTTAGGGTGGTAGCGCCAACACAAAAGTTGTCAGGTGCAGTGCATTGAAACCACAGCTCACTGTCCACAAGTTGGTTCCAGTGACCTTTCCATGGTTTCCTCCCAGCCGTTTCACAAGCCCTGGTTCAGTATACTGATAGGACGTCGACCCCTCTACACCACATCGTCACAATTTACTATTCCATGCACGCCTTAAACTTTCCTGCATGCTCAGGCACCCGGTCATTTAGAGTTTTTTCACGCCATCCTTTCATTTCCAATTTAGCCACCACCTTCTTCTTGTCCCTTCCACTTCTGACATATACATCCTCTCTATAAAACTCTCCTCACTCATTCTCTCCATATGTCCAAACTACTTTGTAGCGAGCGCGCGCGCGCGCGAGCACACACACACACACACACACACACACACACACACACACACACACACACACACCTGCTGTGGTACCCTTGTTCACCTCTCAGCTGACCTGCTGTAGTCCTTTTGTCCCTCCCTCCGTCTGACCTCGTGCCCTGCTGTAGTGCTCTTGTTCTGTTCCATCCGCCTGTTACACCTGCCGTGCCGTGGCACCCTTGTCCACTTCCCACCTGGCGCCTCCTCACGGCTGTGGTACTCCACAAACTGCCATTCTCTCATCACACCATAATTTCTGCTTATCTTTCTGTCCTCTTACCAAACTTTTTCTTTTCTCTCGTGTTCCTGTACTTCATCCATCTTTCGCTCTGTCTATGATATTTCCTGTGACAAGCTGGTACCTCCTAGTTATATCAGAGTCGACAAACTTGTCTCTTGTGCCACATCACACTCGGCAAAACTATCCGTTCTTCTTAAACCCTGTTTAGCCAAGCAGAGTAACGAAGATTCGTCAGCCAGAGAATGAACACTGCGTACCTTCTCCCAGGCTAGGGAGAGCAGTGAAAAGGGAAAATTGTGGTTGATCGTGGATGGATTCTTAGTCTCGTGTTCTTGGCCATAGTTGACCTCCCAGCTCATTCTGCCATACTTGATCTAAACTCCGGTATTTTTCCTTATATCACACTTTGTTTTTCCTTTTTTTTTCCTTCTTCCCCCTTATAGATATCCTCCTGGTAAACAAATCTTTTTATCTTTGGATGCCGGAAGATCACTGTAGACATGAGTAGGACGAATTCTATCATTGTAAACAATGAAAACTAAAAAGTTCACTTGCGCACAGTGGCCGTCCCAGAGAATGTCTGAGTGTAATGACTACTAGTCTCGCTCACCACACTCGGTCTTACGTGACGTAATTTTCCGACGTCTTTATATTTACTGACAAAGAACAGTTTTTATGGATTTTTTTTTTTTTTCGTTTCAGTACGAGGAATGGTTGGTTATCTGTTTGCTATCTCGTTATCATGTTTATTGGGCTTGTTCCCTGAGGGTATCGGCTATGAATAACGTGATCACTACTACCAGACACTCTAATCTTGAACAAGTTCTCGGCGTATCTTAAGGTCCAGGAGTCTTTGTTTGGAGGCCCTCAGTCCACTGCAACTCGAGAGGAACTTTCCTGTACATGTCTTGATAACTATGACCGTATGATCTACAAGCGTTCATCAGGTACTTGCTGAAGACTTTGAATCCCGCACATATCTTTGTTCTGAAATGTGACTGTCATTGGTTCTGTATGAAAAGTTTTCATTTTATCATCGCTTCCTAACATTAAAGCCAGTGATGGAAGTTAACAACGCTAGGGATTCACTCCCATCCTGCATTATACGACATATTTTTGACTGAATTACTACTACAACCATCGTCCTTTTACGTGGACCATCAAATGGACGTATGAGTTACGTTACAAGAATATATATCATATGTAGCAATGATGGTTTAGTAACTACAAAAGTGTGTTTGATACTTTATTACTTTTTATTTCTAACCTTATGTGACTTTTGGTTAGGTAACCAGACTGTGTCAGTAATTAGATGTAATATAACCATACTGTCTTCGTAAGACATTAGTATGAACCCGTGATGTTATGGCCTGCTTAAGTTATTAATATTATCGATATTATCATTATTATCATTATCATATAATCCCAGAAATCGCTTTTCATGGGCTATTGCAGCTTCAAGGCTACGCTACAATCAGCAGCTGTGGCAAGAAAGATTCCTTTTAAGTTAGCTCTCTGACGAATCTGGATTCTTTTCATCAACTGATGACAATACAGCTCTGTCAAAAGCCTGGTAGCACCACCTGGATGGACGATATGAGTGAGCTTCGATATAAGTAAAAGATGGCTGCTAAAGGATATCTAGTTTTCCCATTGGAAGTTATTAATAGAGACGGTACTTTTTAGGTTAGTAAGAGATTATGTTTTGTGTAGTCAATAATGTCACGAGATGTACCGAGCCTAAAGGTCATGACCAGGTCAAATTCTTAACAGCATTTACGAAGAAGTAAAAGGAGGTATTGTTGACGTCAGAAATAACCAAGACTGAGGAGGTAGGACACTACGGAGCAGAAGGATCAGTATGTAGACATGTGCTCTACTGGACCAGTTGTATAGCTGTATCTTATATTTTCAGTGTCATTTGCCAGTGAGTTGCTATGGAGCTTTGCCACTCTGTCTTGGAGACCACACATTACAGAAATAGCTAAGTATACCCCTGAGAAACTAGAAATCCTGATTAGATGTCGAAATATTTTTTCTGAACAGTTGCTCCGTTTACACAAGGGATTGATCCATCCTTATATGGATTACTGCTCTCACATCTGGGGTGGTTCTAGCCCTGCATCCTTACTCGACAGCGTCGAAAGCGGTCCGATTTCTAAACTCTCTCAAGGTAACTTTGAAACTTGACCCTATCCCGTACGCCGCAATGTTGGTTCACTTTCCCTCTTATATACGTATCACTTTGCTTGTGTGCCGCCAGCACTAGCTGGACCACACAGTTACTCAGCAAGCTGCTACGTCACATGATTACTGTGCGGTCCTTGGTAACTCATGGATGGACCGTTATGGTAACTGTTTCTTTCCCTACATCTTGATGCTTTGGAACTCTCTACCCTCTCATGCCTTTCCTAATAACTATGACTTGGCACAATTCAAAAGACAGGTTTTTCACTTCCTAGAATTTGTAAATACTCTCCTTTGTCTCATCTTTCATTAACCTCTATATTTTAATTAAAGCCCAGCCTCAATGTGGACTTTAGTCCGTGACTGAAACCTACAACATAAAAGTTGTAACCCGTAACTTTGGGAGTGTGGTCGGACTTACGAAACAGCGCAGCTGATCTGTTAATTGATACCATTACGTATTCTTACTGTTTTCATAACCCAGTAACATATGACTTACCCTTTACATGTTGCTAAGAAATCCTGTCACATTTCAGCGTTCGAGAATCTTTCTAACTTTTCTAATTTTATGTTCCCTTTCCCCATCAACTGCAGTGCTCCTAAAAGATTTGTCTACATTCTTACAGTCTTCTCCTTCTTATATACTGTTTGATATCAGTAAGCTCCTTACTTCAACATATGAGCAAATGTATTTCCGTACTGACGACCCAACACCGCATTACTCCACTTACAATAGATGTTCTCCATCGTCTCTCGCTCGATATGCGTCGCGTCTCGGCACAAATTCCTCCATTCTCAGACTTGGACGAGATATTCCACACTACCTGGTTAAGTTTAATGCTTTCAAAACCCAGCTTCTGTTCGTCTCTTTTTCTAAAACCTCTTGGGACTTCCCTGTCCCATTTACTGGATCTGTAACTCCTCCACTCTTCATACTAAATATGCTATGTATACCTGCAATATTTAGCAAGTCTGGTAAACCTCAGATTCCACAAGCAGATAAATCTCTCTAAAAAAAAACTGTTTATCCTTCTCATATACCGTTAATTGTTTCCTCCTAAACAGTTGCTCTGATTACAGAAACGTCTAAAGTGTCCATGTAAGAATTCCTGCGTTCACGTTTGGTGGTGGTGTAGCCCCGAATGCTAATTAGACTGAGGCAAGTCTAAACGAATCAGACTTATCAACTCTCTTAGACAACTGTCTCAACTAGTCCAATGGCTGCTGAAGTGCAAACCATCGTTAAGCTTCATATTTCTAATTGGGGGCTAGAGGCTACTCATAAAGTAGTTAGGATGAGAGAGGTCCATATATATATATATATATATATATATATATATATATTGGGAAGTGAGTCAGTTGTTGTTCGCTGATGATACAGCGCTGGTGGCTGATTCATGTGAGAAACTGCAGAAGCTGGTGACTGAGTTTGGTAAAGTTTGTGAAAGAAGAAAGTTAAGAGTAAATGTGAATAAGAGCAAGGTTATTAGGTACACTAGGGTTGAGGGTCAAGTCAATTGGGAGGTAAGTTTGAATGGAGAAAAACTGGAGGAAGTATAGTGTTTTAGATATCTGGGAGTGGATCTGGCAGCGGATGGAACCATGGAAGCGGAAGTGAATCATAGGGTGGGGGAGGGGGCGAAAATCCTGGGAGCCTTGAAGAATGTGTGGAAGTCGAGAACATTATCTCGGAAAGCAAAAATGGGTATGTTTGAAGGAATAGTGGTTCCAACAATGTTGTATGGTTGCGAGGCGTGGGCTATGAATAGAGTTGTGCGCAGGAGGGTTGATGTGCTGGATATGAGATGTTTGAGGACAATGTGTGGTGTGAGGTGGTTTGATCGAGTAAGTAACGTAAGGGTAAGAGAGATGTGTGGAAATAAAAAGAGCGTGGTTGAGAGAGCAGAAGAGGGTGTTTTGAAATGGTTTGGGCACATGGAGAGAATGAGTGAGGAAAGATTGACCAAGAGGATATATGTGTCGGAGGTGGAGGGAACGAGGAGAAGTGGGAGACCAAATTGTAGGTGGAAAGATGGAGTGTAAAAGATTTTGTGTGATCGGGGCCTGAACATGCAGAAGGGTGAAAGGAGGGCAAGGAATAGAGTGAATTGGATCGATGTGGTATACCGGGGTTGACGTGCTGTCAGTGGATTGAATCAGGGCATGTGAAGCGTCTGGGGTAAACCATGGAGAGCTGTGTAGGTATGTATATTTGCGTGTGTGGACGTGTATGTATATACATGTGTATGGGGGTGGGTTGGGCCATTTCTTTCGTCTGTTTCCTTGCGCTACCTCGCAAACGCGGGAGACAGCGACAAAAAAAAAAGAAAAAAAAAAAAAAATATATATATATATATATATATATATATATATATATATATATATATATATATATATATATATATATATATATATATACACTTGCTCCTGTCATGTGCCATGCACCGAAGCCACATGCCCCTATCCACACAGACCTCTTCGTGGTTTCCCCCGACTGCTTCACGTGCCCTATGATATGAGTCCCTTGTATCCTTATGAGGCAACTGCAGCTCTCTATTCTTGAGCTTGAGCCGTGTTACGGATGGTTAGGCGCCCTAAGTTAGAGTCAGAAATCTCGTAGTATTACACGTTCCCAGAGGTCTTCACCAGACAGTGATCCACACTCCCGCTTATGTGGCAAGAGACAGTCGGGGAGGCTACCCAGACGGTAGGTGTAAGACGATAGCAGAGTCTTATCCCTGGAAGCAATCAACTTGCTGTCGCCTGTAACTGAATCCCAAGCAGGAGGAGAAGGGATGAACGTCTCTCTCAAAGGTTTTAATTAAACTGTAGAGAGTTGGGCATTACTTGGAGTAGGGAAGGAACCTTATCTCATGGAATGGTTCATCACCTCCTTGCTGGTTGTACCTCCAGGCGCTACTGTTGATCGTATATAGCCCGACCCAACACACGGTCAAGTTACTGTACCAGTGTGATGGGTTACGTTCTCATCCCACGGCTGCTCATGCCTGAATGGGCCATAAGTAGTACCATGGTTATCGTATACTCATGTCTACCTGAGGACATGAGAAGATGCCAGACGTTTATTCATTAGTCGGAGACAGTCACTTAAGCTTCAGAAATTGGTAAGAGCTTGATACAGTACACAGCTGTATGAATTGAAAGAGTACTAAATAGTTTAATACATTCATGTGTGTACAACACTTTATGAATATCTAATGGAAGATGAATCAGTCATCCGTGTGTGATCTACGTCTAGCTACAGAAGCGAAAGGCTTCACCATCTTTCATCACTTTAACGTATATCCCATTGCTTGACACACGCAAACAAGTGATCAGTTTTGTTCCGTTATTCATCTAATTATTCATTTAGTGTTATTAGTATTATCTACATTTTTCATAAGACATAGTTCCTCTTCTTACTATTATCATCTTTATGACTATTTTTATAGTTTTCATTATTAGTGTTTATCATTATTGTTACTGGGAATAGTGGAGTTGAAAATACATAGTAACATATATCCTGCGTGACATTTGTGGAGAATAAGAGGCGAGAGTAGGGGATAGAATCCCTCCCCTCATGCTTTATTGTTTCTTAAAACGGGAGCAGAAAAAGGATCAAAGCTTAGTGGGGTGTCTGAATATGCGTGCTAGTTTCTAGCATTAAAAAAAAGGAAGAGTTATGTGTTATGTCTGATGAGAGAAACCTGGATGTTCCAGCACTAAATGTTGAAAGGAAGGGGGAGAAATGGTTCGGGAATATTTATGGGTTTGCGAGAGGACAAGAGCAAGAGGAGGAATGGCACACTTGATAAAGAATGAGGAACTCTCTTAATTGTGAATTGAATGGATGCGAGTTCAAGGCTATTGTGGATTAGAATGAGAGTAGACATAGGAAGATGACTGCTAATGTCCCTGGTAGTGGGAGGAGTAAAGAAGGTGTTCATTTTAGAAAGAACTCAGTGAAGGTTTTGGCAGTTTCATTGCAAAGGATCGAATCCTGGTGCAAGGGATCTGATTCAGTGATTGGATGACGTAAAATCTGAGGGCACTGTTGTAAGAGTTCAAAAGTAAATGAAAATGGAAAGAGTTTGTTAAGCTGTGTGCTGAAAGAAGAATGGCGATCGGGAATGTGTGGGGTTTAAAAGAAGCTGCATGCAAAAGTATGCGTGGGTGAGTAGGACTTAGGGTCAACAGATATATGCTACTTGTCAAGCATGAAAAGAAGAGCGTATTGGATGTGACCGTCCTGAGAACGGCGTCTGGTGGAATGTCTGCCCGTCATTTAGTGGAGGCTAGTGTGAAAGTTGGAGATTTTTTAAGGAAAAGAGGAGGTGCTATGTGTTAAAGTAGTAGCGAAAGTGAGTGAGCTTGAAAAGATGTTCTGTCCTCATGGATGCTAACAGAAGTGGAGAGAAGAATGGGATAGGTTGAGAGTAGATAATACCAGGTAAGAGGAAAAGAAGTGGTAAGTAATTAGGGAAGAAGCGCATTATTGTACGTGTGAAGTGTGTGGCATTCAAGTGGGATGTAGACGAATGAGACAGGGTAGTGAGGAAGTGCCAGAGAAGTTGTGAGAAACAGATGGAGTATTTTGAAAGACTGGCGAGTGTGGTAGATAATAGGGAAACGGTAGTGGTGGCGCATTTGGAACGAGGCGAGAAGTTCATGGTGAGTGGTTATAATGAAGAGAAAGGAGGTACTGTGAGACATGCTCAAAATGGAATGTTATAGAGCGACAGGAGTGGATGGATTAAGGTTAAGTTTCTCAATAAATGGAGTAACAGTGCTGTTGATTTTTTCATTCGGGCTGTTCAACATTTGTATGCCGTAAGGTGAGGTGTCTGAGGACTGACAGATAAATGAACGTGAAGTATCCCTGTATAAAGGCAAGGGGAACAAAAACGAGAGCTCGAATCATTGAGGTATAAATCTCTCGACAGCAATTAGTAAAGTGTATAGGAGAGTGACGATTGAGAGGATGATGACATGCACATTGCTCATGAGTGAGGATGAGAAGAGTGGCTTTTGGAAAAGCAGAAGGTTATAGACCACGTAGTTCTTTCAAGAATGATCGGTAAAGATATTTGGTAAAAGAGAGTGATATGCACATGACATTCATAAATCATGAAAGATCGTACGATAAGACTGAAAGAAATCCTTGAGGTTGGTGCTGCGTATATATGGGGTAAAAGGAAAGTTTTAAAGAAGTGAAGAAGAGGGGAGAGTGAATGATACCAGGCGAAAATGGATCTTTCATCTTTTTGCAGAATGTGTGATGAGGGAACTAAATGCGGGATGATGCGCAGGGGAGGTGAATCATTTGCTTTTTACAAATGACAAAAGTCTGGTGAGAGACTCCAGTTAGAAACACCAGTAATTGGAGAAAGTGTTTGGAAGTGTGTGTGTGCTAAAGGAGAAAGCTGGGAGAAATTGTGAACAAAAGTAGGTCATGAGGTGCTACTGGTGGAGTGAGACAGGATAGTATGGGTGGTAGTTGAAATCTGGAGCACTTGAAGAAAGTGGAGTGCGTTATGTACCTGGGAGTGGACGTGATAGCGGATAAAACAATTGGGGCGAAAGTGAGTCGTGAGTCATGGGGTGGAAGAGGGAGTTAGTACACCAGGGAACTTGCTCAAGGAGAGGTTGTTGTCTGTGACAACGAATACTCCACCATATTCGATGACTTGCCTCTCTTTCGTCCTCATTCCATAGCAGTCTTAGGCTACTATAAGTTTCCTTTCCCTTCACTGATGAGTCACTCTTACGCCAACCTGTCTCTCCACTAGTAATACTCAACATCTCCGTTGACTTGTACCTGTTTCCTTAATACTAATCAACCAGCATAACTTGCTTTTCTCAACATTAACTTGCCTCTCCTCCATCATTTCCCCTGATCCATCTCTGTCCGCCAGATTCTCCTCTTGTGACCTGGCCGTCTTCCACAACTACTCAGCCACCACTAGTGAGCTGACTTTCCTCCACCATCGCTCCTCATCCACCACATTTACTTTAGATCTCACCCAACACTCCTCCTCCTACTTACGGTATATTTGCTCTTTGAATTTCGTTTCGTCAACATCAGACAGCTATGCGAAAGCCTTGAAGTGTTGGTGTGTTCTTGATAGTGACTCTAGGAAAGGTTAATCCGTGTGTGAACCTTTGCTTGTTGTACAGAGAAGGTTTCCACAGTCAAGCACACAGAACGCCAGACACTGTGGAGGCTAGACACAGCAGAAGATATACAATGAAAATAAAAGATACCGCAGAAGCTGTGAACTTTAAATGACAGAAAGTGAAGCTGAGACAATATGATCTTTGATAGTGAAGGGTGAATATGAATATTGGAGGCCAGATACAGGAGAGGCCAAAAAACACTGACAGCCAAATAGAGTAAATTGGAGGCCAGACACAGTAGAGGTCAAAAGAACAGACAGCCAGATAGAAAACAGTATGCAGGAGGTCAGACAATAATGCCAGACGCAGTGACAACCAGATAGATCATTATGGCAAAAAGATAGTGGTGACTAGACATTGTGTACAATACACAGAATTGACCGGATACAGTGATGACCAGACTCATTTGAACCCGGACAAAATGGTAACCAGCCGCAATCAATATTGGGGCACAGATTGCAGCTTAAAAACAGACTCAGTGGTTGGTGCACAGAGTAGAGCTTAGAACAAACGAAATGGTTGGAGTGTACGACAGAACTTAGACATAACGGCTGTTGCCCAGTGTAAGGCTTAGCAACACAAACAATGGTTGTTGCATAGAGGAGAACTTAGACAAGGCCAGGCGAGTGTCGACCAGGCACAGATGATCCGGCAGAGTTGGTGGCCAGGCACAGATGATCCGGCAGAGTTGGTGACCAGGCACAGATGATCCGGCAGAGTTGGTCACCAGGAACACATGATATGGCAGAGTTGGTGACCAGGCACAGATGATCCGGCAGAATTGGTGACCAGGCACAGATGATCCGGCAGAGTTGGTCACCAGGAACACATGATCTGGCAGAGTTGGTGACCAGATACGTTGGTGACAAGGCAAGATTGAGTAAATAATGTTGAAGTTTATAGGAAATGTGAGGTAGTAGGGAAGGAAGAGACGTTGTAACAGAGTAGATTTAAGAGGAATTCCTTGAAGTGGTTTGGTCATATAGCAAGGATGTACGACGACGGGTTGTTTAGTGAAGGAAATATATATGACTGAGACACGAGAAAATAGAGTGAGGGGAAGGCAGCTGTCATCCTGGAAGGGGAAAATGAGAGAGCACTAAGGGGAGTGTGTTTGGAGAGGGCATCCTAGAGAGTTCTCTCTCATATCCATTTCCCTCCTTAGGGATGTTCCCAAAGAGAACGAGCCGTAACACAAGTAGATAGACAGACAGACAGATAAATACAAAGATAGAACATCATGTTCCTCCCATTCCTATTTTCATATCAGCCGCCATTCTATGTATGCTGAGCTAAGGTTCTGACTCTTTACTGTCAGCCATTCTTCCCCTCCCAGGAGCATTAGCTCACGACCCACAGTCACTCCGGCACACACAAAATGAAAGTTCAGGTCCTGTCCAGGCTGCTTCCTATATCGTTCTGAGCACTGAGGGAAGACCTTGACTGGACGCCAATTATTGTTTCCATGTCAATACTGATAATTATCTGTTTGGGTTGTTCTGATAATGTGAGTCTGAATGACCGGCGGGTTTCTGCCGGCATGGTTGGAGGTATACAGATAGTGCGGCGAGACTGAGGCTTGTGACATGCGTTTTGACTCATGAATTCAGTTTGTGGATTTAAATGTTCTTATTTTATCATACAGTTTTGCCACTTGTTATATGCATATAGCAATATCAAGTGAGGTGTCTTTAAGATCCCCTTGATGGTGCAGATTTAGACAATGAGTCGGTGCATTTAAAGGTAATATTTAGTGCTATAAGACTAAGACGTGTAATGATCAACGATTATCTGGAAGCTTAGGCGGCTGGTCTATAGAAAGACTATATTCTTTAATGTTGATTGAGGTAAACCAAGTTCATCATGGCTGATGGTCAGGATGATGAGGATCTTCCTTGACTGGCCTGGCAAAACATGTATTTGTCAATATTTATACTGCAGTAATCACCACTGACTGCTCACTCACCTCTCACTATACTGCAGTAGTCACCACTGACTGCTCACTCACCTCTATCCTAACTCGACTCCCTCCGAGGAGAGTTAAGAACTTGTGATGAGATCAACTTTACGAATGAAAACCGAATCGTCGACCTGACTGGATGAATTTAGCATATCATGAATATTGATATCATTCGCTTTTGTTATCAACTCTGTGAACCATGTTCGTCTGCACATCAGATAGTAGACAGAGTTGATTTTCTCCAAATAAACCTTCTGCTGGCAGCGGAGCTTCTGGCACGATGGTTGTAAGCCAGGTTGAGGAGAGGGAACTATTTCTACCCCAGAACTTTGGTACTAAAGCTTTTTTGTTTTGGAGTTTAATGTTTGTTTCTAAGGTTTGGTGGAAGTTATTCTCGGCGGGATGTACTCAGAGAGTCGCCCCTGCACCACTGGACTTGGGTTCGCTGATGGTATACGTCCCTCGCTAGTCTTTCATTATGTCAGGATTTGCAGGGGGAGGTCTGTCTGTGGTGGGTGGGATATCTACCATAACGGTGACCTGAAGTCATGGCTGGGGACGTGTGTGGACTTTTATGCACACACTTACTGAGAATCGTCAAAGTTTAAGACTCGGAATCGTTCGTGGGAGTCCCATCGTTGGGTCTACCATTAAACTCCAGTAATACTTTCCTCACAGGTTCAGCCGCTGGGACCTGCTCGAGGAGGCTAATCGATCCTCTGAGTTCAGTAGTAAGATTATAGGCTAAAACAATGACTTCACTTTGCTTTAGTTGGACGCCACAGGCTATTCTTGGGCCCCTCGGAACTATGATATTAACTATCATATTATTCTTGATCACGAGAATTTTACCTTGACTCTCGCGCGCTCCACCAAAAGTGGCTATAACTGTGCATCCTGTGCAGTTTTGGGGAACCGGGCATTAGTCATTAAATGAAATATAAGCCGGCTATTTATGGAGGGGGAGAAGATATAAGATTTATTTAATCATTCAGGGAATAATTCTCGTTAATGCGTTTTGTGGAGGTTATTACTGAGTGTTTTATGGACCATTTGCTGCCTGAGTGAGAGCAGATATGTAGAGTCGCAAAATATAAATTTTAGTTGAAGTTGGTATCATCATCATCATCATCGGCAAATGATTGCCTTTAGAAAGTAGTGAAGTAGCGCTTTGGTAGTCATTAAAAGTGAAATTGTTGCGTGCCTTTGATATAACACACACACACACACACACACACACACACACGCACACACACACACACACACACACACATACACACATTTTGTCGCGGAAATTTGATTATGTTTGAGCGCATGCCTGCGTTTGGAATATTCAGTGCCAATGTCGTGAGGTTTTACACAGACTATATACTTCCAGTATATATATGTATATCTTATATATTTATTTATTATACTTTGTCGCTGTCTCCCGCGTTAGCGAGGTATCGCAAGGAAATAGACGAAAAAATGTCCTAACCCGCTCACATACACATGTATATACATACACATCCACACACGCACATATACATACACAACATTCAACGTATATATATATATATATATATATATATATATATATATATATATATATATATATATATATATATATATATATATATGTATATATATATATATATATATATATATATATATATATATATATATATATATATATATATATATATATATATATATATATATATACATGTATACACATGTACATAATTCTTACTTGCTGCCTTAATTCATTCCCGTCGCCAACCCGCCACACATGAAATGACAACCCCTTCCCCCCGCACGCGCACAAGGTAGCGCTAGGAAAAGACAAGCAACAAAGGCCACATTCGTTCACACTAAGTCTCTAGCTGTCATGTAATAATGCACCGAAACCACAGCTCCCTTTCCACATCCAGGCCCCACAAAACTTTCCATGGTTTACCTCAGACGCTTCACATTCCCTTGTTCAATCCATTGACAGCACGTCGACCCTGATATACCATATCGTTCTAATTCACTCTATTCCTTGCAAGCCTCTCACCCTCCTGCATGTTCAGGCCCCGATTGCTCAAAATCTTTTTCACTCCATCCTTCCACCTCCAATTTGGTCTCCCACTTCTTCTCGTTCCCTCCACCTTTGACACATCCTCTTTGTCTACCTTTCCTCACTCATTCTCTCCATGTGACCAAACCATTTCAATAAACCCTCTTCTGCTCTCTCAACCACACTCTTTTTATTACCAAACATATCTCTTACCCTTTCATTACATACTCGATCAAACCCCCTCACACCACATATTGTCCTCAGACATCTCATTTCCAACACCTCCACCCTCCTCCACACAACCCTATCCATAGCCCACGCCTCGCAACCATATAACATTGTTGGAACCACTATTCCTTCAAACATACCCATTTTTGTATATATATATATATATATATATATATATATATATATATATATATATATATATATATATATATATATATATATATATATATATATTTTTATATATATATATATATATATATATATATATATATATATATATATATATATATATATATTTTTTTGTCGCTGTCTCCCGCGTTTGCGAGGTAGCACAAGGAAACAGACGAAAGAAATGGCCCAACCCACCCCCATACACATGTATATACATACGTCCACACACGCAAATATACATACCTACACAGCTTTCCATGGTTTACCCCAGACGCTTCACATGCCCTGATTTAATCCATTGACAGCACGTCAACCCCGGTATACCACATCGATCCAATTCACTCTATTCCTTGCCCTCCTTTCACCCTCCTGCATGTTCAGGCCCCGATCGCACAAAATCTTTTTCACTCCATCTTTCCACCTCCAATTTGGTCTCCCACTTCTCCTCGTTCCCTCCACCTCCGACACATATATCCTCTTGGTCAATCTTTCCTCACTCATTCTCTCCATGTGCCCAAACCATTTCAAAACACCCTCTTCTGCTCTCTCAACCTCGCTTTTTTTATTTCCACACATCTCTCTTACCCTTACGTTACTTACTCGATCAAACCACCTCACACCACATATTGTCTTCAAACATCTCATTTCCAGCACATCCATCCTCCTGCGCACAACTCTATCCATAGCCCACGCCTCGCAACCATACAACATTGTTGGAACCACTATTCCTTCAAACATACCCATTTTTGCTTTCCGAGATAATGTTCTCGACTTCCACACATTCTTCAAGGCTCCCAGGATTTTCGCCCCCTCCCCCACCCTATGATCCACTTCCGCTTCCATGGTTCCATCCGCTGCCAGATCCACTCCCAGATATCTAAAACACTTTACTTCCTCCAGTTTTTCTCCATTCAAACTTACCTCCCAATTGACTTGACCCTCAACCCTACTGTACCTAATAACCTTGCTCTTATTCACATTTACTCTTAACTTTCTTCTTTCACACACTTTACCAAACTCAGTCACCAGCTTCTGCAGTTTCTCACACGAATCAGCCACCAGCGCTGTATCATCAGGGAACAACAACTGACTCACTTCCCAAGCTCTCTCATCCCCAACAGACTTCATACTTGCCCCTCTTTCCAAAACTCTTGCATTTACCTCCCTAACAACCCCATCCATAAACAAATTAAACAACCATATATATATATATATATATATATATATATATATATATATATATATATATATATATATATATATATATATATATATATATATATATATATATGTGTGTGTGTGTTGGAAAGGATCACAATTTTGCGCGTGATTAAGTATATTCCTGAGTCCAAGGGGAAAATGAAACACGATAAGTTCCCAAGTGCACTTTCATGTAATAATCATATCATCAGGGGAGACACGAGAAAGAAATATAACAGTCAGTTGATATACAACGAAGAGACGTAGCTAGGACGCCATTTATGAAATTGGCGTCCTAGCTACGTCTCTTCGATGTATATCAACTGACTTATATTTCTCTCTTGTGTCTCCCCTTATGATGTGATTATTACAAGAAAGTACACTTGAGAACTTGTCGTGTTTAATTTTCTCCGTGGACTCATAGGAATATATATATATATATATATATATATATATATATATATATATATATATATATATATATATATATATATATATATATATATATATATATATATATATATATATATATATTGGAAAGGATCACAATTTTGCGCATGATTGTGTCTTCCCTGATGATGGGATTATTACACGAAAGTGCACTTGGGAACTTATCGTGTTTCATTTTCCCCGTGGATTCATAGGAATATATATATATATATATATATATATATATATATATATATATATATATATATATATATATATATATATATATATATATATATATATATATTTATGAAAAATGCATATAGATATAGAGGCAAAAACCCATACACAAGCAATACGGTGGTGGGGCTGGGGTGGGTAGGATATGGTATTCAGTAGATCAATGGTTTTGATCTACTGTTTACCTTCTAGGTGTGGCGTTACTTACCACCTCTGCCTATGACCCTGGGTTTTGTGGATGGAACATCCTGACATCCCTGTAGACGTAGACACACTTCACAACCAGAAATACCGAGCAGATAACCTCACCATGCTTCAGTCTCATGCATTAGTTATACATTATTTCTGTGGCCTTTGTGTACACATATCTGACTCATCTCAATCCTATCTTAAGGACCCTCATCACGTCAGGTATCCGTTTGTCTAGTACTCCTGCACATTCCGCAGTTGTTACCTTAGTTGTTGTAGCTCCTGGTAGCCTCACTAGACCCGTCACTGAGGGTACTGTCCCCGGACATGAACATCCTGGTAGCTTGAAAAGGTCTGTCAGTACGAGCCACGTCCCCGAGCATGGAGAACTTGGTAGTTTCAGTAGACACGTCAGCGAGCGTCATGTCTCCCGGACATGTCACCCTGGTAGCATTACTAGGCCCGTCAGTGAGGGTATTGTTCCCAGACATGGTTGGCTCAGTAGGCCCGGCAGTGAGGGTCGTCTTAGGAGATGGTCGTCCAGGTTGACTCACTTGGCCCGTCATTAAGGGTCGTGTCTCCGGATATATATACCTTGGGGAAACTCTAGCTATGCATGTTTCGGGTGTGGTTCTTTACCCTGTATTGAATTAGCGACAGCCTATTTATGCCGGGGATCGAGTCTGGAACGTCTGTAAAGCCAGTAATGCCACCCAATGCACTTCAGGCGCCTCGTTACCTAGTTTCTCTTCAAAACCTATACGATACTGTAGCAACAATCCTTCCACGATATCATAATATTACAAGTGTTGCTTCTACATCTGGTATGACAACGAACGTTCTGGTGATTCATTCCTTCATAAGTATATATCACACGTGTCAATTGCATCATCATATATTTGCACACTGGCAAATATTATGGTCTGAGGGGAAATAAAACAACTGGTCTATCATAAAATATACAATTTAATACATATTTGTATACAAAACCTTTTGGGAATATCATTTCATTATTTACATATAGTTTCGAAACACCAAAGACAGTTTTCCTTAATATACAACCAATTACAAAGCTTCAGAGGATAAATCTAGAGAATGGAATAAGTGATACTGAACATATTTTCAACAACGCTTGTTTTCTCCTTGTGTTGTGGGACGACGATTATGATTAAAAATCATAAAAGTGTGACTGAATACATGAAACTCTATACAAGTTTATATATATATATATATATATATATATATATATATATATATATATATATATATATATATATATATATCCGGAATCCGACTGCATGAGGTTACACCGCGAGTGAAGACTCACTTTGGCGAGGCTATAACACTGGGAGTACAGTGTCGTCAATGCACTTCTCACTAATCCATCGATTCCCTGCTACTGCTGGGAGCAGCGCAGCTATGGAGCTGAAGGAAGTCCTGAAAAAGACGTCGTGGAGTAACTACAGGACGATCTCAAGAAAGGGTCTTTGGCGAGTCTGAACTACCATTCATTGCCGTACGAGGTAGCTTTTCACTCGCTGCGTAACCAGAAGGAGGCGGAGTCTGGTAACACCTATATATATATATATATATATATATATATATATATATATATATATATATATATATATATATATATATATATATATATATCGTTCAGTAAGGTATGCAAAATCTTCATAACAGGGAAAATTCCCCATGGAAAGGTCTTGGACAATAGACGAAATCTTGGGAAGGTTTTCTCTTATTTATCCTATGAACTATGAAGATTACACACACTCACACACAAATATATATATATATATATATATATATATATATATATATATATATGTATTAATTTTTTCATAACTGCCTAAGGACCCCTTTTCCAGGAGCTCTTGCACAACCAGGGCTGTGCTATTTCCAGTGGCAGGAAACTCATGGAATCATTTGAACCGAGTACTTTGTTGTGAGACTTTAGTCCTGATGATACAGCCATCCCAAAGATTACTACTCACTCAGGGTATGAGCTCACGCAGATAAAGGCCGGTAACATTTTTACATATTATATATATATATATATATATATATATATATATATATATATATATATATATATATATATATATGTGTGTGTGTGTGTGTGTGTGTGTGTGTGTATATATATATGTGTACATTGAGATGTATAGGTATGTATATTTGCGTGTGTGGACGTGTATGTATATACATGTGTATGGGGGTGGGTTGGGCCATTTCTTTCGTCTGTTTCCTTGCGCTACCTCGCAAACGCGGGAGACAGCGACAAAGCAAAATAAATAAAATAAATAAATATATATATGGAGGGAGAAGGGTGAAGGTGGGTCTGTTTCCATTACGTTTGATGTCTTCCGTGTTTGTTCTGTGTGTTTACGTATGGGGTGGTGAGGGAAGTACATGTAAGGGTCTTTGGACGAGGGTCGGGTCTTTGATGTGCTTGGGCTGAGGATCGGGGTATTTAGTTACTGTTTACAGATGATACGGCTCTGGTGGGAGAGCCCCCTAACAAGACACTCCAGAAGGTGGTGCTCGAGTCTGGGAGACTGTGTGAAAGGAGATAGCTGCAAGTGAATGTGGACAACAGTATGGTAATGAGTTCAGAAAGGGGATTAGATAGGATGGTTTCAGTGTAAGCTTGAGTGAAGAGTAACAGGAGGATATGTTCTTGATTCCTGGAAGTCGATGTAACGGGTAATAGAGCCATGGGTGTTAAAGTGATTTACAGTGTGGAAGAATGGGCTAGGAGTATTCGTGCGTGGGAAGAGAGATCAATATGGGTAAAGATAAGCCTATGTGAAGGTCCAGTGATCACAAAAGTGTTCAACGGATATAAGTGTTGGGCCACAAACGCCAGGGAAACAAGGAGGGTGGACGTGTTGGAAGTGAAATATCCAAGGAAGGTATTTGGTGTGAGACGATTTGATGTTTTTAGAAATGACAGCATGTGTGTGTGTGTGTGTGTAAGAGTGAGGTGAGGATCGATATATATATATATATATATATATGTTGGATGAAGTGTTGCCAGTGGCCTGAACTAGGGCATATGAATCGGTCAAGGTAAAACATTTGGTGACCCGAGGAGCAGGCTCTGGTATCGGTATATTATGAACGACAGCTAAAGAACTGATTTGTAACGCAGAATTTTTTTTCATCTTATTTCTGATGTTACCTCGGTACGTCGGGATAGGTTGAGGCATATATATATATATATATATATATATATATATATATATATATATATATATATATATATATATATATATATATATATATTCATACGAACAAAGTGCATATGAACGCGCACTTTCATGAAACACACAAACTTCCAACAGCCAGGATCGAACCCAGGACCCCTGCCTGGCAGGCAATCATAGCCTGGCTGTAGCGCTCCCGCCTTCCACGCAGGGGTCCCGGGTTCGATCCTGGCTGTTGGAGGGTCGTATGTTATATGTATATATTTATATATATATCAGAGATTTTTCCCCTAAGACTCTGGTATTTGTCTGGACACCACAATGCTCATTAGGGAGATGGCGAATAGGTGTAAAGATGTGTGTGTGTGTGTGTGTGTGTGTTTGTGTCTAGCGTTACCGGACTCCTCCTGGATGTAATGATGCCGCGAGTGAAATGTCACATTCGGCGAGGAAGTATCATGGTCACTGGACGAAAGGAACACATGTCGAAACTTCTCACTTCAGAGGAGTCCTGAAATTCCCTGCTACTGATAGAGGCGCAGCCTTGAAGCTGCGCGAGCCACTTAAAAAGGATTTTAGGGTTATGTAATAAAGGTATACACACACACACACACACACATATATATATATATATATATATATATATATATATATATATATATATATATATATATATATATATATATATATATATATATATATATATATATATATATATATAAGTCATTTATTCGTCAGTACTGATTGTTGCCTTGGTAGATGATGTTGGTAAGGTGTGGCAGTGTGTAGTACAACAGACCAGCGGCTGTTCTCTTGAAAGCCTGTTATTACAGAATTACACTGTTTTCCAGATGACTAATATTTCTCAAACTTGCCATGATTTTCATTCTTTAAGAATGATTCCTTTTCATTTCCCTCATAACCAGTGACTGAGTCTTCTTCCGGCATCTACGCGTCATGAATGTTACCAGTACCTGAGAGTAGCATCAAGTGGTGTCACTGGCACCAGCTACCACCGTCATCTAGTGTCAGTGGCAACAAGTGCGATCATCATCTGGGTCTTTACCTTCAATGGTTCTCACTCCAGCTCAACTATCATTGTTGACAGGTATAAACATTTTTAATTGTTTCCCATCTTATAGATGTTACGTCACCATGTTTCTTACTTTCCTCAGGTATCACATCACCAGAAGTGTTATCTCCGCAAAGTGACACCATGGCCAGGGCTGTAACGTTCACCAGGCATCATCTAATCAGTTGTGTCACGTTTCACCTGCTGTTTCATCTTCTCAAGTTGCTGGAAGCACACTCACTATTTCCACCGTCGTCGGGAACGGCATCCTCAGGAATATCACCATCTTCAGTTGTGTCTTCAAAATATAGAGGCGTTCTACTACCATCATGTCACCATAACCAGGTGTTGCATCCAAACCATGAACCATTAACACCTTGTGAACCACTAAAATAACATGAGTACCCTTTGACCTACTATCATAAAGCGAGCTCCCGATTAAAGGGATGTAATTTCATCAATTTCATCACCTTAACCATTTCACGATCGCCAGCTGAACCAACATTACCCTTGTCTTTTTCATCAGGTATGTCAGTTTAACCCGAAGGTACACATCTACACATCACCCAGTTTATGCCCAACTGGTTTGGCATAAATGTTGACACGACCTCAGTGAAGCGGTGTTTAAATCTGGGACTAAAACCACATTTTACAGCAGTAGCATTATCGTCAACCAAGTTGTCTCTTGTCTGGAACTGGAATTGGATCTTCTTTTCTCTATGTACGTACCACCATACCCTATATTCAGTCAAAGATGATCTGGTATTTCTTGCCTAACATTACGTCCCACAGATTACAAGTTGGTAATATATAATCTTCAATGAAGAACAGACAAATATCATGTAATCTGAAAAAATTTTTCCATGAAGAGCATACTGAGGGGAACATCTGGGTAGACAGAGTACTTACAGAAAGCACTGAGGGTGGACAAGAGGCGACCAGACCAGCTTCTCAAGAGCAAGCGTCAGGAATGTAGCAAAAACTCTTCAGTTTCACGGGCGACTCTTGCTCGCCTGTGAACCGCAGGTCTGGACGGATCACCCCAGTCCTGGACAATATCATTCTCCATTCCTCACCATAGAAATGAAATGAAAAATGTTTCCTCATAAGCTTAAAAAAATTTAAATGTTTCTCCCACCTCCACTGTTATGATGGAAAGTGCATGGGATTTAAAGATTAACCCATGTCATCATGAATTATATACAAGAATCCGACGTTCGTCACCGGTTATATACTAAGCGAGAATTTTGATCAATGACAGTTACATCTCTGTTGGTGAGACATGATTCTTCAACATATTCATCCTGGAGCTGTACCGGTTATTAGTCCACAAGTCTTAAGCACTGTTATAATTCAAAAATGAATCTTTAATTAAAACCGTTTCTTCACTCATCGAGTTTCCATGTAATTCAATAAAGTTTCACTGTATACACAAAGGTTCAGCACATTGAAGAGTCTGCTTGTGTTCAGAAGAGTCTGGAGTGCAAGAATCCTTGACGACTTCACTATCGTCAATAAGACATCATGGATGAGTCCTGGATGTGTCCACTTGGTCAAGAACACAGAGCTCGACCACCTTCATGGTCCGCCTCATTGTTTACCAACACAGCCACCAACATATAGAACAAAAAATATTTCCATTACGAGCTGGAATGACGGTAGAATTAGACAGCAGATTCCCGCCTCAACCTCAAACATAACTACTTACATTAATAACAAAAAGATCCTAAGGTTTGTGGGAACAGTAAACGGAGTCATTATGGGATTGTCGAGGATGGAGGCGGGAAGCGTATCTCACACCAAGGTATAAAGTAATGAACAGTACACTAACTTACAACACTTCCTGTTTTCAGTTTTTGGCTTCTTTCTTCGTCTACAAGTATCAGTTTAATGTTTTGTAGCACTTCAATATCCTTTTTTAATTTTTCATATAGACTGTTGTTCATATATAGATCACTTTCATTAAGTTGTTTAAACGAATTTAAGGAAAAATTTTTTATCAGTTTGAGCTTCCCATTACATGTATTACCTTTGACATTTCACTGAATGTTCTCAAAAATACGGCATACGGATAATCACCGGGAGTGGAATGGAAGCTATGAAATGGAATTTCTCACACAAGAAAAACAGAAAACGGCAGATGTTATTTCCTACTCGAAGAAATGTCCTTTTTTGTAGTAGGAACATTGGCAAATCAGTAGCCAACATTGATGCCACTGGGGAAGGTGGCCTAGCAGAATATGGCTGTTCCTGTGGCGGGGGCGACGTAGCTCAGGAGGATCAGGTGCCAGTGGAGACAACTAGGTTCGTGAAGCACAGGAGGAGCAGCTGCTGCCACACCAGGAAGGAGATGAGGGTGAGGCTGGCAGCTTCGGCTGTCAAGCCACTGCTGCCTGAACCCAACCGCTGGATGGCTGCTGTCTTGTCGCCTGAGGTTAGAAGGGGAAACGAATGTTACCCACAACCATATATTTCATGACTGCTGATAGTACCTTGAATAGTGATGATGGATGTCAATGGCATAGTGATGATGATGGTTACAAGTAGCATAAGCGATGATGATGGATGCTACAGACATTGGTAATGATGGTTGTCAAGGAAGAAGATATGTGTGATGTTTGCCAATACCTTTAACAGTAATGACGGGAACATGTGACACAGACAATAATGACGGGAACATGTGACACAGACAGTAATGCCGGGAACATGTGACACAGACAGAAATGACGGGAACATGTGACACAGACAGTAATGACGGGAACATGTGACAGAGACAGTAATGACGGGAACATGTGACACAGACAGTGATGACGGGAACATGTGACACAGACAGTGATGACGGGAACATGTGACACAAACAGTGATGACAGGAACATGTGACACAGACAGTAATGACGGGAACATGTGACACAGACAGTAATGACGGGAACATGTGACACAGACAGTAGTGACGGGAACATGTGACACAGACAGTGATGACGGGAACATGTGACACAGACAGTGATGACGGGAACATGTGACACAGACAGTGATGACGGGAACATGTGACACAGACAGTGATGACGGGAACATGTGACACACACTGATGACGGATGCCACTGACAAAGTCAGTGATGGTGGATATGTCACACTGACGACAGTTGTCAGGAACAAGGAAGTAAAGAATGCAGTCAATGATAGCCTCAGAGATAACACCCAGGTATGGGTACAAGTGCCACAGGTGATGATTATGAATGCAGGTACCAGTGACTGTGGTAACAGGTACCAGGTCGATGCCTGTATCACTAACATAACATTGGAATGTCATTACCATGGAGTAAAGATGGTGATCGTTGTGTTAGTAAGACCAACACTTATGACTGCTGCAAGTGTCATAAGTAATGATGATTGATGAAAACGGTATGAATGCAGTAAGTGTTATAAGTAAAGATGATGAGTGTCGGCAAACTGACTGCTGCAAGTGGCGTAAGTCATGACAATGGGTTTCAACAGCATGACTGTTGCAAGAAGCATAAGTAAAGATAATGGGAAAGTCGTATGACTTCTTAAAGTGGTATAAGTAATAATGGCGAATGACAATATTTTGACTGCTGCAATAGGTGTAAGTAATGACAATGGATAATAGTAGTAAGACTTTTGCAAGAGGTTTAAGTTATCATGATGGGTGACTTATATGACTGCTGCAAGCGCCTTCAGTAATGATGATGGATGACATTTATATAGACGTTGATAATAACGTGAAGTCTTCGATGCAATAAAAGATGAAGTGTTCCGTTGTAAGACAAGTAATGAAGGACAGTGGTTATGTAATGATGGCTTAAATTCTTCGTGGCATATATAGCGATGAGCGATTCCAGTAACGTATACGCTAAAGATGGCTTACTATATGAAGAACAATGATGGGTGTTAATATACCACATACCACATTGAAAAAGGAAATACAGAATAAGTGATATTACCTCAAAATAAATGATGAGTTCCAATCACACAAAATGTGATATGCACCAATATCGCTTGATGGAAAAAAATTCATGGGTGCCAAAATTACCAGTAAATTGATATTTGTCAAAATGACAAGAAACGTGATGGTTGTCACTAACAAAAGTGACGGTTGCCAGCATCAACAGCAATTTCAAGGACACCATCACCAGTAGAATGTTTTAAGTGGCAAAATCTAACATATGAATAAAAGGTTTTTCTTTTTAAGTGACAGAATCAGGATTTCGAATTGTTGCAAAATAAATGATGGGTGTCGCTACTATTAGATAAAATATGTAACGGATGCCAGTATCATACAAGCTTGGATGGTTAGCGATATTACAAAATATAATTATAACAAGTGCTAATATCATAGGAAAAATAATCATGATGTTTATCATCATAACAGATAATCACGATGAAGCAATTGCCTAAAATACGATGATTGCTGTTGCCAGCATAAACTGTGATGGTGTCTCTTCATAGAATAAACGATGCAGGTGGATGGATGTCAGAAACGTAAACAATGAAGATGAGTGCCAGAACATAAAACACAGATGTCAATAAAACATAGAAAAAAGGTTATGATTTCCAGTTATTATGACAGTCATGAGGGAAGAAACAAAAATAATAACTGCCCAATAGCATAAGGAATAATTATGGCTGCGAGTCACATAAAGATGACCAGTGTCATAAATAATCGAGATGGGAGGCAGTAATATAAACACTGATGATAAATGTCAAGAACAGAACCCGTAGATACGAATGCCAGGAATATAAACAGGACAGCTACCAACAACAGAGAGAATGATAACAGATGTGACACAGATAATGATAACGTCTGGCAATAACATAGATTGATGATAGTGGCTACCTCAGTTCTATAAGCCGTTCTATATTTACACACACACACACAAACACACGATCTCAAGCTCTTGTATTAGTTAACTCATTAGTATTAAGATCTCCATTTTATAATAGTTTAATATTTCAGCTGTGCATTTTCAATATACCGGTCATTACTATTATTATATTACTATCATCATTCATTTATCATCATTCATTTATCATATTCATTATACTTAATCGCCGTCTCCCGCGTTAGCGAGGTAGCGCAAGGAAACAGACGAGGAATGGCCCTGGGGATAGGAGAGAAAGAATACTTCCTACGTATTTCCAGCGTGTCGTAGAAGGCGACTAAAAGGGGGCGGGAGTGGGGGGCTGGAAATCCCCCTCCTTGTATCTAAATTTCTAAAAGGGGAATCATTATTATTATTATTATCACTATTACTACAGTTATTAGTACACAAACACAAACCTTACCACTGAGGACAGTGGTGACAGATGAACGTATCATTACCACTGATTATTTCCATGGGTGTGATGAGGAGTGATATATGTGGCTATCTGATAGCTACTGTGGAAATCATAACTCAATAGCTTGTTTCTATATAGCACTGGACATGGCATGGGGCAAAATATACCACAGTCATGGCCATTTCCGACGGCAGGATGAATAAAACTTTTAAGAAGAACGCAGAAGACATAAATTTGATTTCCTAAGATGTCTGTAGACCTGACTTGTAGGTGGAATTTTCATAAGAAGAAGGAAAGACGATAGAACGAAGCGAATTTTACAGTTTCGCTGTTTGAGGAGAGGACGTACCACAACAGTCAATCCTCGTCTGGCTGGTGACCCTCACAGAAACTATGGGAAACAGCACCAAGTCGCGCGCCGCGGATCTAAGCTTAAGTGCCTGGGACATGCGCATACAGTAAATGAGAGCAATATGTAATTTGCAATGATCAGTGAGTTTGCATCATACAATGAGACAATGAAGACGGGTATATGTGTCGTACAATGAACATTAGTGTGTGTGTGTGTGTGTGTGTGTGTGTGTGGATCATATAGTGATGACTGATGAATGTATCTTACAATGATATCTTACAATGTGTCATGTCATGCGATGATGACTGGTGTGTATCATGTACAGTGATAATAAGTCATCGGATAATACAATGGTAATCACTGTTATAACCACTACACAACCAAACTGAACAGCTTCATCAGTTTTGGACCTGTTGTGACGCTGATCACTGATCAAACCTGATTTGAAAGACACGCTAACATCACATACCATATGAGGGCCAGGCATCCGTACATGCACATCTGGACGGGCGGGTATGTAGGCAAATGAACAGACGACAGGAGATACGGATAGGAAGAAGGATATGTATGGAACGGAGGGAGAGACAAAGTAAATCAGAAAATACTTTTATATGTATGTTGGGCATCGATGATACTAGACTACAGTGGCTACAGAAGCATCAGGCGTCATTACGACGCAAACACTGACAACAGTGTTGAGTGTACTCCACCGTGATGATGAGCGTCATCAGGAGCTAATGATCCTTTGGACGCTATCTGTGATTATTGAGGAAAGTGATGTCTACGGAAATATAATTCCTGTAACATATAATCAATGATTAACACAAATGCTGAATACTCCCAATCGTAAAGATTAGTGATTTGTGATTTACAGAAACGGTGAAAATTCATGTTTGTATTACTGAAGGTTGTTAGGATTCCAACAACGTTAAAACGGTGTCAGTGAGGTGGTACTGATGATTAATTTGAATGACAGTGTAATGACTGACGTGTATTGTATCATTAATGATTTCTATGAATAGAATGATAGTTGTGTTTGGTGAGGCGCGATAAATGATAGCTTATGTGACTGAAATATGTTAGAGACATCATAAAGGATGAATCATGTGACGAAGGAAGATCACAGGAACGGATGAGAACGAATAAGTGATGAAACAATATAATAATATTATAACAATATAATACTATAATAGCGATGAGTGTTGAGACATGTCAGAAGCTGGCTGGTACGAATGACATGAGCTGTCATATCTAGCAGCTTAGATTGACGTACCTGATATGCTGTCTCTGACACATTACCAATTATGTGTCATTCACATCTATAGTAGTAAATTGATAAGTGGAATAAACAATGACAACTGGTGTAAATAGCGAAACAGGCAATGACGGCTGGTGCAAACCGTGAAATAAGTAATGAATACTGGTATAAACCATGCAATAAGTAATGACTGATGCAAGAGGCGTAATAAGCAATGACTTCTGGTGTTGTCATCCAGATAAATAATGATGTTGTGCGAATAACTAAATAAACAATAAGTGGTGTAAGCAAAAGTAAACATGATGAAGCCCGTGACACAAGGATAAGTTTCTGTTTGCCATCAAAAACGTCACCAGTGACGTACACATGAATGATTGGTCAAGTATATGGAATATCGATGTAATATTTTTACGAACGATATTTGAAAGTAACGCGAGCAGACTTTTGTGTCATAGAATGAAATAAATTTGGTTCCTGAAAGTGATATCGGCGAACATATCCATTATGTGTCATGAATACTGATGGTTGTTGTATTACGTAACCTCAGACACGTCTCTCAGGATCACAAACACTGATATTCAATGAGGCAAAAACGCTATATATACATGAGTGATAAAAGGGACGCAAACAGCGATAACTTGTTTAACGAATAGTGTATCTGTGACGTACCAGAGAAGACATATGGCATAAACAGGCGATCAAGGGAACATGAGAGATGAGCGATGTAAGGTCAGAGGAAATTACTTTACTATCGGAAAAGATAAACGTAACAGAAGAGATGATCAGAGCAACAGAATAAGATGAACTGTGAGACGTGAATGATTTCTGTTTACGTAAATGTTGGCTGCAGTAAGATGATCAAGCCAGCAGCTGGTGCTGTTGAACCAATACCCGATAACACTGTGAGGACGTTATGAGACATGTACCTACAGATGAGTACTACAGGCTCACGCACCAGCCATGCAGTCTACACGAGAATGTATAATTACTTCACCATATCTACGTTGCTCTCAGTAACCACAATGGGAGTGGAGGTAGCTTAGTCTACTGTTAATACCTACATGAGTAAACCTCTTTCACACAGTTAAGATTAAATGGCTGATAAATGTACCACAACTTTACCTTCTGAGACAAACACGTTGACGGAGGACGGCTTGATGTTGCTGGCTTTGCAACTGTAGTTGCCTGAGTCCTTGAGACTGGCGTTGCTAATGGTGAGGCGAGAGGTGGTGAGGTCCTGGTGATCCATGGTGACGGTGATGCCTCCGCGGGACTGGTCGTAATTGATCATCTTGTTGTTGTGGTACCAGAAGATGAACTGAGGCGGCATCAGGCTCTGTGGAGGTACACCATCTCTAGTACTCTGGCTCTCACCATAATGGAAGGTGTGTTACTGCTTAATGCATTATGTTTAGTAGCGCGCGCACACACACACACACACACACACACACACACACACACACACACACACACACACACGTACCTGACATAGGCTAGGGTGTGTGTATGTCTATGTGTAAATCTATACAATGTACATGTATATACAAGGTTAAAAGACGGAGCAACACGAGTGTATAACTCTCCCGTTACACAAAAATTCTAATAATAATCACACACACACACACACACACACACACACACACACACACACACAAACACACAAATACTGTAAAAATAATCAGAGAGCTAATAAATAATTATTTGCAAAGGAGAAACTGCTTAAGTGAGGGCAACATGGGGTCAGGAAAATGAGGTTTACGAAGCATTTTTAACAGATTTCTGTAAGAGAATGGGTCCCGTGTTAGACAACAGAAATAGATAGACAGATTGTCTTTTCCTGGACTCTTACATAGCGCTCAAGGACGTGCCACACAAGAGGTTGGCCATAATTGCTCGAATTTCAGGCAGGAATTCGGTAAACTCCTTCAATGTACAGAAAACTACCGCTGTGTAAGGGATCTAAGAAGATTTCATCAGTGGATCCTTCTGGAAGTGGGTTAAGGTTACCAGCTGAGTGCCGCAAGGCTCGGTCTTGGGACCGTTGCTCTTCGTGATCTGTATTAATGACTTTCCAAAAGGCACTGAACTCATGCCTAAATGTTTTTCAGATGTCAAGGTCACGAGAAAAGTAAAGAATGAAGAGGATCACACTGTCTTACGATGGCACTCTCAAGATCACGAGAAAAGTAAAGAATGAAGAGGATCACACTATCTTACGATGGCACTCTCAAGATCAAGAGAAAAGTAAAGAAAGAAGAGGATCACACACTCTTACAATGGCACTCACTTAAGATGACGAGAAAAGTAAAGAATGAAGAGGATCATACTATCTTACGATGGCACTCACGCAAGCTCCAGATCTAATGCACAGCTGATGAAATTCAACCCAGGTAAATGCAAAGAGATGTGCATGAGACAAAGGAAAAGCATTAGCATCTTTCCATTTGCCCCACATATTCGTAGCATCTTCCACAACGCCTTTTCTCACCCCTAAAATATTCTCTATGCACATCAATAAATACTGCACCACATACCACTCTTTCTCCAAGTCTAGAAAATTTTCTTCAAAGTGAAATACTGAGCCCACACACCTTATATCTTCCCTGATGCCTCAATGTTCCATCCAATTCTGATCTGTCCATGTAACCACCATCTCGAGAGATTCACCATTCTCCCATACATCCTACTAAGCACATTTACCAGAATTATGCGTCTGTAACTCAAGCATTCACATTTTTCTCTTTTGCTTTTATACAAGGTTAATAAACATGCATTCTGCCAGCCCTCGACTACATTACTTAACACTGCTACTACTACTACAACTACTACTACAACAACTACCACTACTTCTATTACTACTCCTACTACCACCACTACCACTGCCACTACTTCTACTACTAATACTAATACTGATAATCATAATACAATACTAATAACATGATATCTATTGTACAAAGTCGCCTGGAGTTTTACTAATACCAAAATATTTTTCCAGGACAAAGAAACACGGGTTAGACTTCCTCTGCAGCGAACGTCAGGGTGAAGGTTTCCGTGGCAGCAGCGTTATATTAGCATACGTCCGTGACGAGTCTGTCAATACCCTGCGTGTTGCTCCAACAGGAAATATTGACCTGCAACTTTTTTTTTTTTTACTCAGGAAATATGTTAGCGTGAGGTGTATTAATGTGTACACGTTCGGGTAAAGGCTGGGCAATTTCTGTGTTGCCTGAATAGCTGGGGGACACATAGTCATACATCTTCCGCTGTGTTGGACGTTTTATCTCTTGTCTGACGTTGTAGCTTCCCTGCTCGGTATCAGAGTACCATAATGAATTATATACTACAGTTTGGGGCAAGTATAGCATAGGTTTAACCTTATAGAGAGCTTAAATCTTAATGGAAAGGTAAGGGAGCTGAGTGAGCGTCTCTGCCTGAGAAAGATTCAGATAAGTTTGCATCTCGTGTCATCGACCAGTGGCGTGGTAATGACAGGCGTTACTCAGAACAGACGTAGTTTTTTTTTTTTTCTTTTCTTCTTTACCTAGACATGATATACACGAGTGTTTTTACTGTGGCGACCGTGTTATATAGTCTGGAGGTGCCTTGGACCAGTCAGGTGCAGGAAAAATAATGATTTGGAGCATTCAGGTACAGTATGGTTTATAGAAACATACTGAAAAGTGATGCTAGGTATCATGGTGGTCAGGCTCAACCGTCCTCTTGTAGCTCAGAGTTCCTGGTGGGTTAAATTCAGATATCAGAACCTTCCTTGTCACCGTCACAAACAGTTTAGTGGTTCAACCATAGGTTCGGATGCCAATCATAAATACTGGAAACGTATGTAGTAGGTCATTTTTCTTTAGGTTAAATTCAGATACTTTCATTATGTTCACTTCCTTCCAGAAAGTAAAATCAGGGAGTATGCACACCTCTGTATGTATGTGTCTTACTGTGTCACACTTGCTCTGCTCGCTATACCACTGATGCCTCGCTCCTCCTGCCATCATAACCAGCCTGTGTGTGTGTGTGTGTGTGTCGTACTGGGTCAACTTGGTCTGCTCGCTCTGCCGCTGATGCCTTGCTCTCCTTGACATCATAATTTCTTAACTGAGTCATGGTTTTCTCGTGTTATTAAACTCGTCTCCGTCTTTGCAGACACGTATACCATATTAATGTTTTGTTGATAGGCTTAGATGGGTGTGATGCTTCGTTAGATAAGAGACATGCAGCTCACATATCAACAAAACTTTCCTCATATCTGTTCTCCTTCAAAGGGGTGTTTGTTGAAACTGATGACAGACATTTTCTGCCGTTTTTAATCGCTGATAATAATAACAATAATAATGATTACGATAAAGATAATAATAGTAATGATAATAATAATAATAATAGTAATAATTGTCATTATTACTATTATTATAAACATTAACCTCTCCCACACCCTCCTTAATGTACCCAAGACCATATTTCCTTCCACCTTATGACTCACTTGAGCCCTCATGGTTCCATCCGGTGCCCCGTCCACTCCCAAGTACCTAAAGTTCTCCACATCTTCCATCCCCCCACCCACCATTTAAGCTTACGCTTATCCTGTCTAACTTTCCTGAGGTACTTCATTAACTTACTTTTGTTCACTTGACCCCTAACCTTCTCCTTTCAGACGTTCTCCAACACTCTCAACAGCTTCTTGAAAAGTATGTGGCTGTTTGGGTAAAGATGGTATGTTTAAAGACGTGTTGGATAGAAAGTGGTATGAGGCAGGTTGATCATGTGAGGAATGACAGTGTAAGTGAATATAGCAGCAAGAGCTGACCGAGATGCGCTGAAGTGTTGCGGACAAATGGAGAGGATGAGCAAAAGAAAACTCACGAAGAGGACCTACCCATCAGAAATGGAAAGAACAAGGGTGAAGGAGTGAACAAGAAGAAGCTGGAGGGATGTAACGCAAGAAGCTTTCGAACTGAAAACCTGTACAGTTAGAAATGCGAAGGGCTCACATTTGATAGACTTAACTGGGTCGATGTGATGTATGAGGGGAGCGTGTCGTAAGTGGGCTGAATCAGGATATATGAAGCGATCAAGGTAAACCATGGAGCAGCGTTTGGGGCTTTGTTGTGGATGTCAAGCTATGATTTCGGTCCATTAAGCAAGTGGGCAAGTGAGGCCGTTTCTTGTTTTCTCTTGATGTTACCTGGCTAAGGCGGTGGACCAGCTAGATATAAACTACGAATATTATCATCATGAACGGCTGATCGTGGAGGAAGAATTGACAAAGAAGTGAAAACAAGTCGGATGTTACGTGGAAAAGTTGTAAAGACTTGGCTATTAGACCATCATGATATGTTGAGCCATGAGATCCACCAGGCGGCAACAAGATAGTTCTAACAGGTGTAATGTTGAGTCTGCCGCGGTGTCCATTTTTGATTTATGTGCTGCGGGCCCTTTGTTTGTAATGTATGGCTTATAGTGTGGTGTATTGGGCCACACATGAGGATGGTGCTAATGACTGCCATGCACCTGGAGCGAATGATTCTCTAAAGAGTAGTGGCCACTGTTATGTACTTGCGGTAATACAGGTTTAAGTAATGAAACTGTAAGGAAAAGATAAGCTAGACTCATGAATTCCAGCCTGGCCTACTGTTGGCTTACTGAAGAGCTAAAATTATGTTTGTAGGTTGAGGATCTACATAGAAGAATAGGAGACTACGAGCGAAGTTTGAAACTAGGAAAGGTAGAATATCATAAAGATAAAAGAATAGTGTAGAATGGCATGATGAAGGATGAGATGAAAGGAAGAATAGGTTACCTCTATTTAAGATGGTCTGAAATGTGAATTGATACCTGGACAACTTATGTCTTCAACGCGAGAGACGTATTTGAGTCCATAAGTGTAGGTAATATTGTGACTAATAAGAATTAAAAAATGAGATTTCTGATAGTGTGTGTTTGTGTGTGATACAATCCGTCTCGGTGAAGGGAATCGAGAATACTGAAGAAACATGATGACAAGTGGTGAAGTTGAACTGTTAAGTGAGGAACTTGCTCTAGCTGTACATCAGATTTTACAAAATTATACTATGTGTTTGTCGGAAGCAAACGCGATATCCACACAACTCTGGCATCAATCACGCGGCTCAGGAATGGATATAAAGTAATGCTTAGGCCAACAGGAGAGAGGCACTGGTTTGGTATTCAGAATTCTTGTAATTTGGTTTGGGGAGAAGAGAATATGTGGCTGCGTGGTGTGCAGATGGTAGGGGACCAAAGAGTATAGGTGTTCGGACCCCTCGCCCTGCGGCATGAGGGTGTAGAACGAAATATAATTTTGTCGTGTTGGCTGGGGACGACACTGAGGCGCAGGGAACACAGGAATATGTCTTCCTGAACTACAGCCGCAGGAAAAGATTTACTCGTGTGAAATTCGTATATTTCATTTTGATTATATATGTAAAATGTAGGGAAAGAAAGCTTTGTTAAATATCAGGAAAGTGACGAATTCATTGAAGAGTTCGTCAGCGATTGAAGAACTTCCTAACACAACAACTATCTGCACCTTACCCCTATTTCCTGACGTACTTACAGTCTGTATCTCATCCATATTCCCTGACACATGAACTGTCTCTACCTAACTCATACTTGTCTCGCTGTAGACACAAATCATATTAAGAGCTATGATAATATATCTGCCATTAATATGGTATCTATTCCCATAATGTGGGGTTTCCAAGAAAGAGTGGATTTTACAATAATACCAGATATGTTCATTGACACAAAAGGTGGAATTACAGACGAAAGTTGTCAGAAGTTTTCAATAAAGAGATGGGTAGAAATTGGGCCTTAGAAGCAATAAATTTAAGATTTTGTGCACACCACTAGGATATCCTGTCCAAGTTTGAGTATATTGAGGAAACTGTATCAAGACGAGATGCAGATCGAGTGAGAGAAGAGGGAGCAGAATTGAAGGATGTGGATGACTGCAGTGTTGAGTTGTCAGCGTATGAGTGCACTGGATTATTTGGTGAATATAAGGAGAAAAAGTGTAGGGAACAGGACAGAACCTCGAGGGACACCGCACAAACACCAATAATCACCCATTTCTCTCAATCCACCTTCTATTTTACCCACATCAGTCTAAAGCTTCCTTCCCTACACCCTTTAACAAATTCCCACACCTTGTGCTTAATTGGTAGTGTTACCTCTTCCTTGGCTCTTGCCCACCCTCAACCTCCTGACTTTGCCCCTTAGATATTTCCAAATCATTTTTCTCTACCCTTGAGCTCTGTTTCACTCATAGCCAGAACATCCAGGTTCCTCTCTCATTATGGTTACATTCATGCACATTTAGAAACATCCAGCCAAAGCTTTCGGGGAAAATGAGCATTCTTCATCTGCTTTCTTCTTTTGTTCCATCCAATAAAACTGATAAAACGATGTGTGGGGTGTGGAGGCAAAAACCCCGCTCCAGCCCCTCTTGTTCGCCTTCTACCACACGCAGGAAACAAGGAGGTAGAATATTTTCTCCCAAACCTTGGGGTACCCCAAGTATATATATATATATATATATATATATATATATATATATATATATATATATATATATATATATATATATACATATATATATATTATCCCTGGGGATAGGGGAGAAAGAATATTTCCCACGTATTCCCTGCGTGTCGTAGAAGGCGACTAAAAGGGGAGGGAGCGGGGGGGCTGGAAATCCTCCCAATTCGTTTTTCTTTAATTTTCCAAAAGAGGGTACAGAGAAGGAGGCCAGGTGAGGATATTCCCTCGGAGGCCCAGCCCTCTGTTCTTAACGCCACCTTGCTAACGCGGGAAATGGCGAATAGTTTGAAAGATATATATATATATATATATATATATATATATATATATATATATATATATATATATATATATATATATATATATTTATATATATACGTGTACGTGTAGGAAGAGAGGAAAGTGATTGGTTCTCAGTGAATGTAGGTTTGCGGCAGGGGTGTGTGATGTTACCATGGTTCTTTAATTTGTTTATGGATGGGGTTGTTAGGGAGGTGAATGCAAGAGTTTTGGAAAGAGGGGCAAGTATGAAGTCTGTTGGGGATGAGAGAGCTCGGGAAGTGAGTCAGTTGGTGTTAGCTGATGATACAGCGCTGGTGGCTGATTCATGTGAGAAACTGCAGAACCTGGTGACTGAGTTTGGTAAAGTGTGTGAAAGAAGAAAGTTAAGAGTAAATGTGAATAAGAGCAAGGTTATTAGGTACAGTAGGGTTGAGGGTCAAGTCAATTGGGAGGTAAGTTTGAATGGAGAAAAACTAGAAGAGGTGAAGTGTTTTAGATATCTGGGAGTGGATCTGGCAGCGGATGGAACCATGGAAGCGGAAGTGGATCATAGGATGGGGGAGGGGGCGAAAATTCTGGGAGCCTTGAAGAATGTGTGGAAGTCGAGAACATTATCTCGGAAAGCAAAAATGGGTATGTTTGAAGGAATAGTGGTTCCAACAATGTTGTATGATTGCGAGGCGTGGGCTATGGATAGAGTTGTGCGCAGGAGGATGGATGTGCTGGAAATGAGATGTTTGAGGACAATGTGTGGTGTGAGGTGGTTTGATCGAGTAAGTAACGTAATGGTAAGAGAGATGTGTGGAAATAAAAAGAGCGTGGTTGAGAGAGTAGAAGAGGGTGTTTTGAAATGGTTTGGGCACATGGAGAGAATAAGTGAGGAAAGATTGACCAAGAGGATATATGTGTCGGAGGTGGAGGGAACGAGGAGAAGTGGGAGACCAAATTGGAGGTGGAAAGATGGAGTGAAAAAGATTTTGTGTGATCGGGGCCTGAACATGCAGGAGGGTGAAAGGAGGGCAGGGAATAGAGTGAATTGGATCGATGTGGTATACCGGGGTTGACGTGCTGTCAGTGGGTTGCATCAGGGCATGTGAAGCGTCTGGGGTAAACCATGGAAAGCTGTGTAGGTATGTATATTTGCGTGTGTGGACGTATGTATATACATGTGTATGGGGGTGGGTTGGGCCATTTCTTTCGTCTGTTTCCTTGCGCTACCTCGCAAACGCGGGAGACAGCGACAAAGCAAAAGAAAAAAAGAAATATATATATATATATATATATATATATATATATATCTTTATTTTCTATTTATACTTTGACGGTGTCTCCCACGTTAGCGATGTAGCGCAAAGAAACAGACGAAAGAATGGCCCAACCCACTCACATACACATGTATATACATAAACGCCCACACACGCACATATACATACCTATACAATTCAAAGTATACACACATAAATACACAGACATATACATATATACACATGTACTTATTCATACATGCTACCTTCATCCATTCCCGACGAGATCCGGCCATACATGAAATGACACCCCCCTACCCCCGCATGCGCGCGAGGTAGCGCTAGGAAAAGACAACAAACGCCGCATTCGTTCACACTCAGTCTCTAGCTGTCATGTCTAATGCACCGAAACCACATCTCCCTTTCCACATCCAGGCCCCACAAAACTTTCCATGGTTTACCCCAGACGCTTCACATGCCCTGGTTCAATCCTTGACAGCACGTCGACCCCGGTATACCATATCATTCCAATTCACTCTATTCCTTGCACGCCTTTCACCCTCCTGTATGCTCAGGCCCCGATCGCTCAAAATCTTTTTCACTTCATCCTTCGACCTCCAATTTGGTCTCCCACTTCTCGTTCCCTCCACCTCTGACACATATATCCTCTATGTCAATCTTTCCTCTCATTCTCTCCATGTGACCAAACCATTTCAATACACCCTCTTCTGCTCTCTCAACCACACTCTTTTTATTACCACACATCTATCTAACCCTTTCATTACTTACTCGATCAAACCACCTCACACCACATATTGTCCTCAAACATCTCATTTTCAACACATCCACCCTCCTCCGCACAAACCCATCTATCACCCATGCCTCATAACCATATAACATTGTTGGAACCACTATTTCTACCCATTTTTGCTCTCCGAGATAACGTTCTCGCTTTCCACACATTCTTCAACGCTTCCAGCATTTTCGCTCCCACCCCCACCCCCACCCTGTGACTCACTGACGCTTCCATGGTTCCACCCACAGCCAAATCCACTCCTAGATATCTAAACCACTTCACTTCCCCCAGTTTTTCTCCATTCAAACTTACCTCACTATTTACTTGTCCCTTAGCCCTACTGAACCTAATAACCTTGCTCTTTTTCAGATATACTCTCAGCTTTCTTTCACGCACTTTACCAAACTCGGTCACCAGCTTCTGCAGTTTCTCACCCGAATTAGCCACCAATGCTGTATCATCAGCAAACAACAGCTGACTCGCTTCCCAAACCCTTTCATCCACAACAGACCGCATACTTGCCCCTCTCTCTAAAACTCTTGTATTCACCTCCCTAACAACCCCATCCATAAACAAATTAAACAGCCATGGAGACATCACACACCCCTGCCACAAACCGACATTCACTGAGAACCAATCACTTTCCTATATTTCTACTCTCACACATGCTTTACATCCTCGATAAAACCTTTTCATTGCTTCTAGTAACTTACTTTCCACACCAAATACTCTTAATACCTTCCATAGAACATCTCTATCAACTCTATCATATGACTTCTCCAGATCCATAAATGCTACATATAGATCCATCTGCTTTTCTAAGTATTTCTCACATACATTCTTTAAAGCAAACATCTGATCTACACAGCCTCTCCCTCTTCTGAAACCACACTGCTCCTCCTCAATCTGGTGCTCTGTACATGCCTTGATCCTCTCGATCAATACCCTTCCATATAATTTCCCAGGAACACTCAACATACTTTTACCTCTGTAATTTGAACGCTCACCTTTATCCCCTTTGCCTTTGTACAATGACACTATAAATGCATTCCGCCAATCCTCAGGCACTCCACCATGAACCATACATACATTGAATACCGTTACCAACCAGTTAATAACAGAGTCACCCCCTTTTTTAATAAATTCCACAGCAATACCATCCAAACCCACCGCCTTGCCGGCTTCCATCTTCCGCAAAACTTTCACTACCTCTTCTCGGTTTACCAAATCATTCTCCCTGAACCTCTCAGTTCGCACACCAACTCAACCAAAAGACCCTATATCTGCCACTCTATCATCAAACATATTCAACAAACCTTCAAAATACTCACTCCATCTCCCTCTCACCTCACTACTACTAGTTATTACCCCACCATTTGCCCCCTTCACCGATGTTTCAATTTGTTCTCTTGTCTTACGCACTTTATATACCTCCTTCCAAGATATCTTTTTATTTTCCCTGAAATTCAATGATATTCTCTCACCCCAACTCTCATTTGCCTTCTTTTTCACCTCTTGCAATTTCTCTTGACCTCTTGCCTCTTGCTTTTTATACATCTCCCAGTCATTTTCACTATTTCCCTGCATAAATAGTCCAAATGCCTCTCTCTCTTCCCTTTCACTAACAATCTTACTTCTTCATCCCACCACTCACTACCTTATACATATACACATCTATTGTTAGTAAAAATGTTCACGACAGAGACTACAATATAGTAAATCAGGCTAAGAATCGTGTTAATTTTCATATATTTACCAAAGTCTAAAATGCAAATTACAGGGTAGATATCTCCATCGTTATCCGTGGAAATATATTTATGAAAACGGTTCTAGATAAGGAATACTATTCTGATTGTAATAGTCTGGAAATCGACCGACTCTCGTGGGTACAGTAAATACAACACTAACGACCACCTGCCTCTTTCTGAGAATCATAAAGACAAGTGATTAGTGTATTCAGACTCTCTCTCTCTCTCCTCTCTCTCTCTCTCTCTCTCTCTCTCTCTCTCTCTCTCTCTCTCTCTCTCTCTCTCTCTCTCTCATCAGATTTACAGCCTACCACATTAACATACAAATGCTCGTCCCTCATCGAAATGGGCCTCGTAAGTCTGTCAAAATGTCCCTACGGCTCGTTTAATTTAGTCGTCAGCTACTCCAAATGAAAAACCATCTTTTGAGCGCTATGAAAAATTTCATTGACTGTCATTCCAGTGTTATTCAATATGATTTAGAGTATAAGATTTGAGTTTCTTCGTTTCGTTATCAGACCCACTGATAATTCCGTTAATAAACATACTCGCATAGTATAACCTTTACACATTTTTGTTAAGATCAGTAATATATATATATATATATATATATATATATATATATATATATATATATATATATATATATATATATATATATATATTATATATATATATATATATATATATATATATATATATATATATATATATATATATATATATATATATATATATCAATAATAATTTGACAATCACACTAGCCCGTGATAATTCATATGAAGGGTAAATCGCAATTCAGTAGGATTTCATATGTTTAGACAAATCTTACAATACACTACACATTTCATGAAGACGATCCCAACACCAGCACAAAGGCTTGTACATCCGCCATGCCAGAGTATACAATGAACTGGCTGTTTAAGAGAAAGTGGGTTGTGCCTTGTGGTTAAGGGAGGTTGTGTCAGGGTGGTTGGACTGGTCAGTGAGATGCGTGTTCAATAATTCTTGTGTTACCTTGTCTTGAGCATTCTATCATAATGATCTAGTTGATTATAGGATATATACTTTAAAGTTACGTGGGTATTGATAAACGTTATCAGTATTGAAAACTAAGACAAATTCAATGATATTACGGATAGCATAATCCGATGAGGGGTACCATGTGAATGGCTTGTTAAGGTCTACAGGATGATTGTTTTCTAGCAATTGTTTCGCATTGTTGTGGTCACCTCTACATCTCCCAGTTCTTGTTTTTCCCGTTTGGCAAACATATACATATTGACATGCTTTATATTTAATGGCGTAAACACTTCCAATTTGCTGATGATTTGGCTCACTTTTCGTTAAGGTCTTACCGAGAGCGTTATGTTGAAACCCAACATTAAGAGCACTGTTAATACTTGTCTTACTTTAGTTAAGTCAGTTGAGTTGGGCAACACCAAACGTTTAGATCTAACATCTTTTTTTACATTGTTCTTGTTAGATACATATAATGTGTTCCTGGCTTCCCGGTAAACCCTGTACACTAACCGCTTGGGATAACATAATTGCCTAAAAGTAAATCTTATATGGTTACACTGATGATTTTGTACGTCACATTTCGTTATACACGACTGTTTACATCTGAGTGTGAAGTCCACTCATCGTTCATGCATATGTGAACGTGATGCGTAAATGAGCAAATGAGTAAACAAGATGTGGAACGATCATGAGACAAGGAGAAGGAGACAGTCTTGAGGATACAGTAATGTTAACATAATCATTCTGGACCTGGATGAGGTCATATGATTGTTAATGTGCTCCCCTTTCCTGACAACGTCCCACCACTGACTGACACGTCTGGTTTGCATGTCATCAGACTACACGTTCATCATTTGATCCGGCTGCTGCTGCTGCTGCTGCTGCAGATAGAGTTCTTCATATATTATGCAAATTCTTTTTGAAATGGTCAACATATACAGCCACTTGCTGTACTTCAGGAGGTGACTAGCAGTGGACTTCTCATACCGTAGTGAAGTCACGAAACGCGTATACAGACCTTACCCTACGTGTGGTTAAGATTAGCTTTGTTTTAGGGATTCATGACCTGTTCTAACTGTTCATAACCAAAAGAAAAAAAAATAACCACTTAAAGGCGTAGCAAAAGGCAGTTTTTTCTTTTCTTTTCTTTCCTTTTTTTATGAGAACTTCGCGCTCTCCCTTGGGCTGGGGGATTATCCTTCCTTGTTTAAAGTAGTCTGAGACCCGACTTCTTAGCCGCTAGCGAGTCTAGTCCTGTTCCTGTATCTACTTCCTTCATCATTTTGCCGTACTGCCACCCGAAGGGGCAATCACGAAGTGCTCATGTATAACATGGCCCATATAGTGCGCCATCATATTCAACCTGGCCCGCCCTGCAAATGAGTTTGACATCCCTGCTGTAAATTGTATCCCAGACTGTAGACTGTAGTCCAGGCTGTAGACATTATCCCAGATTGTAGACTGTAGTCCAGGCTGTAGACATTATCCCAGACTGTAGTCCAGACTGTGGACTTTACCCCAGACTGTAGACTGTGGCTCAGGCTGTAGACAGTATCCCAGATTGTATACTTTAGCCCAGGTTGTAGACATTATCCCAGACTGTAGACTGTAGTCCAGGCTGTAGACATTATCCCAGATTGTAGACTGTAGCCCAGGCTGTAGACATTATCCCAGATTGTAGACTGTAGTCCAGGCTGTAGACATTATCCCAGATTGTAGACTGTAGTCCAGGCTGTAGACATTATCCCAGATTGTAGACTGTAGTCCAGGCTGTAGACATTATCCCAGATTGTAGACTGTAGTCCAGGCTGTAGACATTATCCCAGATTGTAGACTGTAGTCCAGGCTGTAGACATTATCCCAGATTGTAGACTGTAGTCCAGGCTGTAGACATTATCCCAGATTGTAGACTGTAGTCCAGGCTGTAGACATTATCCCAGATTGTAGACTGTAGTCCAGGCTGTAGACATTATCCCAGATTGTAGACTGTAGTCCAGGCTGTAGACATTATCCCAGATTGTAGACTGTAGTCCAGGCTGTAGACATTATCCCAGATTGTAGACTGTAGTCCAGGCTGTAGACATTATCCCAGATTGTAGACTGTAGTCCAGGCTGTAGACATTATCCCAGATTGTAGACTGTAGTCCAGGCTGTAGACATTATCCCAGATTGTAGACTGTAGTCCAGGCTGTAGACATTATCCCAGATTGTAGACTGTAGTCCAGGCTGTAGACATTATCCCAGATTGTAGACTGTAGTCCAGGCTGTAGACATTATCCCAGATTGTAGACTGTAGTCCAGGCTGTAGACATTATCCCAGATTGTAGACTGTAGTCCAGGCTGTAGACATTATCCCAGATTGTAGACTGTAGTCCAGGCTGTAGACATTATCCCAGATTGTAGACTGTAGTCCAGGCTGTAGACATTATCCCAGATTGTAGACTGTAGTCCAGGCTGTAGACATTATCCCAGATTGTAGACTGTAGTCCAGGCTGTAGACATTATCCCAGATTGTAGACTGTAGTCCAGGCTGTAGACATTATCCCAGATTGTAGACTGTAGTCCAGGCTGTAGACATTATCCCAGATTGTAGACTGTAGTCCAGGCTGTAGACATTATCCCAGATTGTAGACTGTAGTCCAGGCTGTAGACATTATCCCAGATTGTAGACTGTAGTCCAGGCTGTAGACATTATCCCAGATTGTAGACTGTAGTCCAGGCTGTAGACATTATCCCAGATTGTAGACTGTAGTCCAGGCTGTAGACATTATCCCAGATTGTAGACTGTAGTCCAGGCTGTAGACATTATCCCAGATTGTAGACTGTAGTCCAGGCTGTAGACATTATCCCAGATTGTAGACTGTAGTCCAGGCTGTAGACATTATCCCAGATTGTAGACTGTAGTCCAGGCTGTAGACATTATCCCAGATTGTAGACTGTAGTCCAGGCTGTAGACATTATCCCAGATTGTAGACTGTAGTCCAGGCTGTAGACATTATCCCAGATTGTAGACTGTAGTCCAGGCTGTAGACATTATCCCAGATTGTAGACTGTAGTCCAGGCTGTAGACATTATCCCAGATTGTAGACTGTAGTCCAGGCTGTAGACATTATCCCAGATTGTAGACTGTAGTCCAGGCTGTAGACATTATCCCAGATTGTAGACTGTAGTCCAGGCTGTAGACATTATCCCAGATTGTAGACTGTAGTCCAGGCTGTAGACATTATCCCAGATTGTAGACTGTAGTCCAGGCTGTAGACATTATCCCAGATTGTAGACTGTAGTCCAGGCTGTAGACATTATCCCAGATTGTAGACTGTAGTCCAGGCTGTAGACATTATCCCAGATTGTAGACTGTAGTCCAGGCTGTAGACATTATCCCAGATTGTAGACTGTAGTCCAGGCTGTAGACATTATCCCAGATTGTAGACTGTAGTCCAGGCTGTAGACATTATCCCAGATTGTAGACTGTAGTCCAGGCTGTAGACATTATCCCAGATTGTAGACTGTAGTCCAGGCTGTAGACATTATCCCAGATTGTAGACTGTAGTCCAGGCTGTAGACATTATCCCAGATTGTAGACTGTAGTCCAGGCTGTAGACATTATCCCAGATTGTAGACTGTAGTCCAGGCTGTAGACATTATCCCAGATTGTAGACTGTAGTCCAGGCTGTAGACATTATCCCAGATTGTAGACTGTAGTCCAGGCTGTAGACATTATCCCAGATTGTAGACTGTAGTCCAGGCTGTAGACATTATCCCAGATTGTAGACTGTAGTCCAGGCTGTAGACATTATCCCAGATTGTAGACTGTAGTCCAGGCTGTAGACATTATCCCAGATTGTAGACTGTAGTCCAGGCTGTAGACATTATCCCAGATTGTAGACTGTAGTCCAGGCTGTAGACATTATCCCAGATTGTAGACTGTAGTCCAGGCTGTAGACATTATCCCAGATTGTAGACTGTAGTCCAGGCTGTAGACATTATCCCAGATTGTAGACTGTAGTCCAGGCTGTAGACATTATCCCAGATTGTAGACTGTAGTCCAGGCTGTAGACATTATCCCAGATTGTAGACTGTAGTCCAGGCTGTAGACATTATCCCAGATTGTAGACTGTAGTCCAGGCTGTAGACATTATCCCAGATTGTAGACTGTAGTCCAGGCTGTAGACATTATCCCAGATTGTAGACTGTAGTCCAGGCTGTAGACATTATCCCAGATTGTAGACTGTAGTCCAGGCTGTAGACATTATCCCAGATTGTAGACTGTAGTCCAGGCTGTAGACATTATCCCAGATTGTAGACTGTAGTCCAGGCTGTAGACATTATCCCAGATTGTAGACTGTAGTCCAGGCTGTAGACATTATCCCAGATTGTAGACTGTAGTCCAGGCTGTAGACATTATCCCAGATTGTAGACTGTAGTCCAGGCTGTAGACATTATCCCAGATTGTAGACTGTAGTCCAGGCTGTAGACATTATCCCAGATTGTAGACTGTAGTCCAGGCTGTAGACATTATCCCAGATTGTAGACTGTAGTCCAGGCTGTAGACATTATCCCAGATTGTAGACTGTAGTCCAGGCTGTAGACATTATCCCAGATTGTAGACTGTAGTCCAGGCTGTAGACATTATCCCAGATTGTAGACTGTAGTCCAGGCTGTAGACATTATCCCAGATTGTAGACTGTAGTCCAGGCTGTAGACATTATCCCAGATTGTAGACTGTAGTCCAGGCTGTAGACATTATCCCAGATTGTAGACTGTAGTCCAGGCTGTAGACATTATCCCAGATTGTAGACTGTAGTCCAGGCTGTAGACATTATCCCAGATTGTAGACTGTAGTCCAGGCTGTAGACATTATCCCAGATTGTAGACTGTAGTCCAGGCTGTAGACATTATCCCAGATTGTAGACTGTAGTCCAGGCTGTAGACATTATCCCAGATTGTAGACTGTAGTCCAGGCTGTAGACATTATCCCAGATTGTAGACTGTAGTCCAGGCTGTAGACATTATCCCAGATTGTAGACTGTAGTCCAGGCTGTAGACATTATCCCAGATTGTAGACTGTAGTCCAGGCTGTAGACATTATCCCAGATTGTAGACTGTAGTCCAGGCTGTAGACATTATCCCAGATTGTAGACTGTAGTCCAGGCTGTAGACATTATCCCAGATTGTAGACTGTAGTCCAGGCTGTAGACATTATCCCAGATTGTAGACTGTAGTCCAGGCTGTAGACATTATCCCAGATTGTAGACTGTAGTCCAGGCTGTAGACATTATCCCAGATTGTAGACTGTAGTCCAGGCTGTAGACATTATCCCAGATTGTAGACTGTAGTCCAGGCTGTAGACATTATCCCAGATTGTAGACTGTAGTCCAGGCTGTAGACATTATCCCAGATTGTAGACTGTAGTCCAGGCTGTAGACATTATCCCAGATTGTAGACTGTAGTCCAGGCTGTAGACATTATCCCAGATTGTAGACTGTAGTCCAGGCTGTAGACATTATCCCAGATTGTAGACTGTAGTCCAGGCTGTAGACATTATCCCAGATTGTAGACTGTAGTCCAGGCTGTAGACATTATCCCAGATTGTAGACTGTAGTCCAGGCTGTAGACATTATCCCAGATTGTAGACTGTAGTCCAGGCTGTAGACATTATCCCAGATTGTAGACTGTAGTCCAGGCTGTAGACATTATCCCAGATTGTAGACTGTAGTCCAGGCTGTAGACATTATCCCAGATTGTAGACTGTAGTCCAGGCTGTAGACATTATCCCAGATTGTAGACTGTAGTCCAGGCTGTAGACATTATCCCAGATTGTAGACTGTAGTCCAGGCTGTAGACATTATCCCAGATTGTAGACTGTAGTCCAGGCTGTAGACATTATCCCAGATTGTAGACTGTAGTCCAGGCTGTAGACATTATCCCAGATTGTAGACTGTAGTCCAGGCTGTAGACATTATCCCAGATTGTAGACTGTAGTCCAGGCTGTAGACATTATCCCAGATTGTAGACTGTAGTCCAGGCTGTAGACATTATCCCAGATTGTAGACTGTAGTCCAGGCTGTAGACATTATCCCAGATTGTAGACTGTAGTCCAGGCTGTAGACATTATCCCAGATTGTAGACTGTAGTCCAGGCTGTAGACATTATCCCAGATTGTAGACTGTAGTCCAGGCTGTAGACATTATCCCAGATTGTAGACTGTAGTCCAGGCTGTAGACATTATCCCAGATTGTAGACTGTAGTCCAGGCTGTAGACATTATCCCAGATTGTAGACTGTAGTCCAGGCTGTAGACATTATCCCAGATTGTAGACTGTAGTCCAGGCTGTAGACATTATCCCAGATTGTAGACTGTAGTCCAGGCTGTAGACATTATCCCAGATTGTAGACTGTAGTCCAGGCTGTAGACATTATCCCAGATTGTAGACTGTAGTCCAGGCTGTAGACATTATCCCAGATTGTAGACTGTAGTCCAGGCTGTAGACATTATCCCAGATTGTAGACTGTAGTCCAGGCTGTAGACATTATCCCAGATTGTAGACTGTAGTCCAGGCTGTAGACATTATCCCAGATTGTAGACTGTAGTCCAGGCTGTAGACATTATCCCAGATTGTAGACTGTAGTCCAGGCTGTAGACATTATCCCAGATTGTAGACTGTAGTCCAGGCTGTAGACATTATCCCAGATTGTAGACTGTAGTCCAGGCTGTAGACATTATCCCAGATTGTAGACTGTAGTCCAGGCTGTAGACATTATCCCAGATTGTAGACTGTAGTCCAGGCTGTAGACATTATCCCAGATTGTAGACTGTAGTCCAGGCTGTAGACATTATCCCAGATTGTAGACTGTAGTCCAGGCTGTAGACATTATCCCAGATTGTAGACTGTAGTCCAGGCTGTAGACATTATCCCAGATTGTAGACTGTAGTCCAGGCTGTAGACATTATCCCAGATTGTAGACTGTAGTCCAGGCTGTAGACATTATCCCAGATTGTAGACTGTAGTCCAGGCTGTAGACATTATCCCAGATTGTAGACTGTAGTCCAGGCTGTAGACATTATCCCAGATTGTAGACTGTAGTCCAGGCTGTAGACATTATCCCAGATTGTAGACTGTAGTCCAGGCTGTAGACATTATCCCAGATTGTAGACTGTAGTCCAGGCTGTAGACATTATCCCAGATTGTAGACTGTAGTCCAGGCTGTAGACATTATCCCAGATTGTAGACTGTAGTCCAGGCTGTAGACATTATCCCAGATTGTAGACTGTAGTCCAGGCTGTAGACATTATCCCAGATTGTAGACTGTAGTCCAGGCTGTAGACATTATCCCAGATTGTAGACTGTAGTCCAGGCTGTAGACATTATCCCAGATTGTAGACTGTAGTCCAGGCTGTAGACATTATCCCAGATTGTAGACTGTAGTCCAGGCTGTAGACATTATCCCAGATTGTAGACTGTAGTCCAGGCTGTAGACATTATCCCAGATTGTAGACTGTAGTCCAGGCTGTAGACATTATCCCAGATTGTAGACTGTAGTCCAGGCTGTAGACATTATCCCAGATTGTAGACTGTAGTCCAGGCTGTAGACATTATCCCAGATTGTAGACTGTAGTCCAGGCTGTAGACATTATCCCAGATTGTAGACTGTAGTCCAGGCTGTAGACATTATCCCAGATTGTAGACTGTAGTCCAGGCTGTAGACATTATCCCAGATTGTAGACTGTAGTCCAGGCTGTAGACATTATCCCAGATTGTAGACTGTAGTCCAGGCTGTAGACATTATCCCAGATTGTAGACTGTAGTCCAGGCTGTAGACATTATCCCAGATTGTAGACTGTAGTCCAGGCTGTAGACATTATCCCAGATTGTAGACTGTAGTCCAGGCTGTAGACATTATCCCAGATTGTAGACTGTAGTCCAGGCTGTAGACATTATCCCAGATTGTAGACTGTAGTCCAGGCTGTAGACATTATCCCAGATTGTAGACTGTAGTCCAGGCTGTAGACATTATCCCAGATTGTAGACTGTAGTCCAGGCTGTAGACATTATCCCAGATTGTAGACTGTAGTCCAGGCTGTAGACATTATCCCAGATTGTAGACTGTAGTCCAGGCTGTAGACATTATCCCAGATTGTAGACTGTAGTCCAGGCTGTAGACATTATCCCAGATTGTAGACTGTAGTCCAGGCTGTAGACATTATCCCAGATTGTAGACTGTAGTCCAGGCTGTAGACATTATCCCAGATTGTAGACTGTAGTCCAGGCTGTAGACATTATCCCAGATTGTAGACTGTAGTCCAGGCTGTAGACATTATCCCAGATTGTAGACTGTAGTCCAGGCTGTAGACATTATCCCAGATTGTAGACTGTAGTCCAGGCTGTAGACATTATCCCAGATTGTAGACTGTAGTCCAGGCTGTAGACATTATCCCAGATTGTAGACTGTAGTCCAGGCTGTAGACATTATCCCAGATTGTAGACTGTAGTCCAGGCTGTAGACATTATCCCAGATTGTAGACTGTAGTCCAGGCTGTAGACATTATCCCAGATTGTAGACTGTAGTCCAGGCTGTAGACATTATCCCAGATTGTAGACTGTAGTCCAGGCTGTAGACATTATCCCAGATTGTAGACTGTAGTCCAGGCTGTAGACATTATCCCAGATTGTAGACTGTAGTCCAGGCTGTAGACATTATCCCAGATTGTAGACTGTAGTCCAGGCTGTAGACATTATCCCAGATTGTAGACTGTAGTCCAGGCTGTAGACATTATCCCAGATTGTAGACTGTAGTCCAGGCTGTAGACATTATCCCAGATTGTAGACTGTAGTCCAGGCTGTAGACATTATCCCAGATTGTAGACTGTAGTCCAGGCTGTAGACATTATCCCAGATTGTAGACTGTAGTCCAGGCTGTAGACATTATCCCAGATTGTAGACTGTAGTCCAGGCTGTAGACATTATCCCAGATTGTAGACTGTAGTCCAGGCTGTAGACATTATCCCAGATTGTAGACTGTAGTCCAGGCTGTAGACATTATCCCAGATTGTAGACTGTAGTCCAGGCTGTAGACATTATCCCAGATTGTAGACTGTAGTCCAGGCTGTAGACATTATCCCAGATTGTAGACTGTAGTCCAGGCTGTAGACATTATCCCAGATTGTAGACTGTAGTCCAGGCTGTAGACATTATCCCAGATTGTAGACTGTAGTCCAGGCTGTAGACATTATCCCAGATTGTAGACTGTAGTCCAGGCTGTAGACATTATCCCAGATTGTAGACTGTAGTCCAGGCTGTAGACATTATCCCAGATTGTAGACTGTAGTCCAGGCTGTAGACATTATCCCAGATTGTAGACTGTAGTCCAGGCTGTAGACATTATCCCAGATTGTAGACTGTAGTCCAGGCTGTAGACATTATCCCAGATTGTAGACTGTAGTCCAGGCTGTAGACATTATCCCAGATTGTAGACTGTAGTCCAGGCTGTAGACATTATCCCAGATTGTAGACTGTAGTCCAGGCTGTAGACATTATCCCAGATTGTAGACTGTAGTCCAGGCTGTAGACATTATCCCAGATTGTAGACTGTAGTCCAGGCTGTAGACATTATCCCAGATTGTAGACTGTAGTCCAGGCTGTAGACATTATCCCAGATTGTAGACTGTAGTCCAGGCTGTAGACATTATCCCAGATTGTAGACTGTAGTCCAGGCTGTAGACATTATCCCAGATTGTAGACTGTAGTCCAGGCTGTAGACATTATCCCAGATTGTAGACTGTAGTCCAGGCTGTAGACATTATCCCAGATTGTAGACTGTAGTCCAGGCTGTAGACATTATCCCAGATTGTAGACTGTAGTCCAGGCTGTAGACATTATCCCAGATTGTAGACTGTAGTCCAGGCTGTAGACATTATCCCAGATTGTAGACTGTAGTCCAGGCTGTAGACATTATCCCAGATTGTAGACTGTAGTCCAGGCTGTAGACATTATCCCAGATTGTAGACTGTAGTCCAGGCTGTAGACATTATCCCAGATTGTAGACTGTAGTCCAGGCTGTAGACATTATCCCAGATTGTAGACTGTAGTCCAGGCTGTAGACATTATCCCAGATTGTAGACTGTAGTCCAGGCTGTAGACATTATCCCAGATTGTAGACTGTAGTCCAGGCTGTAGACATTATCCCAGATTGTAGACTGTAGTCCAGGCTGTAGACATTATCCCAGATTGTAGACTGTAGTCCAGGCTGTAGACATTATCCCAGATTGTAGACTGTAGTCCAGGCTGTAGACATTATCCCAGATTGTAGACTGTAGTCCAGGCTGTAGACATTATCCCAGATTGTAGACTGTAGTCCAGGCTGTAGACATTATCCCAGATTGTAGACTGTAGTCCAGGCTGTAGACATTATCCCAGATTGTAGACTGTAGTCCAGGCTGTAGACATTATCCCAGATTGTAGACTGTAGTCCAGGCTGTAGACATTATCCCAGATTGTAGACTGTAGTCCAGGCTGTAGACATTATCCCAGATTGTAGACTGTAGTCCAGGCTGTAGACATTATCCCAGATTGTAGACTGTAGTCCAGGCTGTAGACATTATCCCAGATTGTAGACTGTAGTCCAGGCTGTAGACATTATCCCAGATTGTAGACTGTAGTCCAGGCTGTAGACATTATCCCAGATTGTAGACTGTAGTCCAGGCTGTAGACATTATCCCAGATTGTAGACTGTAGTCCAGGCTGTAGACATTATCCCAGATTGTAGACTGTAGTCCAGGCTGTAGACATTATCCCAGATTGTAGACTGTAGTCCAGGCTGTAGACATTATCCCAGATTGTAGACTGTAGTCCAGGCTGTAGACATTATCCCAGATTGTAGACTGTAGTCCAGGCTGTAGACATTATCCCAGATTGTAGACTGTAGTCCAGGCTGTAGACATTATCCCAGATTGTAGACTGTAGTCCAGGCTGTAGACATTATCCCAGATTGTAGACTGTAGTCCAGGCTGTAGACATTATCCCAGATTGTAGACTGTAGTCCAGGCTGTAGACATTATCCCAGATTGTAGACTGTAGTCCAGGCTGTAGACATTATCCCAGATTGTAGACTGTAGTCCAGGCTGTAGACATTATCCCAGATTGTAGACTGTAGTCCAGGCTGTAGACATTATCCCAGATTGTAGACTGTAGTCCAGGCTGTAGACATTATCCCAGATTGTAGACTGTAGTCCAGGCTGTAGACATTATCCCAGATTGTAGACTGTAGTCCAGGCTGTAGACATTATCCCAGATTGTAGACTGTAGTCCAGGCTGTAGACATTATCCCAGATTGTAGACTGTAGTCCAGGCTGTAGACATTATCCCAGATTGTAGACTGTAGTCCAGGCTGTAGACATTATCCCAGATTGTAGACTGTAGTCCAGGCTGTAGACATTATCCCAGATTGTAGACTGTAGTCCAGGCTGTAGACATTATCCCAGATTGTAGACTGTAGTCCAGGCTGTAGACATTATCCCAGATTGTAGACTGTAGTCCAGGCTGTAGACATTATCCCAGATTGTAGACTGTAGTCCAGGCTGTAGACATTATCCCAGATTGTAGACTGTAGTCCAGGCTGTAGACATTATCCCAGATTGTAGACTGTAGTCCAGGCTGTAGACATTATCCCAGATTGTAGACTGTAGTCCAGGCTGTAGACATTATCCCAGATTGTAGACTGTAGTCCAGGCTGTAGACATTATCCCAGATTGTAGACTGTAGTCCAGGCTGTAGACATTATCCCAGATTGTAGACTGTAGTCCAGGCTGTAGACATTATCCCAGATTGTAGACTGTAGTCCAGGCTGTAGACATTATCCCAGATTGTAGACTGTAGTCCAGGCTGTAGACATTATCCCAGATTGTAGACTGTAGTCCAGGCTGTAGACATTATCCCAGATTGTAGACTGTAGTCCAGGCTGTAGACATTATCCCAGATTGTAGACTGTAGTCCAGGCTGTAGACATTATCCCAGATTGTAGACTGTAGTCCAGGCTGTAGACATTATCCCAGATTGTAGACTGTAGTCCAGGCTGTAGACATTATCCCAGATTGTAGACTGTAGTCCAGGCTGTAGACATTATCCCAGATTGTAGACTGTAGTCCAGGCTGTAGACATTATCCCAGATTGTAGACTGTAGTCCAGGCTGTAGACATTATCCCAGATTGTAGACTGTAGTCCAGGCTGTAGACATTATCCCAGATTGTAGACTGTAGTCCAGGCTGTAGACATTATCCCAGATTGTAGACTGTAGTCCAGGCTGTAGACATTATCCCAGATTGTAGACTGTAGTCCAGGCTGTAGACATTATCCCAGATTGTAGACTGTAGTCCAGGCTGTAGACATTATCCCAGATTGTAGACTGTAGTCCAGGCTGTAGACATTATCCCAGATTGTAGACTGTAGTCCAGGCTGTAGACATTATCCCAGATTGTAGACTGTAGTCCAGGCTGTAGACATTATCCCAGATTGTAGACTGTAGTCCAGGCTGTAGACATTATCCCAGATTGTAGACTGTAGTCCAGGCTGTAGACATTATCCCAGATTGTAGACTGTAGTCCAGGCTGTAGACATTATCCCAGATTGTAGACTGTAGTCCAGGCTGTAGACATTATCCCAGATTGTAGACTGTAGTCCAGGCTGTAGACATTATCCCAGATTGTAGACTGTAGTCCAGGCTGTAGACATTATCCCAGATTGTAGACTGTAGTCCAGGCTGTAGACATTATCCCAGATTGTAGACTGTAGTCCAGGCTGTAGACATTAGTGTGTAGTGGGGGAGTGTGGGTATGGGAGGTATTCTTGGTATAGGGCAGAGAGAGAGAGAGATGAGAGAGAGAGAGAGATGAGAGAGAGAGAGAGAAGAGAGAAGAGAGAGAGAGTGAGAGAGAGAAGAAGAGAGAGAGAGAGAGAGAGAGAGAGAGAGAGAGAGAGAGAGAGAGAGAGAGAGAGAGAGAGTGAAGAGAGAGTGAAGAGAGAGAGAGAGAGAGAGAGAGAGAGAGAGAGAGAGAGAGAGAGAGAGAGAGAGGGGAGAGAGAGAGAGAGAGAGAGAAGAGAGAGAAAGAGAGTGAAGAGAGAGAGAGAAGAGAGAGAGAGAGAGAGAGAGAGAGAGAGAGAGAGAGAGAGAGAGAGAGAGAGAGAGAGAGAGAGAGAATGTGTGTGTGTGTGTGTGTGTGGAGGGAGGTGCAAAGACCGGGTTGTGAGGTGGATATTGGATATGGGCCATCATGACAGACACCACTAGAAAGAGGTGACTGGAATGTTGCAAGATATGTAGATGATGACAATGGGAGTATTCACAATGTTTCGAGTGCTTGGTCAAGACGAAAATATTTCTTGATCTGAATTCCTACAGTTGTCCGAACTCAGACCAAAGATGGTCGTGACGATGATCTTACACGTCTGGTCTGACTTCCTCACATGAGTTATGAATGATCTTTTATATATAGTCTGAGGCTCTTACAGTTGTTATAGGTGGTGATCTTATCTCTCTGGTCTGAAGTTCTTACAGCTGTTATAGTTGATGATCTTACCTGTTCTGATAATCTTACGGTTTTCAATATGGTCTGATAGTCTTACAGTTGTAAACAAGATAAACCGACCGCCTGCAGTTAAAGTGTGACGACAGTGTGTATTATGATATACACTGGATAGGAACATCAATACTAGTTGTCCTCCAGCCATGATACAACCCAACACCAATATGCCTCACTAATGCTGATGCTGAGCATAGTGTTTTACGAACACCAACGATGGTAGTGGGAGGACAGGATGGCACACTAATACTGATGCTGCCACTTTGGTTTCATTTACTTTAAATTCTATCTTATTATGTACAGCTAAATGTACCATTCATAACCCACGTCAGGTCAGACCAGGTTAGTCTCCTTTGATTAACTTTAGTTCACTGATTATACAGTTATTGATATTTAGAAGAGAAAAAAATGGAGCTTGTTCAATGGTTCCGGAACAGATTCAATCATATCTAACAATAATGCAACATTATGTTGGATGAGATTAGTATGATTACACGCACACACACACACACACACACACACACACACACACACACACACACATAAAGATCAGTTGTGATATATATATATATATATATATATATATATATATATATATATATATATATATATATATATATATATATATATATATATATATATATAAAATCACAGCTGATCTTTATGAGGGATATGCGAAGCACACAGAACACAATGGCTTGTGTCTGCATCGCCTGTATAGGGCGTTGCCTGTATATTTCTTTGGTGCTTTAGACAAAGCTTACATCATCTTACATGGATCACAATAGGTACGATTGGGATAAGTATTTCCAATGGTTTCTCACGACATTAGTTTCAAATATCCATTTTCATTAATCACTTTAAAAAAGTTGGCCAAAGCTCGAGACACCAAACTTAGAATTGGTTAGGCTAGGTTAGGTTTGATAAACTACGTCAAGACACCGCAGATTTTAATAGCTAGATCGTAAGACCATGAACAGTAGGGCAAGCATGACCTCTGCTGACTGACTTTTGTTGTTTATACTAGCGAGGGGATGAGCTATGTCCCTGGTGTTGACCTGGTCTAACACACTGGTTATACCCGTGAGGGAAGAGCCAGGTCCCTGGTGTCGACCTAGTCTAACACACTGGTAATACCGGTGAGGGAAGAGCCAGGTCCCTGGTGTTGACCTGGTCTAACACACTGGTTATACGAGTGAGGGAAGAGGCAAAGGTTCTTAGGTTTATCTGGTCTAACACTCTCACGGCAGACATTATCATGATCCCACCTCTCTCGTCACCCACACTCATGACAAACATTATCACATCCCATCTCCCTCGTCTAACACTCTCATAAAAAGTTTTTAATGACCGTCACATCTCCCTCATCCAACTCTCTCAAAATATAAATTTCTAATGATCATTACTGTTTCGCAGAACACTCTCAAAACAGCCATTATAATGATCATACCTACCTCGTAATTACACCACTCTCTCATATAATAGCGTCACAAAATCTATTCATTTGATCTGTGTGCCTGATACGTTGCATTCATCAGTCCTTTAATTGGTCAGATAACTGAGGGGGACATTCATATTAAGTCGCAGATATAACAGTAGTCGAGGCAATGATGTGCATTCATGGCATAAACTACAAGTTATTAATAATAATGCATAAGAGAAAACAGACACTATATATACATTCAAAGCATCATACACAAATATACACAGAGAGGGGTGGCTTGTGTGTTCCTGGAATGCCAGAAAGCACTTGATACTGTGTCACATAAAAAGGTGCCAAAGAAGCTAAGATCTTCAGGTAGGACTAAGAAGAAGACTTCCTCGATGGACAGTGATATACTTTAATAGAATGGAACAATGTAAGTAAGTCAGCAGAGCTTTCTCGAAATGGGTTGGGGTCACCATTGTCGTATCACAAAGCTCCATCCTGGAACCATTGCTGATCTTAATTTATGTAAATGACTAGCCAGAAGGACTGGACGTACGCCTGAATACGTATATGGACGATGCCATGGTCATGAAAGAGGTACGAAAAAACCCTTGACAATCTTCAAAGCTTGTTTCATATATTTCAATCCAAATAAATATCATAGGGATGAGACAGGGTGAGAGAAAGTGTCGATACAAATATCATCTGGCTGGAAAACTTCGTTGTGAAAAAGTGCTTGAGAGTCGACACTTAATCTGTCGCTAGAACACCTCACTAGGAAAAGTGTAAAGGAATCAAATTGACTGCTGTCAAATATTAGAATCTTGCTGAAGGACACGCATGAGGAAATACTAAGGTTCCTTCTCCAAGTGAAGGACACGCATGAGGAAATACTGAGGTTCCTGCTCCTAGTGTAGATAATTACAAAATAGAATGTGTATCTCAGACATGGGAACCACACTTAGGTAGGCACGATGAAATAACAGAGAAGTTATTGAGAATGGCAAAAAAAGACGGTGCCAAGACTGAGAGAGATGAATCACAGCGAAAGGTGAGAAGTCTTCAATTTTTCCACCATAAAAAAGGAAAAAAACGAAACTTAAGATGTGACTTGACAACAACCTTCAAGTTCCTGAATCAGTTTGGTGATGTCAGCAGTCCACAAACCTTTGAAATACACCAAGATAAAACAACCACAGGCCATAATAGACGAAACGATAGGGGGGACTTTTCTAGCATCAGAGTAATGGATGACAGGGATAAACTGAGAGATGAAAATGTGAGCATGGAGAGCATACCAACGTCTAAAATGCTACAGGAAAGTGAATAAGGTTCAAGAGATGGGACGCCACTAGTGTACAGTACGAATTAGATACACATAAAAATACGAAACGCTCCCACACATCATACATACACACTCAGATACACACACATGATAACTACAACACGCATATGTGTATATATATATATATATATATATATATATATATATATATATATATATATATATATATATATATATATATATTATCCCTGGGGATAGGGGATTAAGAATACTTCCCACGTATTCCCTGCGTGTCGTAGAAGGCGACTGGAAGGGGAGGGAGCGGGGGGCTGGAAATCCTCCCCTCTCGTTTTTTCTTTTTTTTCCAAAAGAAGGAACAGAGGGGGCCAGGTGACGATATTCCAAAAAAGGCCCAGTCCTCTGTTCTTAACGCTACCTCGCTAACGCGGGAAATGGCGAATAGTTTGAAAGAAAGAAAGAAGAATATATATATATATATATATATATATATATATATATATATATATATATATATATATATATATATATATATATGAAAACAGAGTCACGGACACGAGCACACCCCCAGAACATATTCATAAGCATGTGCACTGCCAGGTTTCACCAACATACAAACATGCATGAAAGCACACACACCAATAATACTCCTATAACAAGAGAACTGTGAATACTTTGATAAAAATAATAAGTGGATATTGTACACAGTATCAGGTCATAAGATAGTGTGGCGGAAATAGTTTAGCCAAACACAGAGGCACAGATATATACATAGAAAATATAAGACTTTTTGTGATAATACTATATATATATATATATATATATATATATATATATATATATATATATATATATATATATATATATATATATATATATATATATACTGAGTGAGGACTCACCCCTTGGATGATACAGAGGAGGGAGATGGTTGAGCCGGACTGGACATGGCGCTCTGACGACCCTGATATAACCGCCTCAGGCACCACAACCTTGAGGTTGACCAGGTAGCCGTAGCGGCCGGTCTTCGTCGACACCTGCTGGGCCAACAACGGGTTACTCTCTCTCTCTCTCTCTCTCTCTCTCTCTCTCTCTCTCTCTCTCTCTCTCTCTCTCTCCTCTCTCTCTCTCTCTCTCTCTCTCTCTCTCTCTCTCTCTCTCTCTCTCTCTCTCTTCTCTCTCTCTCTCTCTCTCTCTCTCTCTCTCTCTCTCTCTCTCTCTCTCTCTCTCTCTCTCTCTTTCTCTCTCTCCTCTCTCTCTCTCTCTCTCTCTCTCTCTCTCTCTCTCTCTCTCTCTCTCTCTCTCTCTCTCTATTCTCTCTCTCTCTCTCTCTCTCTCTCTCTCTCTCTCTCTCTCTCTCTCTCTCTCTCTCTCTCTCTCTCTCTCACACACACACACACACACACATACACACCAACATGGCCGTCACTCATCACTATAATCATTCCAAGATATTCACAAAATTTCGAGAGCAAATAGTAATATATATATATATATATATATATATATATATATATATATATATATATATATATATATATATATATATATATATATATATATATATTCGATACTGATGACAGATAAACAATTTATTATCAAGTAACACAGAAACTGTAATGACATTCAAAAAGATGTAAGCCAGTATATAAACACATGACATTTGTAAAATTATTTGTAAATACAGATGAAAGAAAAAATGTGATATTTCATGTGTTGACCTCCATGTCTGATGTGCCCAACTCAGCGAGGTGAACTCTCTCCTGAGTGTATTGTGTCCACAAACTGCTGAGTTGCAACCAGCGGTGGGAGATATGGCAGCATTTCACTCAGTGAGGTATAGTGAAGCTCCCATTCTAATGTGTGGTGAGACTCTCCACTAACCTGATGTGTTCATCCTTGACTAAGCTTTCCCCAGACCACAAGACTAAAGTTTGGTTGGACTCTACACACTATTTATGTGGTTACCCTATCACAATGAGCTTTGGAGTGGGATGTGTTTACCTGGATAAGCTCCAGTTAGGTTTCAAGATAATGTTGTACTGTGGTTCTTATCCTCATGTAATACCATAGTCTGGAGACGCACACCATTAATATCATCCATCATAAGGGGGGTCCAAAATGTGGTTCACCTCCGTGAAAATGTGCATTTTGTTGGAGAGAAAAGCCAGGACTCCGGAACGACAAGAGAAGACTGACAACACATTAACAAGTAAGATGGGAAACAAATCGTCTTTCCGGTAGGTTCGACTCAATGTAAAAGACAAAGTAATCAGACAGTCATTATACAATTGTCTCAGACGTGAAATGTACACAGTGATCTTAGGGAGGGTCTCTGTGCTCTACACTGTTGAATATGTACACTGGTTCTTATCATTATCGTAGTTTCACACTCGCCCAAGAGCATAAATCGAACGAAGAGAGAGAGAGAGAGAGAGAGAGAGAGAGAGAGAGAGAGAGAGAGAGAGAGAGAGAGAGAGAGAGAGAGTACATTGTATAGTCATATGACCTAAACAAACTAAATCTCAGAAACCCAGGATCTCAAATATTCAGGCTTTGCTTTCAAACAATTACGAATTCCAACAGCCAACCAGGTTTTATCACAACAGTTTTTAGTCATCCAAGTTCTAAAACATCCAGATATTCAGCAAAAAGGCTTTAAGCCATTAATACTTATAGATATCAAGACACAAATACTTTGACATCTTGATGCGCATATCTCTAGACACTGTCTTCCAGGAACAAGGGTTATAGAAGCTCTTGCACAAACACATCCGAACTTCTAGACACTCAAGCTTTCCTGATTCAGGTCTCTATCTAGATACCCATATTCCCAGATTCTTGAGTTCAAATTACCCAGGTTTAAGACCGTCAATAATTCTAGATACTCGTGCCTCCAGGAACCTAGGTTTCTAGAGACAAAGGCTTCCTGGAATGTAGATATCTAGATGCCCAATTTCGACCAGTGCCAAGTCTTCCAGTTATATGTCATGCGGCATCAAAGGCTTCACCAGAACAAGCTGGCCAGAATCAGATTTCATGATATCTTGCTTAGCAGGTACTCAAGTTTCAAGTTACCCAGGTTTACGAGCTCTACGTCCTCAGGTTCCCAGGCTCCCTGTCTTTTTCCCGTCTAGATACCGAGACTTCCAAACAAGCTAACTTCCAGAAACTCACACTTCTAGACATTCAGACTTTCAGACACTGAGACCTCTCTCATCCAGACTTTCAGACTTGTAGACACCGAGACCTCTCGCACCCAGACTTTCAGACTTTAAGATATAGTTTCACTCAGACAGTCAGGCCTATGGCTATAGAAGCAACAAGGATTCCTTAGACCGAAGATTCACCATACCCAGGTTTCCAGGTTGGGTTAAAGATATCCAGTGTCTAAAACGACTCAGATTTAAGCATGCAATCAGCTTTCATACTAAAACTGTTTGACTCAGATTTCCATATACCTACAACCAAACTTGACATTAAGCTTCCAGATGTCCAAGCTCCCACACTTGCCAAACATTCAATTGTCCAAGTTTCAAGCCAGCCATATTGTGCAAGGCAAAGCCTTCGAGACACCGTGACTAACAGTTCAGTTTCCAGTTACACAGTTCTAAACACATACAACTTCAAGAGAGTTTGATTTCCCTATACACTAGTGTCAAGACACCTCGTGTTCCAGGCACATCATCTGTACATTAAAATTTCTGGAGCACCAAGTTTCCAAAAACTCACGTCCTTATATACCAAAGTTTCTGAATAACTAGAATTCATTATTTCCAATCTTTCACACTTCACTAAATGGAGGTTTCCAGGTCAATAGGCCTCCAGATATCTAGGTTCCAAGCATTGTATACATTTTGCCGACCAGACACCCTAGATTCCCCTAGCCTAGCGTCCCCACACCCTGACTATATGAGTCACCCTATCCTCTCAGCACCCTAATTACTAGACACCCTAGATATCTCATTCTCATCCTACCAGACATCCTTGCCTTCTACACCCTGCCCAACAAACATCCCACCTTCCTACACCCCGCCTACCAAACATCCTAATTTCTCCCAACCCTTCCCACCAGATATCCTAGCTTCCCCAGATCCTGGTTGTTAAAGACTACATTTCAGAGATCATTAGTGTCCCAAGAGTCACATTAATTCAGGAATTTCACAAGCTCTCTCCATTTAAGCTAAACTGCGTGATAACTGTTGGACATAACCACGCCCCTGAGTCCTCTGGGCGTTGAAGATAACCACCAGCAGCTTTTTTCTACGGACGAGGAAGCAAAGGATATTTCTATTCCATTTTTTCTCGTACGAGATGAAAACAGATGTGTCTGGAATAAGATAATGATCACAATTTCCCAGAAACTATACGCAGGTAATCACTGGATAAATTCAATATCATTAACTCAACGTGAAATATATTTGTTTATTCCATTTCATCAAACACAGACATCAAAGCACCAGTGCAAAGCTACATCAATCAGGCGATATTACCGTAATATGACAGGAACGTTCATGTTTATGAAGTGAACTGATTCAGCAAAGCTAGCGCTCACAGATATTCGTTATCAACATGTACTATTTCGTATTTCTTCACTTGATGTGAGAGAAATAACGTAATCCGATGTCCAAACTCTGAAACCGTAAACTGTTTGTGATCTGACAAGCGAGAATATCACTTTTGTTTTAGATTTTGAATACGGAGAAAGATATCGCTTGAGGAATGTATCTTTTTGGCACCGATATCGATCGTGGGCTTTGAATGTGTATCCAAATGTGTAAATATCATGGATGAGGAGGAAGAGCTGGAGGCTGAAGTGTGATATACCAATGGACGGCTGTGTGCGGACCAGTACAGACTACAGACCCTGGTACTGAGAGTGAAGCGTGGCCAGATACAACCAAACGCTTAAGTACAAGGGTGGGCTGGAGACATGCGAGGCTGGAGCGAAACTACACAGCTCCAGTATTTACTGCAAAAGACGCTGGCAATATACACTGCCTCTGTATAGCTCCAGGGCAGCTGCCGCCACTAAATGCAACCAGTGTAAACACCGCCTCGGAGTAAACATTGTACACGTTTGGAATATATCACCACACAATCCGTAGCACTGTTATCCTGTAAGAATAGTTTTCTGTATATGTACAGGATATCTATCGAGGAAACGTTTCTTAAAAAAACATCTAGTGCCTAAAATATAGTTTCGTATAGATTAGTATTTTGTCACATAATGACCATCAGGAAAAGAGAGCTAACTGTTGTCGAAAATTGTCCTTCAGGGGAACTATGTTGTTTCCTACAGCCAGTCTCGTTATAAAGATGAGTTTTCGTATGGTTTAATCATTTTCCATCAAAGTCTCCAGGTCAGAACACCAAATTACCGTCATTAGGGCGAGAGTGTAATGACGTAATCGAAGCAGACCCTCAGACCAACCTCCAGCCTCTTCCTGTCATGTAGTATCATGACGTTATAACCTCGGAGGAGGATTAACATATCCATCACAAGGTCTACGAGACATATTCTGGGTATTGTTATATGTCTTCCTGCAGGAACAGTCTATGCATGACCTGGAGACGTGGTTAACTGTCTGGCCACCATCTTGGGGTCAACCAGACCCACATACTCCACCGTCTGCCTCACTTTGTTAAAAACCAGCCTGGCGGTGGTGACTCCTGCTGCCTTCCGCTGATGGTGTTGGAGGGCCAGCAGTGCTGAGTCTTCCTCCTTCACCCAGTCCTAATTAAGCTGAAGGTGAAAGACCACTTTGGATGACTTGGGCCGAATGGCTAATTCGGTGAACTGATACAACATTCAGGAAGCTTTACGATAATCGCTTATGGTATCTTATCTGTTGTAGTTATATAACGAGGAACAGAATATTTCCTTTCCTTCTGGAATTGTTCTCTAACGGTTGGATAACTAACCACCTTTCATGTAAATAACCTCGAATTGCAAGTCAACAGAAAATTATTTTTATAATGCTGTTTCTATCATGTTAGCAAGAATTCAGAATGACAAACGTCTCATATTCAATGAACCTTGACTATTTAAACTGCAGAGATGGCAGATAACAGATCAGAGATGTGAAACAGTTATCATTATACTAGACTGTTATCAGCATTAACGGTGTAGGTGCATTGCGTTACTTAACGGGGAAGGTTCAGTTATATCCAGCGCTAATGTTTGACCTCTGTTAACAATTCCGGTCCTAGTGCTGATCTCTGGTTACACTTCCAACCTAAGTGTTGACCTCTGCTGACACTTCTAACCCTATTGTTGACCTTTGCTGATACACGCAAACTTAGTACTAACTTCAACTGCTACACTCAATCCTATTGCTGACCTCCTTTGACCCTTCCAGCCCTAGTGCTGACCTTTACAGCCACACTCAGTCCCTAAGGATGACCTCTTCTGCCACATCTAATTCCTAGTGATGACGTCTATCCTATATCCAACCCTCAGTGGTGACGTCTATGCCACACCCTAGAATGAAGTCTATGCCACACCCAGCCCAACATTGCTGCAAATACTGAGTCAGCAGCACCGGCCTTATTTACCTCACTCAACCCAACTGTATCATTAGTGGTGCTAATTTCTGTCACCACCAAGACCCTTCTTGTAATATTTAACATATTAAGGATTAAAAGTAATTGGTTATGACGCTTAAGGTTATTTAATATGGGGAATTATCAGAGTAAGTGAACCCAGTCTTGATACATCCGGAGAGTTTACTGATGAAACATAGCAAACAAGATATAGTTTTGAGCAAAGGAATAATAGAATATTTGAGGCCATGAAACTGAATATCTTACGACTGGGTGGAACCTCATGAGGGCAGGTACCATGGCTGAGTTGTACCTCTTGTTTTCTGTACATATGAGAAATTAGTACATGACGAAGAAACCCTGAAGCAAATGATGAAAATAAAGACTGATACTTTCATCAAGGCAGAAGACATTTTGTTCCTCACTTACTTGGAAGAAGTGGAAGAAGAGCGATTACCTCGCTAACAGAGTGACTGATATAGTGTTGTGGAGGAAGCCATTAGGTCAGTAGGTAAGGTCATCGGTAGAGTGACTGATGTAATCAGTTGGAAAGGAAGCCACAAGGTCAGTAGGTGAGGACATCAGTAGAATTACAAATATAATCAGTTGGGAAGGAAGCCACAAGGTCAGTAGGTGAGGACATCAGTAGAATTACAAATATAATCAGTTGGGAAGGAAGCCACCAGGTCAGTAGGTGAGGACATCAGTAGAGTTACAAATATAATCAGTTGGGAAGGATGCCACCAGGTCAGTAGGTGAGGACATCAGTAGAGTTACAAATATAATCAGTTGGGGAGGAAGTCACCAGGTCAGAAGATGAGGTCATCAAACAGGGGACAAGTGACCACTTGGGGAAACATTAACACTTATTAACCGTGAGCAGACCTCCAGCCCAGTACACTACTTAGCCTTAATGTGGCACTACCTCAACCCAGGACGGTTTATGTTGGTGCCTGGCTCTCCTGCTGGAGTGCCACGGTTTTGGTCGTCCTCCCGTGTCTTTCATTGTTGCTACACTGCTGTTATTTTCTTGGCTAGTGTAACCACCTTGCAGTATCACTGTTGTTACACCGTGGTTTTGTTCTTGTTTAATGTGACCTTGCAGTACCATTGTTACACTGTTGTTATGTTCCTAGCTAGAGTGGTCACCTTGTAGTACCATTGTTACACCTCTGTTACGTCTTTGGTTAACGTGACCACCTAGTAATATCATTTTTGTTGTTCTGCTGTCGTACTGTCCTTGGCTAGCGTGACCACCTTAAAGAACCATTGTTGTTATACCGTTGTTATGACCTCCTCTAGTGTGACCATCCTTGTAGTACCGTTGTTGTTATACTGGTTATGACCTTCTCTAGTGTGACCACCTTGTAGTACCGTTGTTGTTATACTGGTTATGACCTTCTCTAGTGTGCCCCCCCCCCCCCCCCTTGTAGTACCTTTGCTGGTGTCTCACTGGCGCGGTTCGGTTAGTATGACCTGCTACGAAGACTACTGCAGCCTAATGGTTATATCCCTGTTGTTGTGTGGTTACTCATATGTCACTGCCGTTGCGGCTCCTCTGATATATCCCTGTTTTTTTGGCCCTATAATTGCTAGCCTGATGTTCTGGTCTAGCTTTTGTGGTCGACCATTTACAGCTCTGGTGCCGCAGCCTCTCTACTTTAGCTCCGCTGTTGTGGCCACTGTTGGTACATCCTTCATGCTGCAGACCATTTGTTACGGTCCAGCTGTTGTGCTCCCGTTGTTGCTGCCCCATTTATTTTAGTTCTGCTCTGGTGTCCAAACGTTATCTTCAATTATTGGATTCCTACCGTGTCAAGTCCTGCTGTTGTGCCTTGGTGTTGTTTTTAACTGTTGTGGTCCTACTGTCTCATGTCGTCTCGCGTGGTTCTTCTGCTGTTGTGGACCTAACGTCTCAGGTCCTATTGCGTAGTCCACACACACACACACACACACACACACACACACACACACACACACACACACACACACACACACACATATAGACACGCGTGGTTCTGCTGTTGTGGACCTACTGCCCCAGGTCCTAATGCGTAGTCCACACACACACACACACACACACACACACACACACACACACACACATAGCCACAAACTTCAGTATCCTTCAGCATATCATTAACACCCTTCGAGAGTGGACTACGGCCAACAAGGTCACCATTAACCACACCAAGACTGTGATGATCCACATCAACCTGGGTTCAGACAACATCCTGCCTCCTGACATCACAGTAGGTCCTGACATCCTCCAGGTAATCATAGACTTCAAACTTCTTAGTGTCACCATAAATGACGGTTTAAACTGAAAGAATCATGTCAGCACTCATATCAAATCTTCCTCATATCGTCTGTACTTTCTCCGCCAACTGAAATCACTAGGGATCCCACCAGTTGAGTATAGGATTGTCTATAATGTCTTAATTCTACCTACGTTCACCAAAGACTGATTCTCTTCAATAACAGCTACACAGAAGGACCAGCGAGAAAGAGTGTAGAAAACGACATGTAGAATCATCCTGGGCCATCTTACATCACTTACAAAGAGGTCCTCGTCTCTATGAACTTGTCAAACCTCTACGACCAACACCAGCAGCTCACACGGGAGTTTGACAACAAACTGCTAACTCGCCCTCGATACCCCTCCACTACAGACCGCCACAGAGCTTGTACGAACAAGATAAAAGAAAAGTCCTATACCTACCACTGTGAACGTCATTAACAATCCAGGAACATGTGCACAGTTATGCAAGTGAACAGCTTAGTTATCTGTTTCTTAGGCTAAGTGGTTTGTCAACTTCGGTATTACTGTAACTATTCATCACAATGTTCAACTAAGTGCATAATGACTAGAGAGATTGGAATAACTTCTCTGTAAACATTCCTTTATATTTACTAAACTATCTAACTGGATGTACCTCACTTATGTGCTTCACTTAAAGTATAGAAATATCCAGCTCGCACTAATCTTAAGCTCTCGTATAATCAACTGACTAATAAGTATTATGATCTCCCAGTTGTGCAATATCTGTAATACCTCAGCTATGTATTTTCGGCCAAATGGCAGCCTATATCCAATAAACCATTATTCATTTATTTACATATCTATTTATTCACACATTTCTCCTCCATATTGACAGACACATATTCCAAAAGGCAAAGGAACTCTCATGCACACCTGAATAGAGTCACAGTTTACTACACTGGCAGTCATCAAGGGTCTTGCCTCCACACAACCATCCACACAGACTTTAAAATTTCCACGATAACACATCATTATAAAACAACAAATGACATGAATATTTCTCTGCTATGTCGGTAATAGACCGGCAGACAGTGCACATTTCAGGCCATTATTTACACTTGCGTAATTACTGCAAATTTTTATTTAATCATTTTATATTTTTTATAACGCCAAGGGAGGGGCAGGTTAGTGGGGAAATGTTACAGCCACGGACCTTAGACTGGTCGAATCACTGGCAGCCACACATATCACGAGAGAAAGTTTAGTGGAGGAATGTTATAGCCCGGGACCCTAGTCTGGTCGACTCACTGGCAGCCACACGTATCATGAGAGGCAGTTTAGGGGGGAATGTAATAGCCAGGGACCACCATATGTGGGGCCAGAGATCCTAGGCTGGTCGGCTGAACTTGCCTAATTTAACATAACACAATTGATAATCATATCTGTGTGTGTGTGTGTGTGTGTGTGTGTGTGTGTGTGTGTGTGTGTGTGTGTGTGTGTGTGTGTGTGTGTGTGTGAGCATCCACGTTGTTTGTGCTTCTTATTACCTATTTGTGCATCCAGGGGTAGACGACGTTTGTTTAAAAGTCACTTCTATCATGGCACAGCCCATCTTAAACACTAGAAGGTCACCTATTTCTAAGTGCAAGTCCATAAGTGATGTTTACAACTTCAAGACTACTGTAATTGAAGTACAAATCCATGATGGTACCACCGCACCCTGAACTTTAGAAGCTGGTGATAAATACATGATGATACAGGCAGGTCATCTGTCCACATTCTAAGACTTCCTCCTCCCATGTGTTTTCACCATTGTGTGGACCTAAGGTTATCCTAGTTTATCTCCATTACAATGTGGATTCTACCATCGCTCAGCATGGCTACTCATGCCGTTCCCTGCACTGTCCGGATCGTTCAATCATTATTCTTAGCAAAGTGTTGATGTGGTACACTTGATCATCTTTGGTAACTGTGCATCAGCAGGATTATTACGATGATTTCATCACTTGCTATTCTTGTAGAGTGAATTAGCATAAAATGTCCACCGTACACCATTAGCTCGTATTTCTACAGCGTCATTCACTAGCAGGTTAGACCCTGGTTATCATACATCCCTTTGCGATAACAACAGGCGATCTTACAACCTCGCTTAGTAAGTCTGAACAACACATCTTATGTCTGGCTTACTCTCAGTCATTCGGTTCTTCAACTTAGATTCCTTTAAGTTCCCCACCGATCCATCAGCACTTATAAATTTGAAAATATCTTGCTGATTCCCCCAGTTCTACTCACACTAGATGACAATCTACCTTTTATGTTTAGTTCCGTCCTGATTTTCTGCCTTTACTAATTTTACTCAACACTTTCATGTCGTACCATGTTCTGCATTTCATGCTATACACCATTTTGTACTTTTCATAATCTGGCAGCTTGGCTGCCAGCTTTAAGATTTTGCTTTCTGTTTGTTTTCTCAACTTTTAGATGTTACTTTCTCAGACTTACTTCACTGTCCACCTCCAAAGTATAAGTCCATTATTTTTCACACATCTCTGTATTTATCTTCACATCCTAAAGTTTCCAGTTTGCCCACAATCTACCATTCCTGCTCTTGAGTCCTGCCATCCTCCTCATGGTACATAATGATCACATCGGCCTAACACCATAACCGACCTACATCCTCTCAGCCAACGTCTCATCGATATGTCGACGGAAGCTTGCGATTTACTGGAAATCATTTCCTTAGGTTTGTCGTCATTCACGTTCGTGCAATCCAGCCTAACCACCAGCTTATCCCTTATCTCTGGAAACCTATGAATATCACCAAACTTTGATTTCCTCGGCTTACTGTTATCTCTGTTATCTCTCAGTTTCTTTCTTATCTTTAGTGTGATTCTGTATCTATGTATATGTGTGTGTGTATACTGCACTTCCTTATTTTCGTATAATTATCTATTCTAAGGTACGAGGAGAGAGTTGCAAATTCGTTCGGCGCTATTTCTTGAATGATCCTCACCTTCGTAAAACATTTTAAGATTCTGTGTGATCTCCGGCCTCGCAGTTGCTTCATTCTGTTCATTGCATTCATCCGCTGTTCTTATACTATAATAAGACTTTCTTTACATCTTTCCAACGTTTTCTGCTCATTTTCATGTTAAGGCCTTTGAATTATCGATATTTGCATCTTTCGAAGGACTGTTGATTGTCTGACACCAACCTCGTTTAGAAACATGAATGTTGTGTCTAAGTCACCTCTTACTCTTCTATCCTCCATGTTGGACAAAATTGTGATCTCTAAACTCTTACTGCAGCTCAACTTGGAGGCATATTCTAGTCTTTGCCCAAGAAAGGATGTGAAGAGTTTGTTTAATATTTCCTTATCCATTGACCTGAAAGTTATTTAAATATCAGCCAGCGGACACCTTGCCTGCTTTACAGTTCTACTAAGGCTGGGCTCTGGCGACAGCTTGAGTACAATGTAGACTCCCAAGTCCCTCTCACACACAGATTCCTGCAGCTCATATCCTGTCTGTCAGGTAATACTCGTACCGTTGCTTCTTTCACTGCCTCCTATCCTCCCTACTATGTGTGGGTATATTTGCTCGTGAAGCCCCGTCTCTTGAGCTGTCTATGCCATCAAGTAGGTTTTTAAACCTTTATAAACTGGCGGTAATGTGTGTGTGTGTGTGTGTGTGTGTGTGTGTGTGTGTGTGTGTGTGTGTGTGTGTGTGTGTGTGTGTGTGTGTCCTCTTACTGTGCGTATTAGAGTTTGTTTACGTAAGCGCTTATAATCATTTGTATACATGCATGTAACAGTGTCTCTTGAGTGCTGGTGGGTGAAAGTGTCATCGATAGGGTGTTGTAGTGAAGACTTAGGTGAATCAAAGTTTTCTTGGAAAGGTTTTGTCTAATACTACACATTTGTAAAGACGTTTTTGTGTTTCTATGTAACAAAGAAAAAGTAGTATTAAAGTTTTTCTATCCGTACGACGGGTTTTTAAATATTTTAACGTCCAGAAGTCGCATCAGTTTTACATAAACCAAAAACTTTACCAAATATCAAGAGAATTCAACTTCAGGTTCCTGGGGTTCATGGCCTCTATCTTAACACAGTTTCCCACTCTTCTCCTTAAACTTTACTGCGGAACCGAAGATTGAGGAGGAGACTCTCTGTTCCTATCTGCTTCTACTATCACTTGGGTAAACATAAACTTAGAGGACGACTACTCCCACATGCAATATTGACGTGATATCAATACTTCTGACTCAGTCGCTTACACTGTAGCGCCAGATAAAACCAAGCGCTGGTCTTGGATCCACACAGGATGGACGTGTGACAGCTCATCGACTGATGTCTGACTCTCACCGTCTCCAGGAGACGGTCCTCAGACTTGGTTCAAAGAGGACGTGAGAAGATGGATTTGATGCGAGTCTAAGAGTTCCTCAACACCCTGGACTATATGCATGAGGAAAAGATCTTAAACTTGCCTGTATTTTATACTTCAGATAACTTTTAGATTCTCAAGTTCTTGAGGAGTCTTCAGATTTGAAGTCCTGCCGTACTGTCTGTAAAAGATCTCACCAAAAGCAACTACGAATGACTCCAAGAAAAAAAAGAAAAATCATTATGTAGACAAATGTGTCTCTAATGACGTCTTAACGAACTGACGTATGGACAGAACAACACTAACACGACAATTTTCTAGTTACTGTCCTTCACGGTTCTTAAGAATTATCAAATGGATATATTACACCATTATGCGGAAAGCAAATAAATTCTTAGTAAGAATGTGAAAACTCTTCTTATTCTTCACAAAGCATCCTAACTACATCTCGACGAGAAGGAGAGAGGAGAAGAAAAGATTTAGTTGCAGGTTCGTGAGAAACTGCGAATCGTAGATCAAAAGTCGTCTTAAAATGAAATATTGGCGTCCTAGAACTATTCAAACCAAAGGAAATGTCATGTTAGCTATGAGAGGATGATCATGGTGTACTAAAAGTCTTCAGGAACCTCCGTCGCCAAGGATAGTTTTCTTTCTCACAGGAGACCTGAAGTCGTGAGGAGTTCTGGCAAACTCAGACAAAGCGGACGGAGATGCACGAGAGAGGCAAGGATCATAATCGTCCGTCTTACAGTCATAATCTAGAAATGTTCACATTTTATGATGCCATTACTTTCATTCCCAGCAACGAATGTTGTATGTTTTTGCGACTTGGGACTTTAAAGCAGCACCAGTATCGTGAAACACTTTCTTTTTCCTTTGTTATTCTCGATTCTTCTTCTATTTGTCTCAGAAACGATTATTATCCTTCGACCATATCTTTGGGGAACTGCCAGATGCCTGTTCTTCCTGAGGCTGGGTATAAGCATCCACCAGATACAGTGTGTCACACAGACTAATTTGTAAATACATTCTTCTCGTTTGTGATAAGAGACGAAGCTCTCAAAAGCACTTAATGTAGATCTGACACAAAAGTTCCATAGACTTGCATATCGAGGCTGGATTCCACACGAGGCAGTTTAATTCGTCTTGACAGACGTCAGCCGAGTGCGGATCGACTTCTGACATCAGAGTATAGGAATGATGTGAAGATAATTGAAGCTGCACATAAGACAGTAAAAGGCCGACAAGATATGACAGCCGTGTGGTCAAACAGACGACAGCTAATTACTGATTGATAGGTGTGACAACCAGGTACAGCTCGACAGTTGACAACTAGAGACAACTAGACATGACTTATATGTACAGACAAGATCAGGCGTTCTTTTAATGTTCGTTGGTGTGCTGTAAGCAAACTAATCTGGCAACACTGCATGGGGAAGAGTTAGTAGGTGTGCATCTTAGTGAACGAAACCTGTTGTAGTGGGGAAGCAAAATGAATGTGATTAAACTTTCACGTATCTATGCATGAGAAATATGGTAATCATGTTATGAAGGAGTAACTTCCTCTGTATTAAGACATGTAAAGATAATGTTTATAAACTCTAGGCCATAACAAGAAGCATGGTGTCGCAACCACACGTATGAACGACGGATGAATTGGACACTGGCTGCTGTGTTGCTATCCACCACACGTATGAACGACGGATGAATTGGACACTGGCTACTGTGTTGCTATCCATGTAGTGATTGATGGCGTGATTTCTCTCGTGTCATGTTTAAAGTAGCAAGTATACAACTATTTCCTAGGTTAGGCGGCAGAGGGAGTGAAGGAAGAAGGTGGGTGGAGGAAGGAGGGAAGGAAGGGTCATCAAGCCTGCTGTCACGACCTTGAGCCAGATTTCATCGTTATCGTACACCGTCATTGTGAAGTAGGACTCAGCACCAGAAAATAACTTTAGGAGGCCAGATTGTTGGTACGAAGAGAAGTGGAGCCTTATCTTCCTACACTTCACAAGAACTGGGGTATATACGCCGGCTACAGTAAATAAGTGGTGGGGAAGGTGGCAATACACCCAAACTACAGTAAATAAGTTGTGGTGAAGGTGGCAGCATGATGGTAATCTATGCCATCTTCCAATATAATCCAATACTTTCATAATATCAACAGCATCAACAATCACTACAATGATAAGCAACACTGAAGCCAGTGTCCAAATATTTGATCCGTCATTAATACGTGTGGCTGCGAAGCCATCCTCCCTCCCTCACTGCTTTGTTGTTGTGGTAATTTTCCAGAGTTCGTAATTATCATTTCTATATGTTTCAGTACAGACGTTACTCCTCGATACCATGATTTACACATTTTCTATGTATAAATGCGTGGCTATGTTGTTGTGCATAGGTTCCAGAGTTCATGATTAATATATTCATGTTTCTTGAGACAAAATAAATTACTCTTTCATAACATGGTTAGAATACTTCCTATTCTCAAATGCGTCAAAATTTAATCGCTTCATTTTTACACACTATTACAACTGGATTTGTTTACTCTCTATATAAGATACACACCTGGTAAGTCTTCTTCATGAAGTGTTACCAGATCAGTGTGCTTAGATGATACCCAAGGGCATTAAAAAAGAACTCCTGATATTGACTAATCAGCCAAACAGATGACAGCTATACACGCATGCATATAAAACACGTGAGAAATAGAACAAACATGTCTGGGAGCTCTAGCTTTCGAACCCAAAGCTTCTTGTGCTTTCTTACCTTTGAGAGGAACAGGAACCTTAGATAAAAGATCCTTACTTTTGTCCTTCCTCTGCTCCTTTGTTATACAAGAGAAGAAGACATACATCCCTCATACCTGTTCGAAATTTCTCGCTTTAGCAAAACAGCACGAAGAAAAAATGGTATGAGCCGTAGGTTTCAAGCCGAAGGAGAGAACGGTGTTGAGGGTATACCACAAAAGTAGTGTAGAAAGTATGAGGAAATAGCGGAGGTGGCCTCGGATATAGGTCTCAGGTAAGAGGTGTGGAGGATGTACCGAAGATACACTGCACATTTCCAAGAGATATCAAACAGCGCGGTAGACTAGACCGACCAACGTGGAGTCTGATGGTCACAATGGTCCGTAGTGAGGCATTAATAAGATCTCACACTGGGCTCTGTTCGTAGCGGAAGGCAGATGATGGATTGTCGACGCGCGGCCGACAGGCATCGTCAGAAGTCAGAATTCGTCAGCGCTGGTACCAAAGGTTTTCAGCACTGGAGCTGGAGGATGTCAGACATCGTCAGCACTGGATCTGGAGGGTGCCAGACTACGGCAGCACAAGATCGTGAGATTCAACCAGCCCGGCAGACAGTGTCAAATACACCGACCACCCCGGCTGTCTACCTCCCACATCACCACCAAAATCATCTCAAAACTGGCAACATCAACAGCTTTATGCCTCCCTTCCCCTAGCCACCAGGGGAGAGAGGAGGTATTACCTCCCTGGTTAAGGGAGACATCAACCTGGCTATCTGGGGTACATCACACCCGGACTAGCGGAGTCATGGCCTCCCTGACCTGACGAGTGGGTGTTTGATGTGTAATGGTGGCAGGAGCCGAGGGGCAGGTGACACGGCATCATCCGCCGCAGGAAGGATGGCTTAAGACAAATAGAACATCGGGTGGAGCTGCTAGAGCCGGTGCTGCAGGAGTGTTAGTACGATGAACGATGTACCACAATAGTATACCTTCCTACAGACTCTCTTATTGTCTTCACTGCTCTAAGTGTATTCTGCAAGCCACATTAGACTGTGATGATACAACCTTGAGTCTCTAATCATCTCTTGTCTTGGGTTTGTTCATGGAACCTGCGAAAAGACTAACGGCTACGTAATGTTCCATGCCTTGACATGAGAGTTTGGCTTCTTTTCTTATTCATCCTCAACTGACGATGAGTGAATGACCAGTTGTAAGGCTCTCTAAGCCATCTTGATCTTACCACCATGACATTACTTCTGACTGTTTACGTCAAGACAGTTTCCTCATCATCTGAAACTGTTCCAGGATTTCAGGATAAATTTATGACCACATAAGAGATGCAGCAAATATTTTTAGAACAAATATAAGGCATTAATGTAATCTTTCTTACCAGTTATCTCCCAGTCTCTCCCAAAAACAAGCAAATAAGAAAATGCAAGTGTAGCAATTCCTATGTTATTTACCATAATAATCATTACAATAGTTCCTATAACTTCAGGAAAAAAGTCCTCTCCTCATGTGTTACCAGTATGCCAGTGGCACGGTAGGTGAGGCAGTCAGGCAGGCTGGCCTCACATGCCATAACCTACATCACAGAGGGACAGTCATGCCCCAGTTGGACGCCATTTAAATACGGGTCGATATATACCAGCGGGTTGCATGACCATCATATGTCACACTAGTAATAAACATGGCGATCTTAGTCATGAACACTTGTTTTCTGCTGTGGTCACTATTTTGCTGAGGAATTGTATGATGGTCTGTAACTTCAAATTCACGATATAATACTTGATAAAATGAAGGTTATAAACAAGACCAAAGCCACTGTAAGCCAGAGACAGTTGGACCTGTCTCACAGCAAGGTCTCTGCTGTTCTATGACAAGTATAGTTAAGAAACTGAAGGTCATAAAGCTCAACAACGTCTGCTAATTGCACCTGCCTTGAGGACAGTTTGCTGGTGACGAGGCCGTTGTTGCTAAGGTTCAGAGTTTCCTGTCATAATTCTAGTCTACTCCAAGCTGGTAGTTATCACAGTGTCAGTGACGCATAACGAATACTGGGTAATGGATGACTGAGACATAAGGTTCTGTCAAATATATCTGTCATATGGATGGCTCTACAAGTCTTGTTGTCATCTACTCCGATCTGTTGTCGATCTTTTCCTTATCCTGGTAAGCCCAGTCTGTCTGCCTGTTAATTAAGATTTGTGCCTTACGAAGAGATAATTGTATACTGATATTGAACTGTCTTTGAACCTTTCATACAGACACATCCGTACACCTAACCCCACGTTAGGTGCACAACTACATATATATATATATATATATATATATATATATATATATATATATATATATATATATATATATATATATATATATATATATGAGAAATTCACAGATCAGTGTGGTGAAAGTAGAAAGGCATTCAGTTGAATCAAAGGAGAAGAATTCCCAGACTGTTCATGTGACTAAGGAAGCGAAAATAAAGTTTGTCGCGAATGTAAAGAATAAACAGGGCGAAAATAATGTTGGTCGTGGACTTCAAGCACAAAGGAAGCGAAGATGAGGCAAGTCGTGGTACTACTTTCAAACACTCTTACTGGTAAATCATTCCATATATCAACATTCCTGTTAAGCAAAAGAAGCTTCGCCTCATTCGAGTGTAAACGTTGGCCCACAATATTGCACCCATTAATGAAAATGAAATACGACAAATCAAGCCATAAATTGCTTGTTAGATCGAAATTATCAAAGCCTTTGATGATATTGAACACTTGTGTTAGGTCACCTCTTAACCATCTCTTTCCTAAGCTAGAATAATTTAAGTTGTTTCGTCAGCTTTCAAAAATTGATTCTTATCCTAGAATTCATCTTGATAGCTCGACGCTGTACTCTCTCTATTCTATCGGTATAATTTCAAGTGAGGATCTTTGTATTTTTGTTCTGTTTCAATAAATAACTCACTAACCCCATAAAACCGGACTATAAACCTACGTAGAATGAAAAGTGAATGACGGCTCGATAAAAGCATGAAAATATTTCTGGCTTCAATGGACCAGGTTCCATGACTTCCAGATTTGAACGGAATACAACTTGGACGAAAGAAATGGTTGGAAAGAGAGAACGAGAGAAACAATGTAAACACGAGATCTGGCAGCAAATATCAACACCTTTTTATCAAGGTGTGTGTGTGTGTGTGTGTGTGTGTGTGTGTGTGTGTGTGTGTGTGTGTGTGTGTGTGTGTGTGTGTGTGTGGGTGGGTGTTTGTTATTACTATTTGTGTATTACAGGGAGAAAGCTTTACACTCGTGTTTCCCCGTCTCTCTCAGAATCTTGAATAAATATCATGTATTAACCTTCCACGAACGAATGAACATACACACCCCAGCTTCCTCTAAACGTGTGTGTATATGTGACTCTACTTGATTACGGTTTGTGATAACTATCAGTGCGTCCCTGGGGGAGTAGTTTGTATTCTTGTTTCCGTCACCTGCCATTCTATATTTGCCGTGTCTTAATCTTATGTAGACACATAAGATTTAGAGACAGATCAGCCAAATGACATAACATGTAATTAAGCAAGTAACACTTAGAGATGATATCAATAAGTACTTTAATTGTATAAAATTTGTAGTTGAAAGGAAAAAACTGATAATGACAAGGTAAATATAAACAGTATGCAGAAGTATAAAAGGTTATACGACAGAGAAGAATGTTCAAGGGATGGGTCCCTCAGAGTGTATAACTCCCTCCTGGCACAGTCCGACTAAGTCATTACAAAAAAATAATCAAATCTCAACCTCCAGCCCCAAAGGAGAGGATGAAGGACTGGTTTGGCTATGAACCAGCTGTTTCGTCCAGGAATTGCACCTGTGTCTGTTCGATTTGTGATTCTGTGTACATACTACCTTACCTAGCACTCAAAGGCTCCCTCTTGTGTGGTACTGGGTGTTTATAGTCTCAACTAGCACTCATACGCTCCCTTGTGAGTGTCTGAGTTTTTCAGTCTCACCTGGAACTTGTAGGCTCCTTCGCGTTTGTGTCTGTATTTACAATCTCACCGGCACTAATAGATTCCCTCATATGTGTATCGGCGTATTCACAGTCTCACCTGGCACTTATAGACTCCTTTCTATGGTTGTCAGTGTTTATAGTCTCCCTTGACACTCACAGGCTTTCTTATGGGTGTTTCTGTATGTATACAGCCTCACCTAGCATTCATATGTTCTTTAAATATGTGTCTGATTGTCTACAGTTTTACCTAGCACTAAATGCTCCCTGTGTGTGTGTGTGTGTGTGTGTGTGTGTGTGTGTGTGTGTGTGTGTGTGTGTGTGTGTGTGTGTGTGTGTGTGTGTGTGTGTGTGTGTGTATGTGTGTGTGTGTGTGTGTTGGCAGCCTCACCTGGCGATCATATGCTCTATCGTCTATGTGTCTGTGTGTTTAAAGTCTCACCTGGCACTCGTAGGCTCCCTCGTCTCTCTTCTGGACAAACTTGATCTGTAGAGCCCAGTCGTCGGCGTCCTCAGGTCTGACCACACCGAAGCGCTCGTCTCTGCTGTACTTGTGGAGGCCGGACGTGAGGATGTGGTAGTCCCGCCGCCGGATCCACGATACCTGGTGCAAAACGAAGGGGGACTATGGTCATGTTGCCAGCTTCATACTCACGTGAAGTGCATTACTGTGTGGTTCTCAAGTGGCCCTTCATGCTATGGGTACCTTTGCACAAGGAGGCGTACAGGTGACCACTGCCTCACATCCCATCTCTACTTAAAATTCAGTAATTTTTGTATGATATATTTCCCTTGTCCCATTACACCTTAGCATTACACCTTCACATGAAACCTACAATCTCACGTGTCATACAAATGCTAAAGGTTGATATACTGTACCTGCGTTTGGAAGTGTCCCAAGACTTTCCCCTCCCACGAAGTTGCATGTAATATGTTCATATTTTTTCCTCATACAGAAGGAAACAGAAGAAGAATCAATGAACTCAGAGTAACCCCAAACCCTATCCCACCAAATACATCTTGGAAGTGGCCATCCCTAGGAGGATCAAGTATCCATGATGACATCATTAGGTTGACACATATAGGCTGTAAGGTCGTAAGGGTCTGTCACCAGGAGGAGCAGGTATGCATGATAACATCATTAGGTTGACATACAGTCAGTAATGTCGTCAGGATCTGTCACCAGGGCAGCATCACTATCCATACCGTCTTCTGAGAGACTCCACAAATATTCATATGACCTGTAGTTCACGAAGCCTAAACTAGAAATCAGTAAATCATGAAAAGAAAAAGGATATACACGGTGCAGGAAATGAAAATGATTACCTAGGCCTTTTACTTATTCAGAATCCATCGCAACCTTAAGGGATCAAACTCATTCGAAATGGAGTTGAAAACAATCAAAACATATTATTAAAGGGAATTTGGAGGTCAAAATTTACCGACATTCACTTCTCTTTCCTTATTATCCTTCGATGACATAATCGTCGTCTTCACTTGAGTTGGTGTATTGACCATAAACACAGGTATCACTCCCTTTGCCTCTAATGGCAGCGCTAACAGTGCATCAAGAATGATGTGACATGATAAAAGAATTGGAGATGAAGCCAGAGGACAGAAAATCTCAAGAAATGATGAAAGTGAGCAAAAACGTAAAAAGGTTAACATATGAGTCATGAAACCCAAGAATGTAAAAGGAAAAGGATATGTTTGATTATCATTTACGTAACTAGAAGAACAAGAAATCTGAACTAAAGCTCGAGAGAAAGAGTGGAGTAAAGATTGGGGATGCAGGAGTAAGAGTGAAGGAGGGAATAGGGATCCAAAACGAGAACGAATTGTGGAATGAATACGCAAGAGGGAATGATGATTGGAGTGTTAACACGACAAATAAGAGTAAGCCACACATGGGCAACAACAAAGGAAGGACTGAAGATGTAAAAGTCAGAAAGAAAGGAAGAACTGAAGAACCAAGAGCAAGATCAAAGCAGGAGATAAGAGCACAAAACTGATAGGGATAGGAGGATTGAGGACGCAAAAGCGGGAGTGAGGCAGGAAATAAAGACATGAGACTGGTTGATACGGAAATAATGAAGGCACAACAGATATTGTTTTCCTGAGAGTATGAGAGAAGCTTTGATATAGGAAAGAATTATTTAGAATGTAGATTGATACAAAGACGAAAAACTGGAGTTGAAATAACATAACAAGAATAAAAGGACAAAGAGAAACTATAATACAAGGGTGTAATGAAGCAAGAAATACGAATCACTCGTCAAGAAGATGGGAAAAGTGACATATAGAGAAAGAATGGTGAAAGAATGATGATCCAGGGAAAACAAGGAAATCTACAGAAAACATGGAGAAAAAAGAAGAGACAGGCATGATGATAGAGTAATAGGAGATAGAGAAGAGGTAAGTGTGATATTAGAGAAACAAGATAAAGAAAGGAGACAGATATGATGTTAGACTAGCAGGGGAAAGAGAAGAGAGGTATGACATTATAGTAAAAGGAAAAAAGGAGGAGAAAGTTATGACGTTAGAGTAACAGAAGAAAGTGAAAAGACAGGTTTGATGTTAGAGGAACAGGAGAAAGAGAAGTGATAGGTAAGATGTTAAGAGTATCCGGAGAACCCTAATCCAATGGTGCTGACAGTTTCCTCTTTCTATTTAGAACCTCCAACCATATTCAGATTCTGATACTAAAATGATGATGAGCAATAACTTGAACTTACAGAAACAGATTTACATCATACTTCACGTCTTTCCACGGTATGAATAACATACAGACATGCAAAGGCACTCACAAGAATCTACTGGGTGGAAAGGTTAGGCCACTGTGATACTTGCCTGCGTCCGGAGTGTGTGGTGTATAGAGAGTCTGGATGACCATCCAAGTTATATTGTTTTCAAGAAATTTCCTGAGTAGCAAAACAACACTTGGAAGTCAAAATATGAAGACAGTATGTGAGGAAACAAAACCAGTAAATGAATGAAATAGTTAATGAAGTATGTATGACTCATGAAGACAAAAGTAGATACAAATACAGGGCTCAAGGGAAGATGAAGGAGAAATATATGAGCAGATGATGTCAGATGATAAGACACAGGAAGCAGAACGAGGATTAGATAAAGACAATGCATCGCGAGGACAAACATATTAGACAAAAAGGTTCACGAGGAAAACAAAATCAGAAAATACAAGTAAGGACGGTATAGTGAGGAGGGGAAGAAAATGATAAAGCAATATGAAGGAGGCTAACAATAATCAGGGTGATATACGAACACAGAAATGAATAAGACTGAGGGAGAGGGAATAAAGAAAATGCAGAAGACAGGTGATGCAAAGAAAAGTGGGATGAAAATAAAAAGTAAACCATAACAGTGAGGGAAGAACCGATAACAGAAAAGTAAAGAGAATCAGTGTGGGGAACGATGGGAGGAGGAGTGGGCTGGGGAACAAAGCAGTTCCTCACATGACAACACATTACCTCGTCCCGCCACTTGCACTTTGGATCACCACTACGCCAGCGTGACTGATGAACCTATTCATCTCCTGTGAGTACGTCCATCATCTCGTCCATCCATCTCTGTCAGGCTAGCATCTTCCCTCTTCCAAAAGACGTTCGTGTACGTGTGCCAGTACAAGGAAGGACAGATACTTGGAGACCTGATAGTCCGTGAATTATGGTAGAGATCGGAGAGGAAACATTATAGCTGTTTCATGAGGGGGTCCAGAATATTACATGTTTAAGATTCTGTGAGACTGCAAGTCCCAGATCCTTTCTGCATAGAATAATGAGGAACGCACCAACTTCTTTCGTACCCAGAGTATCGAATGAGGGTCTAATATCCAGCGTGTTTGACGTCGTCTTTAATCTGCATAATGAGGTGTCTAACACCCTGATATCCATCATACCGAAGGAGGATCTAATATCCTTCGAACTCGGGATCCTCTGTGCCTAGCATCCTGTGTGTCAAGCACACGGTTGGGGGATCCAATATCCTGTGTTCAGGAACCAATATACAGTACGTAGTGGACGTCCTATATCTTGCATTACTGGAGTGTGGTTGCAGCGTCCTTCACATTCAGTGATTGTCTAACATATTTAATGTTTCTCGAGCATCTTAGGTGTCAAACGCCGTATGTGCTTAAGACCCTGTGTGTCTAACGTCGTCCAACACCCGAACATTGCACATACCGTGTGCTCACAACTGCAGTAATGTTGTGAAACCATAATGCATCTCTGAGGCTACCAAGATATTTCCTCAAGATCGCATTTTAATAGAGTTATCTTCCGTCCCATCCGCTCAACTTCATTTGTTAAGAAACTTGTAAAATGCAATCTTTATCCTAAGCCCCTTACAAAGATATCAAGTATAACTTGTTGCTTTCAAGTTGCAAAAATATATCCAATCGTAAACGAGGTTGCAATCTACTAGTACTCAGACAATGTGTAGGTCCTGGACTATCCTGCTGAATTTGATCTTAATTGCCTTGCGTATCCCTCGTGGCCTTAGCTGTGTCTGCTAGCTGCAAGCCTCTCAGCTCCTTCTTAACGGTTCTCTGGCTCTTCTCCCTGCTGAGTTTTCCAAGCCTTTTTACTACTCTTAAGTCACCCCACTGAAACCAAACCTTTCCACTGGTCCTGTGTCACTCAGCTGGTCCCAAGCCCTTCTCAAGGTCCTGTGTCACTCAGCTGGCCCCAAGCCTCTTCCATAATCCTGTGTCACTTAGCTTGTCCCAAGCATTTTACCTGGTCTTGTGTCAGTTGCTCCCAAGCTTTTTTCCTTGGCCCTGTGTCACTAACTAGTCTCAAGCCTTTTCAATGGTCCTGTGTCACTCATCTGGTCCCAAGCCTTTCCCCTGGACCTGTGTCAACTAGTCAGTCCTCCACCTGCCTACTGGTTCTGTGTCACTGAACCATTCCTGAGCCACTTCACTGGTCATATATAATTCTGTTCTTCCTGATCCATTCCTATGGTCGTAAATCCATCCCACCGGCTCTACTGTAGTTACTCAACGACCCCACGCCAGTCAGGGCTTAACGTAATCTGCTGGTGCTCCTTAGAGGCAACAGTGGCCTTAACATTGCTCCTTATCAAGTCTCTCTACGATCTAAATGACAATTTTCTTTTTCTTTTCTTTTTCTTGTGCTAAAGCTCTTCAGTGCTTGTCATCTAGGGTCTGTAGCCCACAGCCATGGTGTCGTCATGCAGACATACATGTTATCATACCAAGGTCAGCAGCCAACAGCAGGTGTGTCTTTTGTCGGGGATGGACGATATTCTGGTGGGGAGGCGGACGTGGAGGGAAGAGTGAGGTTGTGTGTAGGTAGGTCGGGGAGATGGCGGGTAGGAGGAGGAGACAAGAGCAGGGTGGAAGCGGGTCAAGGAGAAGGAACAGGCAGTGAGAAGCAATGGTCGCTGATGCTAGGGGTAGGAGAGGTGTGGTGATGCTGGTGACAAGTGATGGACGATGGTGCACCTGGTAGATGAGAGTGAGGATGTGGAAGGTGGTGCTGGTGCAGGGTGAGTGTAGGCAGAGGGAAGGTAATACTAGTGAGAGGCGACACAAGATGGTGCTTGTGAACAGTGAGGGAGGAAATTGCTGGTGAGAAGTGAAGAATATATGAATGAAGGTGACATTAAGAACAGTATGTGAGGGGGAGGGGGGCTCTTGGTAAGACTGTGCGAGAGGGGGAAGAAAGAGGTAGTAAGAATGTCTATATGGGGGAGGGAGGAGCTAATGTATGTAGGAGGGGAAAGAAAAACTCTAGTGAGAATATGCAGGAGGAGCGTGGGCAGGGAGGCACTCGATTAAGTGTGTGTTGGTGAGAGAGGGAGGCGGTCGTGAGTGTGTAGGAGTGAGAGGGAGGAAGGTGCCAGTGAAAGTATGTGGGAGAGGGAGTGAGGAAGGCGGCAGTGAGAGTGTGTGGGAGAGGGAGGGAGGCGGTAGTGAGAGTGTGTGGGAGAGGGAGGGAGGCGGTAGTGAGAGTGTGTGGGAGAGGGAGGGAGGCGGTAGTGAGAGTGCGTGGAAGAGGAGGTGAGAGCCTCAGGCATCAGGGCCAGGTCGTTGTTCCCTGCTCCATGTCAGACCACAATCATCCTCTACGCAGGTCGCCCTCACCACAGTCCTTCACTCTCAAGCACCGCCGCTTGACCACCAGCTTCCTCCTCCTCTCCCTCACATCACCACCCTCCCTTCTCCCCTCCCTCACATCACCACCTCCCTCCTCAACTCCCTCACATAACAACCTCACTTCTTCCCTCCCTCACATCACCACCTCCCTCCTCAACTCCCTCTCTTCACCACCTCCCTCCTCAACTTCCTCTCATCACCACCCTCCCTTCTCCCCTCCCTCACATCACCACCTCCCTCATCAACTCCCTCACATAACAACCTCCCTTCCCCCCTCCCTCACATCACCACCTCCCTCCTCTCCTCCCTCACATCACCACCCTCCCTTCTCCCCTCCCTCACATCACCACCTCCCTCCTCCCCTCCCTCACATCACCACCTCCCTCCTCCACTCCCTCACATCACCACCCTCCCTTCTCCCCTCCCTCGCATCACCACCCTCCCTTCTCCTCTTCCTCACATCACCACCCACCCTTCTCCCCTCCCTCACATTACTATCCTCCCTTCTTCCCTCCCTCACATTACCACCCTCCCGACATTCTCTTACTCTTGACTGAACACGTCAACAATACCCTTCCCCTCGCCCACTCTCTTCCCATCAGAAAGCTCTAAAGGTCACGAACCTCGTTACCTTAGCTGCTCTCTGTCTGAAGAGTAAATAGATCAAGAAATACAAGAGTGACTAAAATAAGAGGACAATGTAATTAGCTTAAGATAGTCTTGTTCTCTGCTCATAATCCTATTCATCCAAGAATTCCATTTATTTCATTCTGATCCTAATGTGTCACAAACCTTCACAAGGGTAAAACACAATAGCCAAAGTCAAATACCAATAAAACAAACATGATATAATTTCCCTGAAAGTAAATCGGGCAGTAAAGAAACACTTGGTGTTATCTCGTGTGATACAGTGTTGACTGTTGGAGCTGACTTTACTCAGAATGGACGCGTCACTACCCTGTAATATTTTCATGTGTTTCCCTTCCTCCTCGTCTGACCCTTATCATCCTACCCTCCTCTCCCCAGCCTTCTTCCCATCAGCATCATCATCTCTCCTGCTTTTGTCCTTCCATTATTACCGCCATGATCTCTGATATCAGTCTTACGAAATTCCTTTTTATTATTTATTGATGTATTCTCTCACAACATTACCTCCAGTCTCTTACATGACATATTAATCTATCATAATCCCTTGGCTATTGTTCCTCCATTACCCGGTTCTTCTCTCCCTCTGCTCTATGCATGTCTTCGTTGATGTATATGCAATCCCCTGACTACTGTGGCGTTATACCTTCCTCCTGCTTCCCAAGAAGAATTCCACTGCATGAGTTTTACTCATTATCTCACTGTTATCCCTTCTGGAACCTTTCCATTTACGTGTAGGTATGAGTGTCGTTTTGAACATTCAAATCCGTTTTTTTTTATTACCTTCCTTTTCAACGTAATATTTTTCAGTGTAAACCCATTAAGCCTTTCCCTGCTACGCACCAGTTATTCTGACACGTACCTCACTACCTTCAATGCGGAAAGGAATCCAGATTATTTGCATATTTTTGGTTCATTTTATCCCTCCTGACCATCACGCTTTTTTCCTTACCATCGTGTATTCTGTGAAACATGTTGAAGTTGCAGCTTACCCGTTCATCGACCATGTTGGGGACCTGACAATGTTGAAGTTGCAGCTTACCTGTTTATCAGCCATGTTGCGGACTTGGCAGTGGAGGAAAGCAGTAGAGCCAAGCTGAGCCGTCTGGTTGGTCACCGTCACGTTCTCCATACCAAAGGCCGCCACTCCTTGACCTAAGATAGAATCCTTGGCAGGGTCCCACATCCGCTGGGGGTTGTCCGTAGTGTCTGTAACACCAAGATAAGAAAACCTCGCGTCAGGGTTAATAATGATGGCTGCTGAAGAGGCATCTTTCTTAATATTTCAAGACGTTGGAGGGTTAGCTGGATCAATATGTGAGTCATGTTAAGCTGGCCTACATACAGGGACTAATGTTTGCTCACGCCTCTCTCTCTCTCTCTCTCTCTCTCTCTCTCTCTCTCTCTCTCTCTCTCCTTTATCTCACTTGACCTTTACCCGTTCACCGTGTAGGAAGGACATCCATTATTCATGTTAAAGTAGGGGAATCCCGTGTCAGGCAGGAGTGATCCCGAGGGAGCGCTCGTAAACTTGCCTGACCACCATCAAAAGGCCGCTGTCTTAAAGAGCTCAAGTGACGTGTCCGTGGCATCAGGTTTACGGCTACAGATATGGCTCTTGTCACAAGCCGGGTCACTTAACAAGACCCATATATGCCCAGAGAACTGTGTTCTTGGGTTCCTATAAGATAACGGGCCAGTACTAGGCCTACACCTGTCCAGCCTTTAACAACAAGAACAACAGGTCACTTAGCCACGCAACTATCATAATGCAGTCCGGAACCAAAGAAATAACGAACACACGTAAGTGTTCCAAATATGGTTGGCTGTGGAATATGATATGGTGGATTTGACACACTCCAGGCCTCACCACACTGCTTGAGCTTTCTTTCTTTCCTGTATCATTACAAGTTGGATAATGTTTCCCAGTGATCAAGATGTATGTGTACGGTAGTGACGCTTTAGTCACCTATGGCACTGCGAGAATAACTTGCCAGAGAAGGGTCATACACACAAAGATATAATGATCAGGTCCGCTGTGACAAAGCTACTACGAAGTCATTTCCTCCAGATAATGAAGGACACACAAGGCGTATTCTGAGACTGCTCTTGTGGGACGCTATGAAAATATGTCTCTGTTGGAACGCCAGCGACGTGTAGGTTGAGAGAGAGAGAGAGAGAGAGAGAGAGAGAGAGAGAGAGAGAGAGAGAGAGAGAGAGGAGAGAGAGAGAGAGAGAGAGAGAGAGAGAGAGAGAGAGAGAGAGAGAGAGAGAGAGAGAGAGAGAGAGAGAGAGAGAGAGAGAGAGAATCCCCAAATGCCGATAAATCACCGTTGGTGAAGACAACAACATAGAGGAATTGTAAACAGTTGACAACGATAATGATTTTGGCAGAAAAGAGAGGCGGTGTTGGGTCCATCTGTCGTCTACAATTCTGGAAAATGAAGATAAACTTTCCTTTTTCTGACACACTCGCGGAAGACGTATACTTATGACTTCTAGTAAATCTAACGCTTGTGTGTATGCTGCTTACAGAACACCAAAAATACACGTTAAAGTGTAAAGACAGCTTATGAGGAGGTCTAGTGTAGATTTACGGGTGTTAGTAACGGATCTGACTTGCAGAATATCTACACTGCTCACACACTGCTTCTTACATGGACATATGAAGCAATGTGTCTTTGTGTGATTAACTATTCATACTGTACCGGGAGGGAGTTATACACTCGTGGGGCCGAGCTCTTGAATATTGTCTACTATTATACAACTTGTTAAATCTATTTATGCGGTGTGCATTAATCACAACTTCAGTCATTCTGTTCTATTCATCCACCACTCTTATATCAGAAAAATAATTCTTTACGTCTTCTTGTTGATCTATCCCTTCAGTCGTGAAGAACTGTTCAGTGTCCACGTCATCGATCTATTTCAAGAACTTAAAGCTTGTGATCAGGTCATCCAACATTATTCTTACTTCAAAGGTGGGTAGACTTAAAGCCTTTCCCTATAGCTTTCTCTGTGTGTGTGTGTGTGTGTGTGTGTGTGTGTGTGTGTGTGTCTGTGTGTGTGTGTGTGTGTGTGTGTGTGCGTGTGTCAGTAAATTCTTACTCCAATCAAATGCCCAATTTTCTTGTATTTGAACTGATGTAACATTTCTAGAATACATTCACAAATACGTTTGATATGTTCTTTATCATTTCTTTTTGTGTGTGGGGTGGGAGGGGAAGAGACAATGCCTATCCAATCGTGTTGTTTCATCACACGAAATAAGAGTTCTTTATCATAGTGGTCAAAAAGTGTAACATACTGAATACGTTATATAAAATAATGTGAATACAACATACAGAAATATTCTAAACAAATATTTCATTCATCTCTTGTCCTTGGATGAAGATATGTTAAAGAATTGTTGATGATGAGGAAGGAGACACAGCTGCTGCCAGATACTGGGTTTGTTCTGTCTACAATAGGCAGACAACACCCACACTGTCACACACTGATGATCATATGATCTGTACAAGGAGTCAAACACAATCCTGAATAAAATTGGATCTAAATACATATCAGTACGCTCACACTCTTTATCAGTTACCAAACAAAGGCGACATCTATTCGACTTCAGCCGTGAAAGAGAGAGTAATTGGGTTACTTCGAGTCGCTCAGAAGAGTTTGGCAACTTATATATTATATTCCTGGCCACAGCATCAGTGATAGGAACATGATTAAAGTAAAGGAACTTACTGAATTTGTGGGTCAGATGTCTAATCAAGCAAATGAAATTATATATATATATATATATATATATATATATATATATATATATATATATATATATATATATATATACATATATATATATATATATTTTTTTTTTTTGCTTTGTCGCTGTCTCCCGCGTTTGCGAGGTAGCGCAAGGAAACAGACGAAAGAAATGGCCCGATTATATATATATATATATATTTTTTTTTTTTTTTTTTTTTTTTTTTCAAACTATTCGCCATTTCCCGCATTAGCGAGGTAGCGTTAAGAACAGAGGACTGGGCCTTTGAGGGAATACCCTCACCTGGCCCAATTCTCTGTTCCTTCTTTTGGAAAATTGAAAAAAAAACCGAGAGGGGAGGATTTCCAGCCCCCCGCTCCCTCCCCTTTTAGTCGCCTTCTACGACACGCAGGGAATACGTGGGAAGTATTCTTAATCCCCTATCCCCAGGGATCATATATATATATATATATATATATATATATATATATATACAAAACATACAAAGAGCAAATAAACTTATCAATTTAAAAATTTTATCAACAAAAAAGTTATCTAATTTGTATAGACCATCACTGATATCAAGATTATAATTCTTTGTGTATTTGATAATAGAAGATTCAATGATGTATCTCGTGGTAATAGAATTAGAGTTAATAACTGAGATGGCATTACTCCACTTAATACAATGATCATAGTTTTTAACGTAATTAAACAAGGCATTTGATCCTTGTCCCATTCTTATACTACATTTATGTTGCTTAAGTCTAACAGAAAGATCCTTACCAGTTAGCCCACATAAAATTTATCACAATTTCCACATGCCACTTTATAGATGCATCCAAGAGAGAAGTTTCTGGTGAATTCCTGATTAAGATATTCTTTATAGTATTATTGTTGCTTAAGGCAACATTTACATAAAAGGATTTAAGCAACATGGGAAGTAAAGTGAAATCATTATCAAAATTTAGAACTAAAAGATTCTTGGTGTCAATGGGAGGGTTGGGCTCAACTCTATAAAATGATTTCTTTGCTATCTTAAGGGATTTATCAATGAAAGATCTAGGGTACTTTAACTTAGATCCAATAGAATATATCTTCCCAAACTCATCATCAATAAACTCTGGACTGCAAATACGTAATGCCCTAAGGAACATAGATTGAAATGATGATTATTTAACTCTGTCATGTTGAGATGAGTAATAATGGATACATGAGCATACATTGGTAGGTTTTCTGTATATGTTAAACTTAAACTTGTTTCCTTGTCTATGGATATTGCAATCTAAAAATGGTAACATACCATTATTTTCATTTTCTACAGTAAATTTAATGGAAAGTACTAAATTGTTCAGTAAGGGGAGAAATATTTGTAAATTTTCATTTGTTGGCCAAACACAAAGAAAATCATCCACATATCTAAACCAAATTGCATTAGAACGTTTAAAAAGAATTCCATATAAAGATTACTTAGTACAGGTGAAAGAGGGTTACCCATTGCCATGCGAAATTTTTGAGCATAATAATCTCCATTAAATTGAAATACACAGTCTTTTATACACAATTTTATCAGTTCAATGAAATCAAACTTTGAAACAGGTAAATGAATATCATCCAAGACATCAAATAAATATTCTAAAAGGTCATCAACTGGAACTTTAGTGAAAAGTGAGGAAACATCAAAGCTAACTAGTTTGAAATCAAAATTAACATTGATATTTTTTAGCTTGTTGACTAAATCTACATTGTTCATGATATCAGAATTTGATATCTTTCCCACTAAAGGGCTTGATAAAGAACCTAACCATTTTGACAATTTATATGTGATTGAGGCTACTGAACTCACTATAGATCTTGCTGGAAAATTTTCCAGCAAGATCTATAGTGAGTTCAGTATATATATATATATATATATATATATATATATATATATATATATATATATATATATATATATATATATATATATATATATTATCCCTGGGGATAGGGGATTAAGAATACTTCCCACGTATTCCCTGCGTGTCGTAGAAGGCGACTAAAAGGGGAGGGAGCGGGGGGCTGGAAATCCTCCCCTCTCGTTTTCTTTTTAATTTTCCAAAAGAAGGAATAGAGAATTGGGCCAGGTGAGGGTATTCCCTCAACGGCCCAGTCCTCTGTTCTTAATGCTACCTCGCTAACGCGGGAAATGGCGAATAGTTTAAAAGAAAGAAAAAAGATATATATATATATATATATATATATATATATATATATATATATATATATATATATATATATATATATATATATATGGAGGAAAGTTGTTAGAAGCAGTGAAAAGTATTTATCGAGGATGTAAGGCATGTGTACGTGTAGGAAGAGAGGAAAGTGATTGGTTCTCAGTGAATGTAGGTTTGCGGCAGGGGTGTGTGATGTCTCCATGGTTGTTTAATTTGTTTATGGATGGGGTTGTTAGGGAGGTAAATGCAAGAGTTTTGGAAAGAGGGGCAAGAATGAAGTCTGTTGGGGATGAGAGAGCTTGGGAAGTGAGTCAGTTGTTGTTCGCTGATGATACAGCGCTGGTGGCTGATTCATGTGAGAAACTGCAGAAGCTGGTGACTGAGTTTGGTAAAGTGTGTGGAAGAAGAAAGTTAAGAGTAAATGTGAATAAGAGCAAGGTTATTAGGTACAGTAGGGTTGAGGGTCAAGTCAATTGGGAGGTGAGTTTGAATGGAAAAAAACTGGAGGAAGTGAAGTGTTTTAGATATCTGGGAGTGGATCTGGCAGCGGATGGAACCATGGAAGCGGAAGTGGATCATAGGGTGGGGGAGGGGGCGAAAATTCTGGGGGCCTTGAAGAATGTGTGGAAGTCGAGAACATTATCTCGGAAAGCAAAAATGGGTATGTTTGAAGGAATAGTGGTTCCAACAATGTTGTATGGTTGCGAGGCGTGGGCTATGGATAGAGTTGTGCGCAGGAGGATGGATGTGCTGGAAATGAGATGTTTGAGGACAATGTGTGGTGTGAGGTGGTGTGATCGAGTGAGTAACGTAAGGGTAAGAGAGATGTGTGGAAATAAAAAGAGCGTGGTTGAGAGATCAGAAGAGGGTGTTTTGAAGTGATTTGGGCACATGGAGAGAATGAGTGAGGAAAGATTGACCAAGAGGATATGTGTCGGAGGTGGAGGGAACGAGGAGAAGAGGGAGACCAAATTGGAGGTGGAAAGATGGAGTGAAAAAGATTTTGTGTGATCGGGGCCTGAACATGCAGGAGGGTGAAAGGAGGGCAAGGAATAGAGTGAATTGGAGCGATGTGGTATACCGGGGTTGACGTGCTGTCAGTGGATTGAATCAAGGCGTGTGAAGCGTCTGGGGTAAACCATGGAAAGCTGGGTAGGTATGTATATTTGCGTGTGTGGACGTATGTATATACATGTGTATGGGGGGGGGGGGGGTTGGGCCATTTCTTTCGTCTGTTTCCTTGCGCTACCTCGCAAACGCGGGAGACAGCGACAAAGTATAATAAAAAAAAAAATATAAATATGTATCGAGGATGTAAGGCATGTGTACGTGTAGGAAGAGAGGAAAGTGATTGGTTCTCAGTGAATGTAGGTTTGCGGCAGGGGTGTGTGATGTCTCCATGGTTGTTTGATTTGTTTATGGATGGGGTTGTTAGGAAGGTGAATGCAAGAGTTTTGGAAAGAGGGGCAAGTATGAAGTCTGTTGGGGATGAGAGAGCTTGGGAAGTGAGTCAGTTGTTGTTCGCTGATGATACAGCGCTGGTGGCTGATTCATGTGAGAAACTGCAGAAGCTGGTGACTGAGTTTGGTAAAGTGTGTGAAAGAAGAAAGTTAAGAGTAAATGTGAATAAGAGCAAGGTTATTAGGTACAGTAGGGTTGAGGGTCAAGTCAATTGGGAGGTAAGTTTGAATGGAGAAAAACTGGAGGAAGTAAAGTGTTTTAGATATCTGGGAGTGGATCTGGCAGCGGATGGAACCATGGAAGCGGAAGTGGATCACAGGGCGGGGGAGGGGGCGAAAATTCTGGGAGCCTTGAAGAATGTGTGGAAGTCGAGAACATTATCTCGGAAAGCAAAAATGGGTATGTTTGAAGGAATAGTGGTTCCAACAATGTTGTATGGTTGCGAGGCGTGGGCTATGGATAGAACTGTGCGCAGGAGGATGGATGTGCTGGAAATGAGATGTTTGAGGACAATGTGTGGTGTGAGGTGGTTTGATCGAGTAAGTAACGTAAGGGTAAGAGAGATGTGTGGAAATAAAAAGAGCGTGGTTGAGAGAGCAGAAGAGGGTGTTTTGAAATGGTTTGGGCGCATTGAGAGAATGAGTGAGGAAAGATTGACTAAGAGGATATATGTGTCGGAGGTGGAGGGAACGAGAAGTGGGAGACCAGATTGGAGGTGGAAAGATGGGGTGAAAAAGATTTTGTGTGATCGGGGCCTGAACATGCAGAAGGGTGAAAGGAGGGCAAGGAACAGAGTAAATTGGATCGATGTGGTATACCGAGGTTGACGTGATGTCAGTGGGTTGAATCAGGGCATGTGAAGCGTCTGGGGTAAACCATGGAAAGCTGGGTAGGTATGTATATCTGCGTGTGTGGACGTATGTATATACATGTGTATGGGGGTGGGTTGGGCCATTTTCTTTCGTCTGTTTCCTTGCGCTACCTCGCAGAAGCGGGAGACAGCGACAAAGCAAAAAAAAAAGAAAAAAAAAATTATATATATATATATATATATATATATATATATATATATATAAATATATATATATATATATATATATATATATATATATATACATATATATGTATATATATATATATATATATATATATATATATATATATATATATATATATATATATATATATATATATATATGGATTTGTATGTAGCATTTATGGATCTGGAGAAGGCATATGATAGAGTTGATAGAGATGCTCTGTGGAAGGTATTAAGAATATATGGTGTGGGAGGAAAGTTGTTAGAAGCAGTGAAAAGTTTTTATCGAGGATGTAAGGCATGTGTACGGGTAGGAAGAGAGGAAAGTGATTGGTTCTCAGTGAATGTAGGTTTGCGGCAGGGGTGTGTGATGTCTCCATGGATGTTTAATTTGTTTATGGATGGGGTTGTTAGGGAGGTAAATGCAAGAGTTTTGGAAAGAGGGGCAAGTATGAAGTCTGTTGGGGATGAGAGAGCTTGGGAAGTGAGTCAGTTGTTGTTCGCTGATGATACAGCGCTGGTGGCTGATTCATGTGAGAAACTGCAGAAGCTGGTGACTGAGTTTGGTAAAGTGTGTGGAAGAAGAAAGTTAAGAGTAAATGTGAATAAGAGCAAGGTTATTAGGTACAGTAGGGTTGAGGGTCAAGTCAATTGGGAGGTGAGTTTGAATGGAGAAAAACTGGAGGAAGTGAAGTGTTTTAGATATCTGGGAGTGGATCTGGCAGCGGATGGAACCATGGAAGCGGAAGTGGATCATAGGGTGGGGGAGGGGGCGAAAATTCTGGGAGCCTTGAAGAATGTGTGGAAGTCGAGAACATTATCTCGGAAAGCAAAAATGGGTATGTTTGAAGGAACAGTGGTTCCAACAATGTTGTATGGTTGCGAGGCGTGGTCTATGGATAGAGTTGTGCACAGGAGGATGGATGTGCTGGAAATGAGATGTTTGAGGACAATGTGTGGTGTGAGGTGGTTTGATCGAGTGAGTAACGTAAGGGTAAGAGAGATGTGTGGAAATAAAAAGAGCGTGGTTGAGAGAGCAGAAGAGGGTGTTTTGAAGTGGTTTGGGCACATGGAGAGAATGAGTGAGGAAAGATTGACCAAGAGGATATATGTGTCGGAGGTGGAGGGAACGAGGAGAAGAGGGAGACCAAATTGGAGGTGGAAAGATGGAGTGAAAAAGATTTTGTATGATCGGGGCCTGAACATACAGGAGGGTGAAAGGAGGGCAAGGAATAGAGTGAATTGGAGCGATGTGGTATACCGGGGTTGACGTGCTGTCAGTGGATTGAATCAAGGCATGTGAAGCGTCTGGGGTAAACCATGGAAAGCTGTGTAGGTATGTATATTTGCGTGTGTGGACGTATGTATATACATGTGTATGGGGGGGGGGGGGGTTGGGCCATTTCTTTCGTCTGTTTCCTTGCGCTACCTCGCAAACGCGGGAGACAGCGACAAAGTATAATAAATAAAATAAATAAAATATATATATATATATATATATATATATATATATATATATATATATATATATATATATATATATATATATAGAAGGCCGGTGAGAGCCTAGAAGGACTAGGAAGAAACATATCTACTTTTGTTTTTTTCTTTGAGCCACAAGAAGAGTCTTTCAACTTCCGAGGAGGCAGAGACTCGAGAGCCAACATGTCCTCTGGGGTGAGTCGAGATACGGGTAATGGACGTAAGCTGAGGCCTTTACAGAAGTGTAAGGATCGTCGACCCTCACGTGAGCACTGCCCATAGTCCATATCATATCATAACAAAGGCAAGAATGATAAAGAATTAAAACTGAAAACCCGCATCTAGAACAAAGTAAATTAATGACTGTAATTAAACGTAATTGTTGGCAGTGCAGGAGAAACTATACCCGGGAAAGTATTAGGATTTAAATGTCAGTCAGTGAAATGAAGAAGGAATAAGCCAGATGGTATGAATCATCCTGACCAATACGGAACACAGCTGGAGGCACGTCACTAGCAGTTTACCAGAACATGATCCACCACTAGCACACTGGCACAACACTCTAGGCCTATCTAAGTCTAAAGCGAAAATATTCATACATTTTTCCTATTCATATTTCAACTTTACAGTATTCACTACCATAAGGAATTGACTTAAAAGTCAGAAGTATCAAATTAAGTTGAATATTATAATATTTCTCTGAACTGAGGTTCAGACGCGATTACAAAAAACAGGTGGTCATTTCGATTATAATACAAATGAATGCAACTGAATTCAAACAACAACAGACCACTGGGTGCTCACACAGCTGTTTGTAGTAGTGAGAGAGAACAAATACTACTCACTGATTATTGTGGTAGTAGTAAAAAACTTAATGATATTTCTGAAAGGAATATCTGTAAACTTCTCGTATAGCTGAGGAGATGCAGACAATGTCAGACGTGGATTTGAAGCAAAATATTCAACAAGTCTATGCTTAAATGTATCATTGGTACTGTTTTCAACTATTCTAATTGTTAAATCGTTTCGTATGTTAGCAATCCTCTTGAAGAAAAACTACCTCACCTTATCCGAGGTAAAACGAGTCTCTCTTCAAGTAGCTCATCAGATCGAGATTATCGAAACTTTTAATGATCCTGAACACTTGTATTAGATAGCCTCTTAACCTTCTCTTTCCTAAGCTAAATTAATTCAGTTCTTTAATTCGGCTCTTATAGGATTTGTTTCTGAGTCCGGGAATCATCTTGGTATTGCCGCTGTACTCTCTCCATTCTGCCAGTATCTTTTTGCTGTAGTAAAGTGAACAAAACTAAATCTAAGGTAGTTATGGTTAATGTGCTAGAGGATAGTTCCTAACCATACATTACATTAGGTTAAGCTACTTTATAGCAAAAGTTATTCTAGTTAACGTTTTACAAAACTGTGTTACTGTCTGTCTGGTCCCAGCTTTAAAGGTGAAGTTCAGAGGTGCAGGTCCGAACTCGGCATCTCTCTCTCTCTCTCTCTCTCTCTCTCTCTCTCTCTCTCTCTCTCTCTCTCTCTCCGTTTTTATCTAATTCACCAGCTCATATTCGAACTTTCCGACAGGAGAGACATCTCTCAGTCATCCCAGCTATTCATCTGCTTTGGATAGGTCACACACACACACACACACACACAACACACACACACACACACACACACACACACACACACACACACACAGAATCGAAAAAACCCTGAATATGCAAAATATGATTTTCAGGTTAGGTCACCTCTCGTAGAAAAACACAAAGTGAGTAGAGAATGTCCAGAGGAGGGTAACAAAGATGGTATCAGAATGAAGGGAACTAAGTTACAGGAAAAGGATATATATATATATATATATATATATATATATATATATATATATATATATATATATATATATATATATATATATATATATTATATATATATATATATATATATATATATATATATATATATATATATATATATATATATATAAAATTGTTTGACCATCTATCTATCTATCTGTTACCTTATATATTCATTACTCTCAATTTCTTTGATCTTGTATTTCCCATCTAGTCATTCGTTTTTCTAACCCAACGGTTTAGTGACATGAACACAAAGAACTGATGAATGCAGCCTTAACAGACAACAACCAGTTAGGAGATATTCCAAGATCAGAAAAAATAATATGGTTAAGTTGGGCTGTAGTGACCAATGGCTGGAACATGACTGTTCGTGTTGTGGTCACTGTGGGCTCCAGTTGGCTTTGTGTGGCTCGGGTCGCGGACTTTTCTTGTCGGAAGAAGACACGTCGGGAGGCAACAAGTGCTGGTGGAGGGTGGCGCTCGACAGCTTCTTCCTTAAACTGATGAAGTCCAAAATAATGATCAGAGAAGGTGGAGATGAAAAACGAAGCGAAAAGCTGATTAAAAGTCTTCTGTAAAAGAGGCTGAATGGGATGTATCTTCTGAATGCTCTTTAGCGTACCTCTTATTGTTAGGGAAAGAGTTGGGGGAGGGCTCGAAGCATGGTGCAGATATTAACATCTCAAGGCATGATACACATCATTAATACATTTCATATCTCGAAAGTGGAAACTTCAAATAACTGTCAGTGTGAAACAAACCCTGTGAAGCTGACCAGGCCAAGGTTAGTTGGTTAGCTGGGCTTTAGGCCTAACAACTGCCAGGGTCATTAAAGCCGTTAGTGTTAAAATAAAACCACTAAGGAAAATTCTTGAACACCCTCAGGCGTTGATTATAAGACCTCATATTCTCTCTATTTATATGGCTATCGCCAGGCAAATGATAAGTTCTTTGTAGCTTCTCGTAATTCAAAATGTCACCAAGAGGTCTGATGCAAATAATTACAGGCTATGGGAACCAATTTCACTTGAACGAGATGAGATAGCAATTAAGGTGAATTTGATGTGGATTACTTATGTATTTCGATGGTAGATGATAGTGTGGGTGCTAGGGCTCCTGGTATGGGTGGCATCTACTGTATCCTAAAGGATCCTGAAAGTCGAAAGCTAAAGGAGAATCTCTGAAATACAAAATGTCTCCTTCCTCGGTTGGCGTCACTGGTAAAGATTGAGGAAAGAATGAGGCTACATGCATAGGTTAGGGATCGGGAGTTGGACACACACTTATCAAAGAGGAGAGTTTCCAGACGCTCTTAAAGGAAGTTGGTCCGCCAGTTGAGAAAGTGAGTCTTTACATCGCCTTCAGTTGCATTGAGGAAGATGGCAACGTTGTGGAATAAGTTATAGGACTTTACTGAAGTCTTTGAATGAAATCTTGTCTTGTCTCTGTAGATTGAGTTGCTGAAGTTTAGGATGTTTACAAGGTACTGCTTGCACGATATGATTCCCTATTATCAAACTACTGGATTCCTGGCAGCCTTAAGATGTCTATAGATATTGCTGAGATGTCAGGGAACAAGGACCCAGGGACACATGAGTGACTGGATCCTTAGTGGATTTGGGCACTGGGAGTGGCTTGAAGAGGTTCTTCCACCCAGTTTGACTCTTTGGCTGCTGGAGTGAACTGCTGACAGCTGTAGAGAAGAGTGTGGCTAATTCGGATATACGCTCCCTATAGACATGAACGTGCAAAATCAATTACGTTGATACTTCTGAGATTATCTGAGAATTTCTACTACTTCTGTTACTGGAGCGGACAAAGGCGGGAGGATAAGCAAGGTAATGTTTTGGAGGCCGTTGACAAATACTGACAAAGTAGTTGTTAGTCTCCTCAGTCGATTGTTGCTGTCGGTAGTGCACATTGTTGCTGTTGTATGGAACATCGGATGAGAAATGTGGTTCGGAGAAAGTAAGTGTCGTTTTAGTTAATAGATCTCCCATAAAAAGTAGCGATGACAGGTTTCTGTAATGATACGTGAGCGTTTCATCCTCTTTTGATTCATGCATTCTTTGGTAGGAACCAGAGTTCAGGTGTATCGAACAGCTGATACACAGAAGACACAGTTTCATCGCTGTTTTTTTTTAGTGAGTCAGCTGTAGTGAGAGTCCAGAACACCATTATACTCCTGTAACAACAGAATGGCTGAAACGGCAGTGATAATCAGCCAAATCAATCAAAGGAAGGTCTTAGGTATATCGTGCATTAGTGTGAAATGAGTATTTTGAGAAGCGACGTAACTTCTGAAGATGACTGGTCGTAAAATGATTAGAATCAAAACAGCAAGTCAATTAGTGCCTGATCACGTAACTGAGGACGGAACAGATGTGCAAGAGTCGATCAGTATCCAGTCTCTGGTATGGGCTTGTGTGGGTGCTTGATTCATACCATAATTGATCACAACCTATCAGATTGATGTGAGAGGGGTAACTCAGACCCACATATTACTCACGTATTTGAAAACTTCAAATTTCAGGATAGAAGGACATGAATCGTCACTCAGCATCACATAACTAAAGTTGCAAGGCAGGTCATGGAGATCTTAACCCTCATCTCCTGCTGGGGAAACTTAGCCCAGCCTCAGTGATAACAAAGTACCATCGCTAGTGATCTGTTTAATGTAAATGCTGCATCAGGTATGGTGGATAAAGTGAGGTAAGGTTTAATGTACATAGCACTGGGAGAGCTGTGCTGGACCCCTGGTAATTCAGTTGCAGCCTTCAGGCTTGATGGGAGCGGCACCACTTGGCTTTCTCGTTACATCGATCCCTAGAGGAACATAACGACCTCGTATACGGACCTAAGGTTGTCTGACCGTAAAATAACGCCATGGTCGGGGTCGTTCTTTCCTCCTTTTAATACCTAACCGTCCAGTGGAGAGAACAGGTGCAGCTGATGAACAGACAGTAGCACAGTTACCAGACAATAACACAGTTGATAGTTGCAATGAAGAAAATTATTCATTATTCAAGATACAACTTAGTCCCTTTGAAATGCTACACTTTCTGAGGTATTAGAAAAAAAAAAGCAGAAAGGCTTGCCTCAGCATTTTCACAACAACAAAAGTATGTCCCAAAAACAAGGGACAAGGTACATACGCAAGGTATTGTTTACCGAAGCCAAGCGTAAACATGTACAGTTTCGGGGAAAAAGTCGAGACACTTTGTTACGGCCTATGGAGGTATCCGGCAACACTCACAGAAAACATATAGTACCAATCAATATCTTCATTTGTTACGGAGGTGCTGATTGGCTTATAGAAGCTGCATACGCAAGTCTCTATGCATAGGTAGTACAAATTCGTCTCCATTACTTTTCACTGTAAACTTGTAAAGTCACAAAGCGGTAGAAAAATAGCTGAGGGAATGTGTTGCAAAAGAATATACCTATGATCCTTCCTTGCAGTCATCATGCACCGGCCATCAGGTGAGCAGAGAATGGAGGTGAAGATCGGAAAAGACAAAAGGATATACGTACGAGGCTTCATTATCTGAACAGCATTCAGTGGTACTACTGATTATAAAAACATATTTCGGTGTATATTGGAAATGAAAGTACTTTATTGTCAAACTCTCATACGACCAGAACATTTGGGTGGGTCTTCAGCACCGAAAGTGTTCGTCAAGGTTTTACCACTAAGATATGATCATAGTCTGATCTAGTCTGCTACCATATAAAAAAAACATGTGGGCTGCTACGGTCAAATTTGATCCCAAACTGGTAGGTGACAATTCTTCAACATACAAAGGTTATTTATTTCACTATGCACAGCCAGGGTCAACTGCGAGGGAGTGACTGCCATACGGACCCCACATCTGACCACTATTATCCATCCAGCCACAATGAGGGATTCGACTTTAGAGGTATGAGCAGCATTTATGCGTCTTTGTCCCAGGCAATTCTTTTTATCAAGTTAGCTAAGACGGCACCGGCAGCGGAGGCCCACATCAAGGCTATCCCATTAACGCTATATATATATATATTTTCTTTTTTTTCCTTTGTCGCTGTCTCCCGCGTTTGCGAGGTAGCGCAAGGAAACAGACGAAAGAAATGGCCCAACCCACCCCCATACACATGTATATACATACGTCCACACACGCAAATATACATACCTACACAGCTTTCCATGGTTTACCCCAGACGCTTCACATGCCCCGATTCAATCCACTGACAGCATGTCAACCCCGGTATACCACATCGCTCCAATTCACTCTATTCCTTGCCCTCCTTTCACCCTCCTGCATGTTCAGGCCCCGATCACACAAAATCTTTTTCACTCCATCTTTCCACCTCCAATTTGGTCTCCCTCTTCTCCTCGTTCCCTCCACCTCCGACACATATATCCTCTTGGTCAATCTTTCCTCACTCATTCTCTCCATGTGCCCAAACCATTTCAAAACACCCTCTTCTGCTCTCTCAACCACGCTCTTTTTATTTCCACACATCTCTCTTACCCTTACGTTACTTACTCGATCAAACCACCTCACACCACACATTGTCCTCAAACATCTCATTTCCAGCACATCCATCCTCCTGCGCACAACTCTATCCATAGCCCACGCCTCGCAACCATACAACATTGTTGGAGCCACTATTCCTTCAAACATACCCATTTTTGCTTTCCGAGATAATGATCTCGACTTCCACACATTCTTCAAGGCTCCCAGAATTTTCGCCCCATCCCCCACCCTATGATCCACTTCCGCTTCCATTTTTCCATCCGCTGCCAGATCCACTCCCAGATATCTAAAACACTTCACTTCCTCCAGTTTTTCTCCATTCAAACTCACCTCCCAATTGACTTGACCCTCAACCCTACTGTACCTAATAACCTTGCTCTTATTCACATTTACTCTTAACTTTCTTCTTTCACACACTTTACCAAACTCAGTCACCAGCTTCTGCAGTTTCTCACATGAATCAGCCACCAGCGCTGTATCATCAGCGAACAACAACTGACTCACTTCCCAAGCTCTCTCATCCCCAACAGACTTCATACTTGCCCCTCTTTCCAAAACTCTTGCATTCACCTCCCTAACAACCCCATCCATAAACAAATTAAACAACCATGGAGACATCACACACCCCTGCCGCAAACCTACATTCACTGAGAACCAATCACTTTCCTCTCTTCCTACACGTACACATGCCTTACATCCTCGATAAAAACTTTTCACTGCTTCTAACAACTTGCCTCCCACACCATATATTCTTAATACCTTCCACAGAGCATCTCTATCAACTCTATCATATGCCTTCTCCAGCTGAATGAGTGTGTTAGTGGTTTTGATGCACGAGACCGGGTTATAGTGATGGGTGATTTGAATGCAAAGGTGAGTAATGTGGCAGTTAAGGGAATAATGGTGTACATGGGGTGTTCAGTGTTGTAAATGGAAATGGTGAAGAGCTTGTAGATTTCTGTGCTGAAAAAGGACTGATGATTGGGAATACCTGGTTTAAAAAGCGAGATATACATAAGTATACTTATGTAAGTAGGAGAGATGGCCAGAGAGCGTTATTGGATTACGTGTTAATTGACAGGCGCGCGAAAGAGAGACTTTTGGATGTTAATGTGCTGAGAGGTGCAACTGGAGGGATGTCTGATCATTATCTTGTGGAGGCTAAGGTGAAGATTTGTATGGGTTTTCAGAAAAAAAGAGTGAATGTTGGGGTGAAGAGGGTGGTGAGAGTAAGTGAGCTTGGGAAGGAGACTTGTGTGAGGAAGTACCAGGAGAGACTGAGTACAGAATGGAAAAAGGTGAGAACAATGGAAGTAAGGGGAGTGGGGGAGGAATGGGATGTATTTAGGGAATCAGTGATGGATTGCGCAAAAGATGCTTGTGGCATGAGAAGAGTGGGAGGTGGGTTGATTAGAAAAGGTAGTGAGTGGTGGGATGAAGAAGTAAGAGTATTAGTGAAAGAGAAGAGAGAGGCATTTGGACGGTTTTTGCAGGGAAAAAATGCAGTTGAGTGAGAGACGTATAAAAGAAAGAGACAGGAGGTCAAGAGAAAGGTGCAAGAGGTGAAAAAAAGGGCAAATGAGAGTTGGGGTGAGAGAGTATCATTAAATTTTAGGGAGAATAAAAAGATGTTCTGGAAGGAGGTAAATAAAGTGCGTAAGACAAGGGAGCAAATGGGAACTTCAGTGAAGGGCGCAAATGGGGAGGTGATAACAAGTAGTGGTGATGTGAGAAGGAGATGGAGTGAGTATTTTGAAGGTTTGTTGAATGTGTTTGATGATAGAGTGGCAGATATAGGGTGTTTTGGTCGAGGTGGTGTGCAAAGTGAGAGGGTTAGGGAAAATGATTTGGTAAACAGAGAAGAGGTAGTAAAAGCTTTGCGGAAGATGAAAGCCGGCAAGGCAGCAGGTTTGGATGGTATTGCAGTGGAATTTATTAAAAAAGGGGGTGACTGTATTGTTGACTGGTTGGTAAGGTTATTTAATGTATGTATGACTCACGGTGAGGTGCCTGAGGATTGGCGGAATGCGTGCATAGTGCCATTGTACAAAGGCAAAGGGGATAAGAGTGAGTGCTCAAATTACAGAGGTATAAGTTAGTTGAGTATTCCTGGTAAATTATATGGGAGGGTATTGATTGAGAGGGTGAAGGCATGTACAGAGCATCAGATTGGGGAAGAGCAGTGTGGTTTCAGAAGTGGTAGAGGATGTGTGGATCAGGTGTTTGCTTTGAAGAATGTATGAGAAATACTTAGAAAAGCAAATGGATTTGTATGTAGCATTTATGGATCTGGAGAACGCTATATATATATATGTATATATATATATATATATATATATATATATATATATATATATATATATATATATATATATATATATATTATTATTATTATTATTATTATTATTATTATTATTATTATTATTATTATTATTATTATTATTATTTTGCTTTGTCGCTGTCTCCCGCGTTTGACATATATATATATATATATATATATATATATATATATATATATATATATATATATATATATATATATATATATATATATATACAGAGCATCAGATTGGGGAAGATAGGTGTGGTTTCAGAAGTGGTAGAGGATGTGTGGATCAGGAGTTTGCTTTGAAGAATGTATGTGAGAAATACTTAGAAAAGCAAATGGATTTGTATGTAGCAATTATGGATCTGGAGAAGGCATATGATAGAGTTGATAGAGATGCTCTGTGGAAGGTATCAAGAATATATGGTGTGGGAGGCAAGTTGTTAGAAGCAGTGAAAAATTTTTATCGAGGATGTAAGGCATGCGTACGTGTAGGAAGAGAGGAAAGTGATTGGTTTTCAGTGAAAGTAGGTTTGCGGCAGAGGTGTGTGATGTCTCCATGGCTGTTTAATTTGTTTATGGATGGGTTTGTTAGGGAGGTGAATGCAAGAGTTTTGGAAAGAGGGGCAAGTATGCAGTCTGTTCTGGATGAGAGAGCTTGGGAAGTGAGTCAGTTGTTGTTCGCTGATGACACAGCGCTGCTGGCTAATTCATGTGAGAAACTGCAGAAGCTGGTGACTGAGTTTGGTAAAGTATGTGAAAGAAGAAAGCTGAGAGTAAATGTGAATAAGAGCAAGGTTATTAGGTACAATAGAGTTGAGGGACAAGTCAACTGGGAGGTAAGTTTGAATGAAGAAAAACTGGAGGAAGTGAAGTGTTTTAGATATCTGGGAGTGGACTTGGCAACGGATGGAACCATGGAAGCGGAAGTGAATCATAGGGTGCGGAAGGGGGGCGAAGGTTCTGGGAGCGTTGAAGAATGTGTGGAAGTCGAGAACATTATCTCGGAAAGCAAAAATGGGTATGTTTGAAGGAATAGTGGTGCCAATAATGTTATATGGTTGCGAGGCGTGGGCTATGGATAGAGTTGTGCGGAGGAGGGTGGATGTGCTGGAAATGAGATGTTTGAGGACAATATGTGGTGTGAGGTGGTTTGACCGAGTAAGTAATAATAGGGTAAGAGAGATGTGTGGTAATAAAAAGAGTGTGGTTGAGAGAGTAGAAGAGGATGTTTTTAAATGATTTGGTCACATGGAGAGAATGAGTGAGGGAAGATTGACCAAGAGGATATATGTGTCAGAGGTGGAGGGAACGAGGAGAAGTGGGAGACCAAATTGGAGGTGGAAAGATGAAGTGAAAAAGATTTTGAGTGACTGGGGCCTGAGCATGCAGGAGGGTGAAAGGCATGCAAGGAATACAGTGAATTGGAACGATGTGGTATACCGGGGTCGACGTGCCGTCCATAGATTGAACCAGGGCATGTGAAGCGTCTGGGAAAGTTCTGTGGGGCCTGGATGCGGCAAGGGAGCTGTGGTTTCGGTGCATTATTACATGACAGCTAGAGACTGAGCGTGAACGAATGTGGCCTTTGTTGTCTTTTCCCAACGCTGCCTCGGGCACATGAGGGGGAAGGGGGTTGATATTTCATGTGTGGCGGGGTGGCGATGGAAATGAATAAAGGCAGACAATATGAATTATGTACATGTGTATATATGTATATGTCTGTGGGTGCATGTATATGTATACGTTGAGATGTACAGGTATGTATATGTACGTGTGTGGACGTGTATGTATATACATGTGTATGTGGGTGAATTGGGCCATTCTTTCGTCTGTTTCCTTGCGCTACCTCGCTAACGCGGGAGACAGCGACAAAGCAAAATAAATAAATATATATATATATATATATATATATATATATATATATATATATATATACATATATATATATATATATATATATATATATATATATATATATATATATATATATATATATATATATATACCATTTTATATACCCATTTTATTGACCGACCCCTAGGGGTGGATGAATAGTTGAGTAGACCGACTGCCGTAACTAGGATTCGAACCTACGCGTTCGACCCTGGGCTGCCCGTGAATGCATCACGGTCAGGAACACTAAACGTTACACGACGGGAATTAGCACATACAACAACTGAGGAGCATTACCATCATCCGGACTTTGGCACTTTGATTCGTCTAGTATTTGTAGCTCGTAATAAAACAAGGCCTGTGCTTCATTCCGAGTTCTCGTAGAAACAACCGACGTTTGAAGTGTGCATTTCTAGTCCAATTTAGGTTGACCAACACCCACAGAATAAATGCATCACATACAGAGAATCCCACTACGTGTTCAGACAGTGCCATCGATTATTTCCTGGGTCGACACTTTGAGTGATCGGTTGCCATGAAATTGTCAAGGTTGTCTACACCGCCCTTAGTTGAGTTGTAGAATTCACCAGTATTAGGTTTCCTATCCTTTGGCTTGGTGTAAGGAACAGAATCATGCATAGCGCTAAGCACGACACCCATCTCACCTTTCCTTGGGCAATATGAATTGAGAACATGATCTTCACGGTATCTTTTATGAGTTGAATACCGAGTTCTTCCTTCTGGGCTGGCAAACTGTGCTGGTGTTTCCACACGATCTTCCCTACTATTCCAAGCTTTCAGTTCTACTGTTAAGGGAAAGCTACAGAAGAAGTCTCGGAGAAATGTTCCTTCCATTCAGGTCGTCTGTAAGTTGTTACATAGCCTGCTTGCCCTGTTCACGTTCCACTGCTTCACCTCTGCCACCAGTATACACTTCTGCGTAAAGCAAGTAGCTCCTATCTGCATTATATGCTGCCAAGACTAGCATCTCCCATCTGACTGGTGTAAAGGGAGTGGGCACCATCCTCAGAGTGGACCTAGACGTTCTTCCTCAGTACCAGTTGTTGATGCATAATACATCAACGAAGTCTCTCACTTCAAGCACTCCAGACATCTCTGGTACAAGCAAGTTTGTCGTGGCGTCGCCTGGGATTTCTAGTCTGTTATAAAACATGAAGTATAGAGCGTCCATGCCTGTCATAGTATAAGCTTTTGAGAGATTAATCATGAGCAAGGATTCACAGTACGTAATAAGTCCTCACCTTGATGAGATCCGTGATTTTTCCTGAGTCAAGTACTCCAGTACTCCAGCTATTTCCTTTCTTTTCATCATCTCTAGAATAATGTTGAAAAGTTTTGGAGTAATGAGAAATCCAATCTCATTCTTGTCAGAACTATGTATTGTAATTCCAAGTTGTTCGTCAATCATACTGCTCACAGCCCATCCACCTAATGAAGTTATTCCTCCTTGTCCGTGTCACACAATGTTTCCTTATCTGAAGGTAAAGTGTGTGGCATGTGGGAGTTACCGTTCATTTTCCTAGTCAATGTCATTGTTGGAATCCCTGCTCACCGGTATATGTTCACATTCACTACTCTTACCTTCAGTATACACTTCATCACTTTCATCATCAGTCAGAATCAGTGCATGAAATCTTGCAAACGGAAATGAAATTGTATTCCAGAAAAGAGCATCCACATGGGCTATAGATAAGGTACAAGGATACCACCAGACTACACTACACTTTCAGTACCGACCAGTGAACCTCTGAAATATATATGGGTCGGATATGATCCCGGCAGACTGGTGCAGCATCTTTAATCTCTGTAACTATCCAAAAGAAAACAAAAGATGAAATGATATGATTCATCACAGAACAGTCATGTAAAACAGCAAGAAAATAACAGGTTTTGATCTTGTAGCGTGCCATCACTGAACTACTACAAACTGCCTATGGGTCTTATATAACCAACAGCGGATGAATAGGATTAAGACGGTATCTCTTCCATGACAGCCCACCAGATGTCTCGTCCAAACCGACGTGTTAACTAGACCGCTGCTCCTGTGTTGCCGTCACTCAGGCCGTGAACCCCACCATGAGACCACGAAATGGATCACTGCCGAGCTGGTATACTGGCCAGCGGTGAGCTAGTGTTGGCAAGAGTAAGGCTGGCCTCTCACCAACCGAGGGTACAAGAGAAATTTGAGTTTCTCGATCATACTGTGTGACGTTGGTAGATGAGGTGGAATGAGCAAGTTGATCTCCCAAGATCGGCACAGACCAGACGCATCCAGACACACTACTCTAGGAAACGTAGATCATCCTGGGAACCGTAAATCTTCCTAGGAAACGTAAACCATCCTTGGAGAGGTAGACCATGCTAGGAAACTGACACCATCCACGGAAACGTAGACAATCCTACGAAACACAGACCATCCTAAGACATGTGGGTATTCATGGGACACGTTGACCATCCTAAGAAACGTGGGCCTTCCCGTATAAAGCAGAATATCCTAGAAAATTTGGAGCTTCTGGTGAACAGTAAACCATCTTGAGCAACGTAGGCTGTTTTAGGAAACATGAATCATCCTGGGGAACGAAGGAAATTCCATGCAAACACAGAATATCCTGGGAAACGTAGACAATCTTCGGCAACTTACACCATCCTGAAAAACGTTGACCATCCTGGGACACGTTGACCATCTTCGGAAACGGACACCATCCAGTAACATGAGGACCATCGTCGGAAACATATTTCCAGGGAACGGAGACCATTCTAGGAAACAGACCATCCTAGGAATCCTAATCACGGCAGCCAGTCCACAGTTCACCCGTTGTTCAACCTCCCGTAGAGGTTGGTCGATGAATTGGGTACCTGGCTTAGGTTGGGGTATATGTATGTACAACGTTAATGTGGTGGTCACACACACACACACACACACACACACACACACACACACACACACACACACACACACACGGGGCACTACGAGTGTGAAACTGTTACACACAAATAATAATCTCGGGTCTGTTGGCGAAGAGAGAAAATATAACTTTTCTCAGGTATGACGACGATAAATGTTCAGAGTTTCTCATGACGTCAGATTGCGTTCTTGACTATGGCTGGTGCAGAGACCTTGACGTGAGGATAGCTAGGGGGAAGCTGAGTGACCCTGACTGTGTTTATTAGTTGAAGGTTCAGTGTCTGTTACCAGCAGTGCCTGTAGCTGGAGGAACATAATGTGCCGTTCTTCTGAGTTCGGAAACAAAATGTTCCTTTCCTAGTGTACATTTACGACTGTCTCTTAGTACATTGTCATGTAATATGGGATTTTGATGGTGTTGTTCCTATATTCAAATATATATATATATATATATATATATATATATATATATATAGAGAGAGAGAGAGAGAGAGAGAGAGAGAGAGAGAGAGAGAGAGAGAGAGAGAGAGAGAGAGAGAGAGAGAGAGAGAGAGAGAGAGAGAGAGAGAGAGAGAGAGAGAGAGAGAGAGAGAGAGAGAGAGAGAGAGAGAGAGAGAGAGAGAGAGAGAGAGAGAGAGAGAGAGAGAGAGAGAGAGAGAGAGAGAGAGAGAGAGAGAGAGAGAGAGAGAGAGAGAGAGAGAGAGAGAGAGAGAGAGAGAGAGAGAGAGAGAGAGAGAGAGAGAGAGAGAGAGAGAGAGAGAGAGAGAGAGAGAGAGAGAGAGAGAGAGAGAGAGAGAGAGAGAGAGAGAGAGAGAGAGAGAGAGAGAGAGAGAGAGAGAGAGAGAGAGAGAGAGAGAGAGAGAGAGAGAGAGAGAGAGAGAGAGAGAGAGAGAGAGAGAGAGAGAGAGAGAGAGAGAGAGAGAGAGAGAGAGAGAGAGAGAGAGAGAGAGAGAGAGAGAGAGAGAGAGAGAGAGAGAGAGAGAGAGAGAGAGAGAGAGAGAGAGAGAGAGAGAGAGAGAGAGAGAGAGAGAGAGAGAGAGAGAGAGAGAGAGAGAGAGAGAGAGAGAGAGAGAGAGAGAGAGAGAGAGAGACATTTCTGCAGGAGAGGCCATTGCTCATTACCGAGTATGTTTTATATCATTTATCTTCATTGATCTTTACTTATCTTTATCATTTTAAGATTATACTTGGCGCTGTCATTTCCATTTCCCTGACGATTCCTTACGTGTTTATCATTCATCCATCTTGAAGGATTTCAATATATAGTCATATGTAATAACTTTACGATGTGCATTGAAGCCACCAACGCGATTTGCACACTTCGAATGAGAAATCTCTCGCAAGGTGACGCAATCAAGTAACATACGAAATAATCATTACTCCAGACTTACAAGAAAGCATAGTCACGAACCCTTCAGACCAGCACCGGCCCATCAAGACCACGTACGCTCAAGAGTCGCACTTCAACAGAGAAAATCTTGAGTCAACATTCCAAGCGCAGGTCAGGACAAGATCATTCAGTTTACTGACCACTGTTGAGTCCAACTCCGCCACTCACCACAGTGGCCAGCATTTCCCTCCGCTTGCTCTCGGTCAACCCTTTACCCAACATCTTATCCAATAAAAGTCACAGTCCTTCCCTTCTCCCACATACTTCGCCGACGTGGCCTTCATGCGAGAACGTCAGCAACACTTTCCAGGCGCTTTTTCACATCCTTCCCAACATTACAGAGGCGAAGGTACGAACATCTGGAGAAGATGTATAAGTCTTTGTGTTTCGTACCAAATTTCTTGTAAAGAAGAACGTCTCCCGGTCTATATGGGCATAGTAAGTCATTCATACGTAATATATTATATATATATATTATATATTATTTATTATATAATTATATATAATATATTTTATATATTATCCTGGGGATAGGGATTAAAAAATTCTTCCCCCCGTATTCCCTGCGTGTTCGTAGAAAGGCGACCCAAAAGGGAGGGAGCGGGGGGTGGAAATCCCCCCCTCTCGTTACTTTTTTTAAATTTTTCCCAAAAAAAAGAACAGAGGGGGCCAGGGGAGGATATTCCAAAAAAAAGGGCCCAGTCCTTGTTCTTTTAAAGAACCCCCGCTAACGCGGGAAATGGCGAATAGTTTTAAAGAAAAAAAGAAATATTTATTTTTTTATATAATTTTATATATAAATATAATTTATTAAATTTTTTTTTATATTTTTTATACTTATTGTTTTTATTTTTTTTCCCTGGGATAGGTGGATGAAAACTTCCCCGTATTCCCTGGTGTCGTAGAGGCGATTAAAAGGGGGCCCCCCCCCCCCCACCCCCAGGGAGAAAGGGGGGATGGGTTTGGGTTTGTTTAGGTTGTTTGGGGTTTTGGGGTTGTGTAGGGATAAACAATAAAAAAAAATTATTTTTTTTTTTTTGTAGGCCGGGGGGATAGTTAGGGGTGGATCGGGGGGAAAGGAAAGGGTGGTATGGGGGGGTTGTGAAAAAGGGTGGGGGTGGGTGGAAGGTTTCCCCTTTTTGGGTGGGAGGGGTGGGGTTTGGTTGGTTTTGGGGGGGGGGGTGGGGCATGGATTTGGGCTTGTTTGGGGCCGTTTGGTGGAAATTGGGGGGTGGGGTTGGCTGGTTGGGGGCGGAGGGTGGTGAAAAAGGGGGGTGGGGTGGGGTGGAAAGGGTGGCCAGTGGATTTGGTAGGGGGAAGGGTGTATAAAATTGATGGAAGAATGTTGGGTGAAAAAAAGATTTTTTGGGTGGGGCGGGGGGCTGGGGGGGGTGGGGGGGGGGTGGTTGATGGGGATACCTTGTTTTTCTTTTTTTTTTTTAATTTTCCAAAAGAAGGAACAGGAAGGGGGCCAGGTGAGGATGTTCCTCGCGGCCCAGTCCTCTGTTCTTAAGCGCTACCTTGGCTGATGCGGGAAATGGCGAATGTTTGAAAAAAAAAAAAAAAAAAATAATATATTATATATATATATTTTATATATATTATATATATAGATATATATATATATATATATATATATATAATATATATATTTTATAAATATATATATATATTATATATATTTATATATTATATATATATATATATTTATTATATAATATATATATATATATATATATATATATATATTAGTTTAAATTTGGAAAAACTGGGGAAGTAAAGTGTTTTAGAAAATATGGGAGTGGATCTGCAGCGGAGGGAAAACCCCATGGAAGCGGAAGTGGATCATAGGATGGGGGAGGGGGCGAAAATTCTGGGAGCCTTGAAGAATGTGGGAAGTCGAGAAATTTCCCCCCCCCCCCCCCCCCGGAAAGCAAAAATGGGTATGTTTGAACGAATTAGGGTTCCCAAACCAATGTTTGTATGGTTGCGAGGCGTGGGCATGGATTAGAGTTGTGCGCAGGAGGATGGATGGCTGGAAAAATGAGATTTTTGAGGACAATGTGCGGTGTGAGGCGGTTTGATCGAGTAAGTAACGTAAGGGTAAGAGAGATGTGTGGAAATTAAAAAAAAAGCTGGTTGAGAGAGCAGAAAAAAGGGGTGTTTTGAAATGGTTTGGGCACAGGAGAGAATGAGTGGGGAAAGACTGACCAAGGGGAAATATATGTGTCGGAGGTGGGGGGAACGAAGAAGTGGGGAACCAAAATTGGAGGGAAAGTTTGGAGTGAAAAAGATTTTTAGTGGGGAATCGGGGCCTGAACATCCCAGGGGGGGTAAAAAGGAAAAGGGCAAGAATAGAGTGAATTGGGATCGATGGGGTATAACCGGGGTGACGTGCTGTCAGGGGGATTAATCGGGGCAGTTAGGCTCGGGGGAAAACCCATGGAAAGCTGTGTATATGTATATTTGCGTGTGTGGACGTATTGTATAAAAAAATTTGTATGGGGGGGTGGGTTGGGCCATTTCTTTCGTCTGTTTCCTTGCGCTATCTCGCAAACGGGGAGACAGCGAACAAAGCAAAAAAAAAAAAAAAAAAAAAAAAAAATATTATATATATATATAATTATATATATTATATATATAATATATATATTAATTATATATATATATATATATATATAATATATATATAATATGGTGTGGGAGGCAAGTTGGCTTAGAAGCAGTGTGAAAAGTTTTTAATCGAGGCTGTAAGGCACTGTACGTGTAGGAAGAGAGAAAGTGATTGGTTCTCAGTGAATGTAGGTCTGCGGCAGGGGTGTGTGATATCTCCATGGTTGTTTAATTTGTTTATGGATACGGTTGTTAGGGAGGTGAATGCAAGTGTTTTGGAAAGAGGGGCAAGTATGAAGTCCGGTGGGGACGAGAAAGCTTGGCAAGTGAGTCAGTTGTTCGCTGATGATACAGCGCTGGTGGCTGATTCATGTGAGAAACTGCAGAAGTGGTGACTGAGTTTGGTAAAGAGTTTGAAAGAAGAAAGTTAAGAGTAAATGTGAATAAGAGCAAGGTTATTAGGTACCGTAGGGTTGAGGGTCAAGTCAATTGGGAGGTAAGTTTGAATGGAGAAAAACTGGAGGAAGTAAAGTGCTTTAGATATCTGGGAGTGGATCTAACAGCGGATGGAACCATGGAAGCGGAAGTGAATCATATGGTGGGGGAGGGGGCGAAAATCCTGGGAGCCTTGAAGAATGTTTGGTAGTCGAGAACATTGTCTCCGAAAGCAAAAATGGCTATGTTTGAAGGAATAGTGGTTCCAACAATGTTGTATGGTTGCGAGGCGGGGGCTATGGATAGAGTTGTGCGCAGGAGGGTGGATGTGCTGGAAATGAGATGTTTGAGGACAATGTGTGGTGTGAGGTGGTTTGATCGAGTAAGTAATGTAAGGGTGTGGAAATAAAAAGAGCGTGGTTGAGAGAGCAGAAGAGGGTGTTTTGGAATGGTTTGGGCAATTGGAGAGAATGAGTGAGGAAAGATTTACCAAGAGGATATATGTGTCGGAGGTGGAGGGAACGAGGAGAAGTGGAAGACCAAATTGGAGGTGGAGAGATGGAGTGAAAAAGATTTTGAGTGATCGGGGCCTGAACATGCAGGAGGGTGAAAGGCGGGCAAGAAATAGAGTGAACTGGATCGATGTGGTATACCGGGGTCGACGTGCTGTCAATGAATTGAATCAGGGCGTGTGAAGCGTTTAGGGTAAACCATGGAAAGTTCTGTGGGGCCTGGATGTGGAAAGGGAGCTGGTTTCGGTCATTATTGCATGACAGCTAGAGACTGAGTGTGAACGAATGGGGCCTTTGTTGTCTTTTCCTAGCGCTACCTCGCACACATGAGGGGGAAGGGGGATGTTATTCCATGTGTGGCGAGGTGGCGATGGGAATGAATAAAGGCAGACAGTGTGAATTGTGTGCATGTGTATATATGTATGTGTCTGTGTGTATGTATATGTGTACATTGAGATGTATGGGTATGTATATTTGCGTGTGTGGACGTGTATGTATATACATGTGTATGGGGGTGGGTTGGGCCATTTCTTTCGTCTGTTTCCTCGCGCTACCTCGCAAACGCGGGAGACAGCGACAAAGCAAAAAAAAAAAAAAAAAAAAAAAATATATATATATATATATATATATATATATATATATATATTATCCCTGGGGATAGGGGAGAAAGAATACTTCCCACGTATTCCCTGCGTGCCGTAGAAGGCGACTAAAAGGGGAGGGAGCGGGGGGCTGGAAATCCTCCCCTCTCGTTTTTTTTTTAATTTTCCAAAAGAAGGAACAGAGAATTGGGCCAGGTGAGGGTATTCCCTCAAGGCCCAGTCCTCTGTTCTTAACGCTACCTCGCTAATGCGGGAAATGGCGAATAGTTTGAAAGAAAAAGAAAAGATATATATATATATATATATATATATATATATATATATATATATATATATATATATATATATATATATATATATATATATATATATATATATATATGTATCAAAGAAACCTGCAAGCCAGAAAGATTTCAATTCCGGATATTAACAAAAGCTAAGCCAACTGCTATCTAGCAGTGGGAAGACCTGACATCTACTGCTAGGGAGGGACACACCAGACGGTTTGTACGGGGTCACTGGGGGTCTCAGAAAAAGTCATGTCAAGAGACGTGAGAAGAGTTTGTGTAGGGAACCTTAACACAAGAGGTTGGTTGATCTGGGAAGTTCGTGTAGCTGGATGTTCAAGAGGGACTCGTTGAGACTTCGGTGCTCCAGCGGTTGTTAAAGTCACTGGCCGCAGCCATCTGGTAATTCAGAGAGTCGAAGGCGAGATCTTTCTTACGTCTTTTTTTCTTCACCATTTCTTTTGTCAGTGTTAAGAAGTGAAGGAATAATTGCTAGAGAAAGAGTGAAACAAGAAAATAAATGTCTTCTTCGTCAGACTGGAGTGAGAGATAAGGCTGCTGTCTCCACACACGTTTATTCTTCTTACAGAAAAGAAAATTGTCTCATGACGATACAATTGCTTATTAGTTCAAGAATCAGCCATCAAGTTATTGCGTCACCTTAAACGACGACGCTATACCGAAATTTTGTGCATAGTAAATTTCTAAGAGAGCTGAAACCATGAGGGGATTGTCAATTTGCCCTAAATTAGTAGACAAACCACAGGTCGACAGCTGACAGCAAGCGAACCTCCGCATCAACACCTTCAAACATACCATATACACAAAACTGGATGGTAACATGGGAGAAGGTAAATAGCTCAACCCACCAGAGACATAGGCTGTAGTGACGCTCTGCAGGCCTGCCAACGTTAGTACCGTCACCAGAGCCACTAGCCACCAGCTGTTGGTATCCCTGACCAGACTCGTCGTTGCTCTGAAAAAAGACAAAGATAAACATGAGACAATGTTCGTGAGTGGCACCATATCAGGACAAGGTATAACGCTATGACATATATACTTAAGACATAAATCAAACTTTTATAATTGTAGTTGTAACGTGTGGTATAGTAACCAGAGATCCATGTACAAACGCATTCCCTGGTCTTCATAGTTTTCTCATTAACTTATATATATATATATATATATATATATATACCCTTGCCAGCCCCGGCTGTGCCACTGCACACGCTCTGCCTCGGTAAATCTCCAGCCATTCACTGTATGTCCTACGTGGCGGGTCTTTTTATTGGACCATTATTTTCTTTCGGAACTACCAACAGTTTTCTCTAGCGAAGGAAAACAAAACTTTAATGGAAGGGACGCAGAGGTAAATATGGAACTTACTACTGGAAATCCAGATCTCAAATGCCTGTGGACAGGTCAATAAGGAACGACAGCTAGTAATACAGCTGATGGAGTAAGTCTTGTCTACTGTTACAACACTTTCGATTCCTCTTGACGGTAAGCAAAATGAAACGTTCCACATCTGTCTGTACAAACCTTTAGCGACGAGTAGTTGCTGTCATGTCTACCACCCCTACCCAGCCTCATCCCATACAGCCCCTCACTCACCTGGGGACGTTCACCAACCATCTCAGTAAACTGCTTCAGGAGGTGACGGACACTACCCACCAACCACCACAAGAGACCACAGGCCATACCAGCGTCGGCATCATGACCACACACACTCCAGCGGAACGAATGCCTCTTGTAAATGAAGATTTTCTTTTTTCTTATCTTAAAGGATTTTACTTATATATTCCAAGAATATAACATGAGCTAGGCCACTAGAGGGTTCTCGGTGATGTACTGTATAAACACATCACCATGTTAAATGCCTCTATAACCCATACATTAGACCTTAAAAACATCATCGTAGGTTTATAGCATACCAGGTACCATGTCGGGCCTTACTGAGTTCCCATTTCAGAGACAACGAAAGTATGAGAATGAAGACGATACATTTCACCTACACTATACCTAAGAGAACCTCGCTATATGACCACCCCAGACTTAAAACATCATTATTTTTCCTGAAATCTAAATGTCTTCCCTAAAGCCAATCATGATTTTTATCTTTTACTTCTTTTCATATTTCTGTTTCTTACTAGATATGCCTTTCCCTGACACCCCGTTAGTTAGGACTGCATTTCAATCCTTATAACTGAATATATGTTGTAGACCTTGATGGGTGTCAGGGTAAATGGGTCATTAAGCCGAAATCTGTACCATCCATATTCACAATACGTTACAGAATTTTCACACTTGTTCTCAGACTTTGCCAGTTACATTAGAAAATTATTATTCGAGCAACAAAAGGCTGTAAGTGAGAAAAGTATATTCATAAATGATTCTCTTGTATTAATTATCCTCACGAAGGTTTGAGTTGATGATGATGATAATGACACTTTTTAGCGTCGCTGTTTATACTATATGATCTAAATAGTTACCTTTAATGTGGCTGTTAATACAATTTAGATATTACCAGACTGAGGGAAGACCAGGCGTTTCTCTGTCCTGTGAGACGACAGTGAAACGTTGCCCGTTGTCGTGAAGCAATGGTATTGTTCCTAAGCTGGAGGGTCAAAACAAGGAGTTAAGTCCACTCAACCGTGGAACTAAAAACTTGTCTCTGCTATTATCACAATATAAATTCATATAATGGATGTTGTCTTAGTCACTACATTGTCCGTGTAAATGACTGCCAATTCATCGTCTCTTGTGATATAATTCTCAGTCAAATCAATTCTGGATAACAATCTTGCTATCAAGAGCAGACACTAGTAAAACACCGTAAAAAACTATGATAATCAGTGATTGGTTTCCGTTCATAATGTCATCAACAGATTGATTTCCCCTGGCGGCCAGCCGCTGTACCTACCTACCCCTGGTACAGGAGATCCTCCCTCCCTCACTTGCTGCTGCTGCTGGTCATGAACGTATTACAATGAATGATTAAGTGGAGGAACTAATGTTATCATCATCTTGTTCTCCTGGGATGTATCATTATATTAATCTGCTGAGTACAGCTGATGTTGTATAACATCAATAATTCTAGTACAAGAAAACTGTACTGAAAATTCATCTCTCTACGTTAAGATTTAACGAAGAAAATGAGAGATGTTGGGGTGAAAAATTGGACATCGAATCACCTATTTACAACACAATCCTTTCTGTACAGTGTGACACCAGTGTGGGTTATGTGTAGAGTGTGGTAACGCTGTGGTAACCTGCCGTGTTCCGCGGTCATTCGTCCAGCAGGCGAGAAGCATCAGGCCTGGTAATCAACATTACTGTCACCTCATAACTTGGTCAGAACAACACAATTTTCCGGCCCAAAATGTGCGTGATGGAATCCAGAGAATAGAGGGATGAATAGATTTATTCCTCGAGTCTCTCTTGCTTATCCAGCTTGGCTTCTGGAGGAACAGAGTCGCCTCCAGGATTGGAGCACCACCATGTCCTCGTGGAAGAAGTACATGGCCTGCGAGAGAGAACCCTCCTCCCGTGGGTGAGGCGCTTTGGCATGTTAAACTACCTAACACTGCGGCAATTCACTTGAGGGTTGTGTGGTTGTGGAGGTTGGGAGGACTGGGTAGCTGTGGAAGGTGGTGAAGTTGTGTGGTTGTGAAAGGTGGTTTGTTTGTTTGTCTGTAGAGGGTGGTGGGGTTGGGTGGTTGCTGAAGATGGTAGGGTTGTGTCGTTGTGGAGGGTGTTAGCGTTGTGTGGTTTTGAAGGGTGGTAGAGTTGTGTTGTAGGATTGTGCTGTTGTTGAGGGTGGGAAGAATGTGTAGTTGTGGAGGGTGGGAGGATTGTGTGAGTATGTAGAATGTTAGGGTAGAAGGGTTGTGCTTGTGGAGGGTGGTAAGGTTGTGTGGTTGTGGAGAGTGGTAGGGTTGTGTGGTTGTGGACTGTGTTAGCGTTGTGTGGTTGTGGAAAATTGTAGAGTAATGTGGTTATGAGGTGGGGGGGTGGGGGGTTAGGACTATGGTGGCAGAGCTGTATTGTCGTCGGTGGGGGTAATTCTGTTTGGTTTGGGAGGGTAGTATGACTGTGTGGTTATGGAGATTGGCAGGTTTGTGTGGTTTTGAAGGGTAGTATGACTGCGTGATGGTGGATATTGGCAGGTTTGTGTGGTTTTGGAGGGTTATAGGAGTGTGTGGTGGTGAATATTGGCAGGTTTGTGTGGTTTTGGAGGGTAGTATGACTGTGGTGGTGGAGACTGGCAGGCTTGTGTGGTTTTGGAGGGTAGTAGGGTTGGGTTGCTGAGGGTGGTTGGCTTGTGTGGCTGTGGAGGGTGGTAGCGTTGTGTGATCGTGGAGGGAGGTGGTGATGTGCTGCTGTGGAGGTTAGTAGGGTTGTCAGGTTGTGGAGCATGGTAGAGTTGTGTGGTTGTGGAGGACTGTAAGGTTGTGCTATTGTACAGAGTAGGAAGATTGTTTGCTTTTGGACAATGATAGTCTGTGTGAAGTTTTATGATTGTGGAGGACCGTAGGGTTGTGTTCTGAAGGAGGTAGTAGGGATGTATTGTTGTGGAAGGTGATAGGGTTGTGTGATTGTGGAGGGTGGTGGTGTTGTGTGGCTGTGGAGAGTGGTAGGGTTGTGTGAATGTGGAGTATGGTACAGTTGTGATTCTAGGGAAGGTGGTAGGGATGTGTGGTTGTAGAGGGTGGCAGGGTTGTGTTGCTGTGGATGTTTGTCGGTTCATGTGGTTGTGTTGGTGTTAGGGATGTGTGGTAATGGAAGGTGGTTGGGTTATGTGATTGTGGAGGGTGGTAGGGTTGTGTGGTAGTAGAGGGTGGTAGGGTTGTGTGGTAGTAGAGGGTGGTAGGGTTGTGTGGTAGTAGAGGGTGGTAGGGTTGTGTGATTGTGGAGGGTGGTAGGGTTGTGTGGTAGTGGAGGGTGGTAGGGTTGTGTGGTAGTAGAGGGTGGTAAGGTTGTGTGGTAGTGGAGGGTGGTAGGGTTGCGGAGGATGGCGTTGCTGTGTCAACGTGTACATAAAGAATAATACCAGGAGACCTAACCTTCCACCCTGGTGGTAACGTTACAACAGCCACAGTAACATTACCGGGTTTATGGCTCATAAAGACCGTCTGGTTACAACGCTGTCTTGACCTTGGAAGATATACAAAGCGTAGGAGGCGTTACAAGCGCCAACTCTCACTGGACATCTAACTTTACTATTCAAGTACCCTACCAGCACTCTGTTACTCGATGACGTGAGAATGATATTCGTCGGGTAATCTAATTATTCTAGGGTTTCAGAAAAACATGATTTCATGGTCACACCGAAACTAGAAATATAAGTGAATGGACCAAACGCCTCAGGTTAGGTACAGACATGGTGGCAGGAACAATTTCTACCAACAACGTGCCGAGCTATGGAGACACCATTTCTGTGTCTTTTTCACTTCACATAACATCTCTACCCAGACCAACGTCCGCCTCCATGTCATCTAACATATTCAGTAGCGAGCCAGGATACTCACGCCATCTCCAGCTCACATCTTTACCTGTTACCACTTCCTCATCCGCTCTCCTCTCTGTTTGTCCTTTCTGTTTTCTTGTTCTCACTGTGTTTAACTTCTTGAAGAGTGTTTACTTTTATACTTATGCAGACACCACACTAGGAAAAGGAAACACGTGAATCCTGAGCGCTTTCCTATATTACCACATCTTCAGAGGACTTGATCCCATGTCATGTTTCCCGCGGCTCTGTATTCATAACCTGTATTGTATGTATATACTCTATCTGTAACTAGTCCTCTGAAGATGTCGTAATACACAAAAGTACTCAGGATTCACTTGTATCCTTTCCGTTGATATATATATATATATATATATATATATATATATATATATATATATATATATATATATATATATATATATATATATATATATATATATACGTTTAAGACATTTTCATGTAGATGGATATCGTGCTGAAATTACATCTTTGATAGCTCTATAGATGGACGAAAGAGTAAATTATATAAATTAGTCTCTACCAGTCTCTTACCAAAGTCTCTACCAACAGTAAGAGCTTTCATAAACAATACATCTTGAGGGAGGATATCTTTAAGTCTTAGACCACAAGAAAGATCAATCTCCTGAACCATGACCACACAGCAGCGTTACTTAGTACAGCCCACAACATTATAGACCTAGGGTTAGACCGCAGGAGGTGACAGCGACCTGCATTTCTTCGCAGTTACTCACACGGAATCTGAAGATCGATGGCGCACCCCACGAACCTCTCAACAGGGCATTCAATAGCTCCCACACAATCCTTTGTCGTCGCACTCCACTTTAAAGGAACGACAGGGGAGAGGTGACGCTCCCTGGTAAATGGAGCGAGTAAGGTCGGCCTCAACTGCAGGTTGAAGTCTGAAGTGAGCTTTCCCGGACCACTTTGTTGATAGTTGTATCAGGAGGCGCCACACCACGGATCTCTACCTAGAGCTTCACTGCACCATGGATCTCTTCCTTGAATTTCACCAAGCCAAGTTCAGGCATCTTCGGACGGGATTATTACTTCTGAATACTTAGCAACTGACAAACCATCTCTCGATGGAAGAGCTTGGTGGGATCTGCAGTGCCCGCAGGAAGGGATCATATGATATGTGGGAGTAATGATGCCAGCAGAACTAGTAATCAGTTCTCATCAAGAGAACTGGTGAGGTCATAACCATGCAAGAGGTGGGTAGCAGTTCTTGTCGATGCTAGAGAAGGGAGCAACCACTTATGCACGTCGAGGATGGAGAGTCCGCCTATCAATACCAGGGGTTAGAGGAGCTACTTGTCTCTGTCAGGAGTTGGAGGGACCAGTCGTGATTGCCAGTCCTGAAAGTGATCAGATTCTTTTCATTCTGGAGGGTAGAGTGGCCTCCTGTTTCTTGAGTGATCACTTCTCCATGAGAAGGGATGGTACAGACACTCGTCAGTGTCAGAAGCTTGAGGGACCATTCATCTCGGTGAGGTGAAGGAAGGACCAGTCAGTCTGGTGAGTATTTTGCTGACAGGTGTTAGAAGGACTTCTTGTGTCACAGAGCAGACGGACTACTTGACGAAACTGCACATAGTTATTTACAAAGATGGCGGTATGCAGACGCTGTGGCTCATGCCACTAAATGGCATGATCTGTCTACGTTGGGCCATATAATCTATTATTTTTGCAATCACTGGTCTTCCTTATAGTTACTGCAGATAACGAGAATACATATTTGTGAGCCTCCATGTTCAAGTCTCGGACTAAATTGCTCATCCTCGTCAAAGCTTATATATATATATATATATATATATATATATATATATATATATATATATATATATACATATATATATATATATATATATATATATATATATATATATATATATATATATATATATATATATATATATATATATATATATATGGTATTACTGGACTCCACCTGCTTGAAGTTACACAATGAGTGGCTGCATCATGGGAAGTCGACAGAACGTGGTACAATCTCGTCACAATACATCTCGGTTCTAAGAATTCCATCTCGTCTCCGCTTCTAACTGTAGCACCACCTTAAAGCTGCAGGTAATCCTGTAAAGAGGGTCGTGGGTTATCATTTTTAATTATTATCATTTTTATCATCATGATACAACATCAGCACCCTCATCCAGGGGCTTCTTCTGCTCTGAGGCTGAACTACTCTTAGCAGCAGGGAAACGATGGACTTTTTTGAAGGGAGCTTTTTGATGTTTCGTCATGATGATAGAGCTTCGCTAAAGTGACTGATCGCGGTAGAACCCCAGCATATATATATATATATATATATATATATATATATATATATATATATATATATATATATATATATATATATATATATATATATATATATATATATATATATATATCACATGTTTACCAAATGGCGTCCTAGCTTCGTCTCTTCGATGTATATCAACTGACTGTTATATTCCTCTCTTGTGTCTCCCCTGATGATGTGATTATTACACGAAAGTGCACTTGGGATCTTTTCGTGTTTCATTTTCCCCGTGGACTCATACGAATATATATATATATATATATATATATATATATATATATATATATATATATATATATATATATATATATATATATATATATAATGGTTTGGGGGCCTTGAGATCTATCCATTACTAGAAAATACCCACTTTCAAATAAACAAAGAACACTGACGCTTTAGAAAATTTGATCAGAATCACTTCCAGTCAGGTGACTTGCGTTATGAAAGGAACAAACGCACTAAAGCTGTAAATATGTCGGGTGTCTGGGATCCCCTTTAAACAGATCGAGTATATCTATCAATGAGGGACGTATGGGAGGACTGTAGAGGCCATGAATGGGTGACAAGAGATGGAGGCCACCTATTGACACAAGGGAGTGGTACTTGAGTCTACAAGACGAGTGGAGGAGCTTGCATATAGACATAGATAATGAGGACCATTGACGGCAATGCTGTACTATATATAAGTCGCGTAGAGAAAACGGCGACCACAACACAGACGAGTTACTTAGCGTACCAGAGTATCCCGTTTTCTGATGGTGGTCCCGGGAGGCGGATATTGCTTCCATTGTGTGTTCATGACCGACGCTGAGAATCTTGAGTAAGAAATATTCATGAGGATAGGAAAGCGCGGGAGAGTTAGGGAGGAGAGGGTCTTTACAGAGGAATATCAGGATAGTTATGAGGACATATTGAAGATTTATATCTGGTAGCAGAAAAGGGGGAAGTGAATGCTCCTAGAACTGTACCTCAAGTATTCTTGTCCTAGAAAAGGACTGATGGCAGTCTTCTCTCTCTCTCTCTCTCTCTCTCTCTCTCTCTCTCTCTCTCTCTCTCTCTCTCTCTCTCTCTCTCTCTCTCCATCATGACCACTGAAACATAACATGGTTATAGCAATATGTCATCCATAACAGCGCCAGCCAGGAGTGGTTCCAGAGTCACACAGCATCACGACCATTGACCTTGACACAATATGATACATTTTATTACTGATCAAACACTCGCCTGTGACTGGTCCCCGCTTCCATCCTAAATTGACTTTCAAATAATGTGGAGCTCGAACCCAGCAACTTTTATATTGGTTTCAATTCATGAAAAAAAAAAATTGCAGTATAAGAGTCAGCTAGATTCATTTTTCTTTATTCAGAAATACAGTAATAATTTCCGTACCTGCTTTTATCAATAATGAAAGAAAATAATGAAAGAAAATAGATAAGAATGATATATATTTGCAGCTGTCTTGCTCTACACTCACTTCACTTGTCACAAAAGAGAAAATTAACGTACATGTCAGACTACGTTCCCAGATGTCAGACTCTTCAGGTACATGGAGATGTTACAGAGGTTTCAGTGATGATGGTGGTGGTCATTACCTGGTCATATCCCCATGGACCAGATGGTTCTTCATGCTCAAGATCCATACGTCAGGTTGTTGAGGAGAGAAAATGTTCTCTTTCTCGCTAACTTACACAATCATGCTATATTGTTTATTCCCTGAAAGTTTACATGTTTACTGAGAGATATGGATGTAGAAGATCTTGATATACAGTGGGTTTTACAACACAGCGCCAGCCTTGTTACAACATTTTCTGTTTACCATAGCCCGTTCAGGGGGGGTAACTTGTTTATGTTCGTAGCTGGATCATAACTACCGACTCCATCACACCCAATGAGGGGGTTAGTTCTTTATGTCGGTAGCTGGGTCACAACTACCGGTTTCGTCATAACATGTTCAGGGGAGGGTCACTTCTTTATGTCGGCAGCTGTGTCATAACTGCCGGATCCATCACGCCTAGAATTTCTTTCTTGTGTGTGTATATGTGTGTAAACGTGAGATTATATTGTTGGATTTGAAGAGGACAGAGCACATCTGCATTAAAGCATACCACAGTATTCTTGTTAATACTTTCATGATGAATAAAACTTTATTTCAACCTAATACATCTTTTGCGTAATTCTTTCTTCTAAAAGAAAACATATCTCCATTACTCAGTAATCAAATACTGAACGTAAAGAAGCTTAAGATTAGAACGAGAGTCAGAGTTAGCCACAGTTTTCCTTACAGGATTTGGAGGTGTCGAGTTGGACTGTGTCAAGGGTGGTTTCGATGCCTTCTTCCCCTGAGGATGTGTCCTCTTCTCTCAGCTTACGTGCCCCAGGCCGGAGGATGATGTGGACACCGTCTCAGTAGGTGCAGAGCTCGGACGGACGCACAGCCAAGAGTTTCCTCGGATATGATCTCTGATGACGCCCTGAGTGAGCAAGTGAAACTAGGCCATCTATCACCGGTCGCTTCACCCAGTCTTATTTCCGCTAATGGTTCCTCCTTCCTAATGGTTCCTCCTGATGATGTAGACTCGCTCCCACCAGGGAGGACAGGTGCTGGTCTTGGCTATACTTTGGCCACACGGAGTGATATTGGTTCAAGAGAGGAAGACTGGATGTCCCCAGTTCTCTATGTGGGTAGGCCATTAGCCTGGACCCCTGCCAGAAAAAGGAACACACTGGCTCTCTCCAAAGATGAGGACCCTCCATGATATCATTCAAAGGGAAAAAGTAGACGAAGATTCCCCGCTGCCCTAATAGGACCCGGAGCGAACTTGTTATCCTGAGATGACACAGCGCGTCCATCAATCAGTCAGTGAAGGTTTCCAGGAACGGGTTTATTTTCCGAGCGGCGTTCTGCATATCTTTCATTTGGCGGAGATGCTGGTGTGGCAGACGATAACATCGACGTAAAATGAGACAAGAAACCATACGTGCAGTATACTGCAACATTTCCCAAGATGAAACACCGGACGGCTGGAGTTTATCTCATCTTGAGACAAACAAACGAGAGCCTCAGCTAAACCCATTTGTTCCTAAGACGTTCTCTCTCTCTCTCTCTCTACACACACACACACACACACACACACACACACACATACACACATGTCGACATGAACTCTCTCTCTGCCCCATTCCCCCAGCATGATGCTTCGATTGCGTCTGATTCGACCTCCCATCTTCACACAAATTGATTGCGAAAGAGATATACAAATTAGAGATGTGAAATAGTGAACCAGTGAACTGGTAGATGCGAAGTTGTGATCCACCCAGCTGACCACAGACGTTGTGACCCACAGAGCTGACCACAGGAGTTGTGACCCACCCAAGCTGACCACAGGAGCTGTGACCCACCCAGCTGACCACAGGAGTTGTGACCCACCCAGCTGACCACAGGAGTTGTGACCCACCCAGCTGACCACAGGAGTTGTGACCCACCCAGCTGACCACAGCCAGTTCAAAAATTTCCCGGAGGTCTCAGAGGGGTGATCGCCTGACCAAGGTCCGTCACTACAATCACATTGTATCAACCAGTGATGTACAGACACAAGAACTGTCCCATACCTACAACTGTAAATGTCATAGACAATCCAAGAACAAGTGCACAGCTAAGCAAGCATATAGCTTAGTTTTCCCATAGTCATGTGTATATTTACTACTATATTCTTATTACGCAATCAGCATGAAAAAATGAATCACTTAATGTTACTATAAAGTACATATGCCAACACATTACTATTTCAGTTCAACATGTAACTTTATATCATCTTATGTTCACTGAATACATAATGTATGTCAACTCAGTACTATTACACTTCAACCAATATGTAACTTTGCATACGTAATGTTCAGCGAATCACCACTAAATATATAATGTATAAACTATAAAATTTGCTCCGTAATTTCATGTGCAGAAACACTTCGCTAATGTTCATAACACAAGCGTAGAAGTATCCAGCCCCACTTTGATCTTAAGTTCTTATGTGAGTGATTATCTAGTTACGATTATGAGCTCCCAAATTATATACTTTCTCAACTGTGTACTTTTAACCGAATGGCTGAGTGAATTCATTAAACCATTCTCTATTTATTTGTAGAAAGAAAACGGAGTACGTTAACAATCTCACTGGCTAAACAGGAACTGCTGTAAACTATTTTGAAACTCTTAGTGTTGACATAACGTTGAGTCAGAAAATGTCCCACTCTAAGTTTCCCAACCTGGATGGTCGAGTGGTGGTCCTAGCTAACCACCAGACGATACACCACCCTAACCTGGATGGTTGAGTGGTTTGCCCTGAAAGCTACAAGACGATACAATACCCCACCCTGGATGGTTGAGTGGTGGGCCCAGCAAGCCACCAGACGATACAACACCCCAGCCTGGATGGTTGAGTGGTGGGCCCAGCAAGCCACCAGACGATAACAACATCCCAGCCAATAACAGTAGGTCTAGTGGCACATGTAGAGGGGATGAACCATTACAGCACCAACACCCAACTGATGTGTAAGACCGTTCAAAAAACTTCGTTTCTTCTTATATATCTATGCATTCATCTACGTTATTCTATTCTATTTCATCCTTTAATTTTCTTTTGGGAAAAAATGATCTTCAATGTTTTCCTCAGCGTATATACTTCTCTTTTTACCAACGGTCTCAAGTCACCTCAGCTTGGGGTGTTTTGCCTTCCCTGCAAGCGATCTAACCTCTCCCACATGTCTGATGTTATCAGTCCCTCTCCCATCTCTCAGCAATATTTCCAACATTCACCACAGTATTTTCGTCCCTGACACTTGAGATATATATATTTTTTCCTCAGTAGTTTCTTGCACAAGTTTTCTGCTGCGTCAGGCGTCTCTCATCTTAGCCACTGATGGATCGACTTACGCAGCCAGCTTTTTCTTGTTATAATCTATCTCTGACTCCGTATCATATCTCCCATATTGCCTTCATTCATTCTCCTACACCCTGTGGTGCTAGCAACCCAAACACATGATCCTCTTAGCTTATCTAATTGCGTTATCATTTCTGTTCACTGTCACTACCATCTCTCTACCTACATTGCTGCTCATTACCGTCACTGATCTTTCCAAACCATGACACAGTCCACTTTGGGTTAAGTGTTCCTCTCATCCACGTAATGTGTGACTTTCCCATGGTCAAGGCCATAGTAATCCTCTCTGCAGACCTTTACTCCTCTCATTTATACTCAAGCACCTCTTTGGCTTCTCCTTATCCCAGTATTGTCTCGCATTTTCACCCATTATCTTCTCTCGAACTTCGATATTTCCATACGGATTCTTATCATTTCTGAGTCTCTTTTATGTTTCTTTAGATAAGGAAAAATTTATCTTCTTGTTCCTTTTCAAAATCGTTTATCTCTATTTCATCATAACATATTATCTCTACTCTTGTCGTTCGTAGAACGAAACAAGATACATATCATACCATATTCATTTTAAGTTTTCTTAGACCTCCTTCCCCGACAGATCCTTTGTCTGGCATTTTCATTTTCCGTATATCATCATAACTTTTTGTGTTACTTATAAACGGACACTTGGTTCCTCTCCTTGGAATGCTATGGTGGCCCTTCCCTCTCTGACTTCCTTTACCAGCTGCCACACCTCGTCTGGAGCTCCACCTCCCCACCACACTGATTGCTTTCAGTGGCTTTCAGAAGATAGATAGATAGACAGACAGATAGATAGATACAGATAGGCAGAGAGATGGATCTATCTGTTCACTTGCCTGTTCATGATCTATATATTACCTTTGACTGGGTTGGTATTTCCAGTGATGGGTCCAGAGCAGACGGGCACCTGTTGTGGGAATTAACTTCGTAGCCTCAGGGCTTCCGAAAGCCCCCCAACCTCCCAGGCTGATGAAGGCCAGGGATTCCCTCGTATTTTCGTTATGATTCATTTATCTATCATCTACTTATCCTTATCTATCTATTTACTTAGGGTGTTTCTGTATTAGTGGATATGTACATTTGTGTGTGTGTGTGTGTGTGTGTGTGTGTGTGTGTGTGTGTGTGTGTGTGTGTGTGTGTGTGTCACTTTCTTTTTATGTTTGTTTGTATGAGCAGTGTACGCATGCTTTACTGTGAGTATGTGCGTTTCTCTGAGTGCTAATTTGTGATTCTGCATTCCTTCAATATAGAGTGAGGAATTTACATTCGTAACCTACCTGTCCCTTAAGGCTGTTTATGTTTTATAACCTATTTCTAATTACCTAAGTTGCAATAGCCTATCCTTGAATACCTGTGTTTGTAATAGCCTATTTGTAATTACCAGTTAGGTCAGTACGAACGACTTTAACACTCATGGGTCTTCAAGTCTTATATGTGTGAGTATCTACATATGTGTATATATCAGTAAATATATGGATGACTATGTATACGTGTATGATTTATCAACGTTACGATATCTTTCTCTTTCAGCTTCCTAGATATCGCATATCGCGTATCAAGCAAAGCTAAAAAAATTTCACTGCAGAATATTTGCATCATCTTCAGTACCTTTATCTTCAACTTACATTCCTTTTTATTTGATTATATTTTCATTTGATTATATATTCATTGTATAACATATCAACAAAACGTTTTTTCATAAATGTGTATGACAACAGCCAAAACAGTATATTTACCTTCTCACAATGAACAGAAACAGACACATAGTTAGACCACTTGTGAAAAATGATCGAATAACAGGTCCATCCACGATGTCAGATGACGATCCAGAGGCTAAATAGACCACCATTATGATCATTCACAATATAGCACGATAACCAAGCGACATGAACGCAGCTTGAATCTCCAAACCAACAGAAAAGGACGTTAAACTGTACCCTTCCTGCACTGGTCATCTTAAGGTAAGGGGCTCTAGCTACACCTGGGCAGTATATCATTAACAACATCTGCAAGACTACTTCTTTACAACCAAACAAAACAAGGGAAGTCATTTTTTTGGCACAGATAAAAATATACATGAAAAATATCCTTCAAGCGAAAGAAATAGGACTACGAAAGAAGCAGAACTTAAATGGTTCTTTGTCTAAATGTAAAAAAAAAAAAAAAGATAAAATGTTGTTGGTGACTTGGCTCTACACTGAGACTCTTGCTGTTCGATTCGTTACTATACAGTCACATATCTGCCATAATATGTCCACATACCACCATATACCTCAAAAACCATAAAACACACACACACACACACACACACACATACACCACGATAAGCTTTAAAACTACCATAACACATTAGACACCATCCCATACACGTCAACAACTACCATGATACATGGAAACACCACAACATGTACCTCAACCACTACCATAACACAAGCACACACTATACTGTACACCGCAATGACTATGATAACACATCATAACATACATCTCAACAAGTACCATAACACAGGCATACATCATAACTTACACTTCACCAAGTACCATAACTGAGGCACCCACCATACCATACACCTCACCAAGTACCATAACTGAGGCACCCACCATACCATACACCTCACCAAGTACCATAACTGAGGCACCCACCATACCATACACCTCACCAAGTACCATAACTGAGGCACACACCATATCATACACCTCACCAAGTACCATAACTGAGGCACCCACCATACTATACACCTCACCAAGTACCATAACTGAGGCACCCACCATACCATACACCTCACCAAGTACCATAACTGAGGCACACACCATACCATACACCTCACCAAGTACCATAACTGAGGCACCCACCATACCATACACCTCACCAAGTACCATAACTGAGGCACACACCATACCATACACCTCACCAAGTACCATAACTGAGGCACCCACCATACCATACACCTCACCAAGTACCATAACTGAGGCACACACCATACTATACACCTCACCAAGTACCATAACTGAGGCACCCACCATACCATACACCTCACCAAGTACCATAACTGAGGCACACACCATACCATACACCTCACCAAGTACCATAACTGAGGCACCCACCATACCATACACCTCACCAAGTACCATAACTGAGGCACACACCATATCATACACCTCACCAAGTACCATAACTGAGGCACCCACCATACCATACACCTCACCAAGTACCATAAATGAGGCACCCACCATACCATACACCTCACCAAGTACCATAACTGAGGCACCCACCATACCATACACCTCACCAAGTACCATAACTGAGGCACACACCATACCATACACCTCACCAAGTACCATAACACGTCTTGGCCTGAGAACCAAGATCTAAACTCAGACATGAAAAACGTTGTAGAGCAAGAAACGTTCCCTTGAAGCGAGACTGGAGAAATGGAACGATTAATTTTTCTGCCTTAGCGTCGCTTGCTGTTCCTGGTTGCCGAAGAGGTGGCCAAACCTGGCTGCTAAACGACTGACCAAGACTAAAGTTCTCAAATTTTCTTTTGCACAGATACGAGAACAATGAAGGTTTTATAAATAAATAATTCAGAAGTTGATGAAAGTTGGGCTCGAGACAGTATAAATACATCTGCGTCTGTCTACAAACGACCAGTATATCAAGGTTATAGAAAAGCCCAACACGTTTTCTGTGACTTAAGATATATGAAAATATCAAATATTCCTGTTGTGGAAAGACAGAGCATTCTATTCACCCTTAAAATAGCTGAACATAAGCTTTCTCTGCTGAAATACTCTTTCCGAACACAGACAGAGCCTGTTATAAAAGATGACAGAATATATTTCTTATTACTTTCTCTCCCGGGCCATTACCATAAACATTATTTAGTAAAGATGACATTCACAACCGAGGCAAAATAGTAAAAATCTCTTGCAGGTTCCAAGGAAGAAACAAGAAGCACTGACCGTCACTTTCAGCCTCCAGCGAACCTTCCCCGCTCGCGCTGCTGGTGGGGGAAAGGAAAACGGGAATAGGAGGAGCCACCCAGTTATTTTCTCAATACTTCTTGTTCCTTCCCTGTGAAATATTTAACTATACTAAAATCAGATACACCGATCTGATCATCTAACTAAAGACGCAGAGAAGATGTCGTTTGCCTTCATGCTCAATAAATAGTATATAATTTCCCCACAGATGAGGAATACAGGAATCTCTTGCTATCCCCGACCCCACACACACACACACACAACAAAAAAGAAAAAAAGAGGGAAAAAAAAATACAGTACTTGCCTGAGGATAAATCTGTTCTAATTACGGAAGATCCTTCCTTGAAGAGGCAAAGGAAAACCACTTCCAACCCACCATTCTTACACATTTTTTCCCCTTGTTTCATATAAGTTGACAGTTCAGTCTTTTTTGAGAGAATATACTCAATCCTAACCTAACCTAACCTAACCTAACCTAACCTAACCTAACCTAACCTAACCTAACCTAACCTAACCTATCTAGTAATACCAAACAAAATATATTCTCAGTTGCATATATATATATATATATATATATATATATATATATATATATATATATATATATATATATATATATATATATATATATATATTCCGCCGTAATGAGTTAGTTTTACGAACAAACAAACGCCGTATCGAACAGATCCAGCAGTTAAGATCTCATATGTAATCCAGTAAATCAGTCTGCCATCCAGCGCCAAGCCTCATAGATTACTACACAGTCTATCCTAATCATAAATACACCTTGGTTAAGGCCACATACAAGATGTCGTACTTACTATACTATATTACTCATACAAGATGTCGCACCTCCTACACCATATTGCTCCAATTTACTTTGTCCAACACATGACTTTCGCCCTCCTGAATGTTCAGTCCCTAGTATCCTAAGACATCCTTCACCTCAACCATCTACCTTCGTCTCTATCCTCCCCTCCCTCCCTCCATTTCTGAGTTATAGGACCATCATTCATCTTTCCTCCCTCACCCTCTCTTTCCGTATGCTCGAACGTTCTTAGCATTACCTGGTCGGGCCTCTGAAGCAAGCAACACCAACTCACCTAATTCTACATATATTTTTCATGATTAACCCATCTTACGCCACTGTTCACAGGCATTCTCTATAAAGCATATTAACGATTTTCTCTGTACTCAAGGCCAACGATTCACATCTATTCAACACTATCGGGACTACTTCACCTTTAAACTTATCTATCTTGACCCACAAGAACTCTGACCTGTTCATTCCACAAACACAGCGAGTCTCCTCTTCTGCTCTGTTACTCACTTCTCCCCTCCATGGTTCCATCTGCTGCCGCATCTATTCCCAGGTCCCTGTAGCACTCTACTGTACCCCCTTCAGGTTTCCCGTATCTAAAATCTCACTCACTCAACTTGCAACATTTCCCCTTTGCACGCTCTCCTAGACTGTGTCACCAGCGTGTGGAGGTTCTCCCTGCAAACTGCCATCACACATGTTATTGGCAAACAGCAGAGGATTTGCTTCCCATTCTCGCCCCATCCTCAGCATATTGCTGATCCACCCTTGCTCTAAGACTATAGCAATAATCCCCCTCACAACTTTGTATATAAACAAATCAAACAACCAAGACACATTTTTGCCTCAGACCCATCCATCTTCACCGGGAACCACTCCTACTCGTATACATGTTCTACTCTTTCGGTAAACACTCCTAACTACATTAAGTAACTTTTCATTTCCAAATCTATCCGTCGTATCTTCCATAAAGCAAATCTGTCAGCACTACCATGCCCTTTCTCCAGATTGAATTACGCTACATACAATTCTGCTTCGTTTCCCAAGAATTTTTCAGACTTTCTTCCAAAGTAAACACCTGATCCACAAGTCTACTACCTCTCTCAGAACAATCACTTGCTGCCTTGCAACAAAAAAATATTCGACATTCACACAATGAAACAAATATCCTCCAAGTGCAATGTCACCTGAATGTGCTCGACAAACATTTTTATTTTTTTTGCAAGAGCACGAAACACTTCCCGTCTAAACCACTCCCTAACTAACCACAAACCTCCAAATAGCAACCTATACTCACAGATCCTCTACATGCACAGGACGAAACATAAACACACCGATATGACCCTTAAGGCACTAAACACTCCCCAGACTAAATACGAGTTGCATCTTCTCGTCTATGCTCTGGACACCATCTAACCCAAACCCCCTATCCCTTAGACTTTACACACACTGGTTCAGCATACCTTAAGGCCCTCCATGCTCATGATGCAACCACCACAATGAAGACACTGAACACATACTGCTCAGCTGCACTGTACTCTCCCCACATAAACATACACACGCAATACCACTAGACTTTTTTGGCCTGTGGTCCCATCCGGCGGACATGACCTCCTTCCTGAGCGCTGCGGGTGGCCCAGATAAGATAAAAGGTACTCTGTAAGACCGGAAGGTGAGGTAAGGTCAGATATATATATATATATATATATATATATAGAGAGAGAGAGAGAGAGAGAGAGAGAGAGAGAGAGAGAGAGAGAGAGAGATTCATAGATCCAGAGGGTGTAAGTGTTGACAAGTGCAAGCCTGTAGCGAGATACGGGCAGGATGTCATCACAGAACCCCTGGTCGGTGGGGGAAGTATGGCACTTATCTCTAAACGTCGCCTCCCGGCCACACATGATAGGGCAAAACCTGGTCTAGACAGCCGTGCACTGAGCCATGACTCAGGCTCATCTTCCTCCCTGATTCTACGCTGCCTCAATCGTACATACCTCTTGACACTATCACTCTCTTCTACTTTGTGTGTCGACGTTGCTACTAAACTTTTACAGGGAATAATTGTTTTGTCTTTGAACCTCACTGTGAGTGTCCACATCAACTTGTCACAAACCTCGGCCACCTCCTCCACGGGTATGTGGTCACCCCGTACTTCTGTTTAGCTTATTCTATGCAACCAATCTTTCTGTTCGCCCACTCGCTACAGGAAAGAATATCTGGCTGCCTTCCCAGTCTCTGCCATCGGCAGGAAATAGGAAGAAGCAGCTAATTTCCCCCAACTGTCAACCGAATCATTCTCGTACATCACACTTTTCCATCTTCCCTCAACTTGCCTTAACTATGGTCCAATACTTATACTGTTGTCTTTACTTCTGTCTCTCCAGTGTACTTCAGAATACATCTCAACTAACTAAACTTAACACACTTCAATCATAGTCTGTACCTTCATAAACAGATGCCTTCCTTTCATTATCATTAACTTCCACTTCTGATGACGTTCAGTTCATATTCCCATATCCAATATTGGGGTCTCGTAACACTTCACTTGTTTTACCACTCATTTCATTGCACCTCAGGATAATGTGTTCATTGTTAGATGGGGTTAATAGTTCTCACATACAGAAGTGTATATCATTCTTTCTCCTTCACATTTCTGGCACAGTTATAATGAAAGCTATTCATTCCTAATGGTATTTGAATTGCATACAAGTCACCCGTTCCCATTAATTATGGATGATCCTGAAACCGTTCATAACTGGGAAATCTGAGATCCTACCATACGGGTGACTTGCTGCAGCATGGGCAACAGTGACGCTTCTCTCCATAAGCGTTACAAAGAAACTTCGTGGACTCCTCAGTAACACCTGATAACGGGCAAAAGAAACCGTTACTAGAGGTTAGTGTGGAACATTTGAGACACAATGTTCTCAAAGGATATTGAGTAGGGTCTAAAAATCCCATAAACTCTGGTATATATGTCCGCACAAGCTGAATATAGGCATCCACGAAAGCAGACCCATAAAAAGTCTTCTTTGGAAATATGACGGATATACACACAAACAGACGAAGTAATGCACACACATATCTACACACAGAGCTGCTGTGACAATCTTTATTGTCTATCATTTATCATTCTGTTACGAGAATTACCGTCGAACTGCGCCAGTAGTGCGGGACAAACTGTCAGTTTTATTACCAGACCCAACAACTGGTGAAGACAATCACGGACATCACCAGACCCATCAACTGGTGAAGACAACCACGGATAACAGCAGACCCAACAACTGGTGAAGACAACCACAGACATCACCAGACCCAACAATTAGTGAAGGCAGCACCCAACTAGACGTGAATGGATTAAACTTCTCATCGTACCACCAGTCAGGTGGTACAACTGAAACACTAATTAGATGTCAGCTAAGTTCCCCTCTGCCGTCTGATTTCTGTGGTTAACAACTGTTCCTGCTTATTCCTACAAGTGGAGTTTTGTCGTCATGCCTCCCTTGTTTTAGTTTGTGGCTATTGGTTTTTCGTGTCTGCATTTATATCATTCATATCTGATACTTATCTAAGCTTAAAATATCTCTCCTCACCTATAATTCTTTTTCTTTATAATTCATGCTTTTGTTTTTATAACTTATGATTTCTTCTTCTATCCACCCTTCTGAAAATCGTTTCCTTTATGGCTTTTATTGAGCCACTGCATCCAGATAATATCTACCAAGACACACTCTGAGTCACACGTCTGGGATCACAAGTAGACCTGAGGTTTCTGAACCCTGTGGAATTACCCAGTAAATAGTCACATCATGACTCCAGTCACGGCTGTCAAAGGATGTGTGTCAGAGTTCGTTTTCTTTACGAGAATCGTAAAACCCCTTTTGCTGGTTCCTCAGAAACTTGCAGACGAATCATCTCATTAAGATGTCCAAAGACTCGCTTCTTTTGATCTAGGATGCTGGAGATATGGAGAGGAAGGTGATATGCTCGACATAGTCAACAAAATAGGTCATAGTTTTACGTTATTTTTATTGGAAATTTCTCTCTTCCTGAAACACTTTGAGTTCTTATCGGATGTGTCAGTTCCAGCGTGTGTGCTATCTGCAGAAAGTTTGCCAGTCATATATATATATATATATATATATATATATATATATATATATATATATATATATATATATATATATATATATATATCGTTACCTTTCTGCCGGATGCCCTCAACTTTTATTAGTTGATAAATAGCCTCTGTGTTTCGGTTCTAACCGGAGATTCTGTTTTTCACATCTATCTCGATTTTTTCTTCATTTGATATCACGCCTTTTAGCCTCTTTATTAACATTATTTATGCTCCGCAAAAAGTTTCCCTCCTGATCCTCCTGTTCTATACAGTCAGCAGTAATATATTTCTCTTGCTCATAGCTCATCTTTAATCCATTGACTGTAACTAAGTTGCTCCATTCGTCCACCTCATCTCTAAGTAATTCATAACTTTCTGCAACGACTGTCGACATAAACAAAAGATTTTTTCCTTTCGAACCTGACACTCTCAGGTAGGATATGAATCTATCCTGGTGAACGATGAGCAAGAGCGGAGATAACACACTTCCCCATCCGACACCAGCCCCTCACTTCCACCAGCCGCACACCGCTTAGGAGACGCCTATGGCATCGATGGCCTGCAGCAGTTTCAGTGAAAAATGTAGTTTTCTCAGACATCCCATCGTTTTCTTTAGGTCTCCAGGCAAATGCCTTTTATAGAAGCTCCCCAAGAGCATGTATTTTGCACGATACCATTTTTTTCTTCTCCACTTTGTTCAGTGACTATATATACAGTGTCACAACCATGTTGATCATGTGCCTTACACTAATCATACTCCCTGAAAGGCTATATTACATCTATATTCATTGAAACATAAGTCTTAAACTGGTGATATTTTCCCCAAGGTTATACGGTGTCTCTTAATCCGTGGATCATGTGTCATAAACTGGTCAGACATTGGCTGTATACAGTACAAGATCTCTCGTCCATGTTGATGAATGTGTGTTACAGATCTTCTGGGTAAGTGGTCTTAGGACGGCTTTTCCCAGAGAGTTTCGGATGTCGTCAGTGTGTTGAGTCTCAGGCTAGTGGGTTATGTGTTATACACAGGTTTTCAGCGGTCCATACCGTGAGTATGATAACCCAGTCACTGCAGGACACGGCTTTCATACGTATGCCAGTCCCATGAGAAACCGATGTTTTAAACCTGACCCTTTTAGATCTACGCTAGTAGGGAGTAATTATGGTAGCTCTAAGTTGCCAGGGGGTAAGACACATCGATTTACATAAAAGAAAACGACCTCAGCCACAGTGACCACATCTGCTCCATCACTAACCTTCTACCATTCATTTACAGTTCATGACGGAAAAGACACATGAAGAGTGACAGTAAATCCATAGATCGCGCATGAGCAGTTGGAGGGTGTAATGCCAACTGGCAAAGCACGTTCGATAGTAACAGTAGCCATGACCCAGCGTGTAGGATGTCCAGGGATTCATTGCGTTATTGGCTTCTTCTTGAATACGATCTAGTATCACGAACGTTTATCTTTTGTCTTATTTGTCATACTGCATTATCGGTGCTGCTGTTTTTTGTTGTTTCATGCGTCAATTTATGGTGCTCCTTTAATTTACCATTTCTGTGTGTGTGTGTGTGTGTGTGTGTGTGTGTGTGTGTGTGTGTGTGTGTGTGTGTGTTTTGTTTATAAGCATATTCATATGTATATCTACATATATGGCTCTTCGTAAGCGAGTACGTGAAGGAAGCTTCTGCCTGGTGTTCTGAAAGATACGAAGTGTCTTCAACACGTCCTTCAGGGTTTCTATAGGCCATGATTCTTTAAAGACGAGAGCTGTAAACCTCCTCAGCTTGTCGTCTCCAGAAGTTGGCAGACGAATTGCTTCATCAGGAAATCCAAAAAACTTGATTTTCCACAGCTCGGGTACTATGAATATGAAGGGAACCTCATATAAAGATGTAACAATACTATCCCTTCCTGTTGTGGTGTGCGTCCATCCTCGTCCTCATACCAGAACATCGTGTGCTTAAGCTAGGGCTGTGCGTATGGATATTAAAAATTTCAGTGTCGTGGTACAGAAATTCTCACGTAAGTATTCTCTCTCTCTCTCTCTCTCTCTCTCTCTCTCTCTCTCTCTCTCTCTCTCTCTGGAACACTAATCAAAAGAAATGAAGACAAACATACATACATACAGACGCACAAACACACACACACACACACACACACACACACACACACACACACACACACACACACACACAAAGACGCACATACAGACAGACAGACAGACACACACACACACACACACACACACACACACACACACACACACAAAGACAGTGGTACTGACTAACTTCGCTCACATAATATAGAACCATCATCCAGCAGCAAACTGTTGGAAGTAACACAAGGTCGACGCATTGCAGATTCGTTCATCCTGTACAGTAAGTAGTAGTTCACACTAGGGAAGGAAGGCGGGGACTCGCAGCAACTTTATCCAAACTGGCTCAAACATCTACCGAGTTGAGGCAAGTAGAATACTGGACTAAAAATGCTCTGGGCACGCTTGATAGGAGCTCTATAGAGTTCCCTTCACCCTCACTAACCAGTGGGAGTGTTTGGTGGAGCTTTGTTCATACGTCTCCCATTACGCGTAGCGGGAGTCGGAGATTTCATTCAGACATGTCTCAGAACTTTTGTTCGCTGCTGTACAGACGATTTCGACTCACTACTCAGGAAGATTGTGTTATGTCCTTGTCTGACATGTGCTTCTGTGTTTCCACCTTGTTTTATATTGTGGTTCCTTTCCACCTTTGTGTTTTATATTGTGGTTCCTTTCCACCTTTGTGTTTTATATTGTGGTTCCTTTCCACCTTTGTGTTTTATATTGTGGTTCCTTTCCACCTTTGTTTTATATTGTGGTTCCTTTCCACCTTTGTGTTTTATATTGTGGTTCCTTTCCACCTTTGTGTTTTATATTGTGGTTCCTTTCCACCTTTGTGTTTTATATTGTGGTTCCTTTCCACCTTTGTGTTTGGTCTAGTGTCGCCCATCAGACGGATAACGATCTATATCTGTTGGTCGTTCGTTTGTGTATGATTCAGCTAACGTTTGTGGGGTCTGTAATATCAATATCCATTCTTCTGATTTTTCTCTCGTTTGCTTCTCGTGTTTGCAGCCCTGTCGTATATTCTTCCTTTGGCTCTCCGTAAGCCAGCGCGACAGGACAACAACCGCAGGAGATCCCTGTTGTAAGGCATCACCATTTAAGATTCTGATCTCTGAAGAACCATCCGGAGCAAGACTCGTCGTCAGTCCAGTATGGAGGTTCAGGAACAGAGACTGTCTTGCTTTACAAGGCTCTGATGTTTTCCCGGCTGTCACCTTGAAATGTTGTCCAGAAGTTACCACAAGGAACAGACATCCTCAAGGTCTACAAAACATGAGAAGGAAAGTGGAAGTGTTTGTAAAAACAAGGAAAACGGGATTTTTTTTTTCTCAAGCTTAATTTCAACGGATATTCATCCTCGTCTTGGAACACTGTGTTGGAAGTTTGCATTCTGATGTGTGTCAGGCTACGTGTTGGTGCAGTCTGTGAAAACATAGCCAGCAACCAGGTCTCTCTCTCTCTCTCTCTCTCTCTCTCTCTCTCTCTCTCTCTCTCTCTCTCTCTCTCTCTCTCTCGTACATGTTGGCACACAAGCACAGATGTACAGACAAACAGACAGACACACAAACAGTCAGACAGGCGGATGGGGAGACGGACGGACTCATAAACAGATAGACAAACAAACTTATTCTCATATCCATAGCAATAGTCATAAAAAGAAAGGAAACGTTTAAAAAAGAGAAACACACACACACACACACACACACAAATAATCCAAACACACGGCACGCAAACATCGCATATAACCCTCCTACACACACGCACACACACACACACACACACACACACAGATGCCTGCTGACCAAGGGCCTTGCACTTCAGACTGATGGTTAATGGTCTGTGTGTGTGTGTGTGTGTGTGTGTGTGTGTGTGTGTTGAGGGTTATCTAACCGGTCCGTGTTGTGGGCACATTTGGCCAGGTTAATGGCCAGGAGTGGACGTCAGTGAAGATAGTTCAGGACAGTCGTTAGCTTCGCAGTGAAGTGGGTTAGACTACTGTTCTGTGTCCGACTGTAAGTAAGGTTCAAGTCTCCCTATTGGTTCAGTTGTGTTACAGACAGTTTGTCGTTCTTGCCCTGTCTAATCATCTTGTCTTCCCATACATAATCATCTGTTCCTCTTGAGCTTTCCTAAGTTTTAATGATAAGTGAAAACATTTATATCCAACAAGTGCGTTTGCAGAGGTTCCTTTTAAACCAGTTCGTCAAGGCAACGTCTACTAGTAACACGATGAAGTGAAGGACAGTTCTCTGACTTGGAAATTCAAGCTGGAGTTAAGTCTACAGAGAATTACTAAAAGATTTTTCCATCACTTTCAAGTGAACCGCAAAGGGAATTGATCTGTAGTCGTATTGTTAATAACAAGAGCTACAAAACCCTTCTGGTTTCCGCCTCAGTAAGTGGCAAACGTATTACTCCAGCAAGAAATCCCAAGATATCATTACCAATATTCCAGGTGGGAGAAATGAGAGGAGACACAATCGTGGTTCATATCGCTTGAAAAAAGACAAATTTTTTTTTTTAGGACGTATTACCCGTTAGATAATCTAGCTTCCTTGTGACTGGCGTGTTCTGATGTGATTTACCATAAGTATTCATGAACTGAGTGTGTGATTACTGTTTTTGTATCACGGGGAGAGAGCTTCATACTCGTGTTGCTACGTCTCTTAACCTTTTGTATATCCACCATGGATATGAGCGCACGCACGCACACACACACACACACACACACACACACACACACACACACACACTACATACTGTCTCCAGGGGTACTGCTCAAGGCAGTCTTCATCAGTTCTGTCATTCCTTATATCATCTTATTCCCAAGACCTCGATATCGTTCTCAGAGGACAACAGTAACACTAGTCAGCTGCTTGTTTGACCTTCAGGCCTAACAACTGCCAGGGTCATTAGAGACGTCAACGTCAAGCTACATCCAAAAACCGAAAAATCTGTATCACCTTCCTCCAGTGCTAAGGTTAATTCTAAGACGAACAATACGCATGCAAATGGCACATGGCAATGAGACTAATAGAATATTACTTATATCTTAATGACTTCAAATTGTATCCTACAAACAGTATTTCTATCTAATCAAAGAGAACCCCTTGATATATAAGAAGCAAACCCTTCAATCCTCCTGATTTTGATTACTTAGAAAAGTGAAATTATATACAAAGGAAGGAAAGTAATCAGACTTAAGGGCAAACTTTCTTAATAAACGAAAGACCATTATTCAACATCCCCCCAACTGCATGACCCTGCATGTGCTCTGTACTGTTTAAGGTCATTCAGTTCACCTTATAGGCCAGAGTCCCATAAGTTCTTTACTCTCAAAGGTGTTCAGCACATCTGTTGCAAGTCTTGGTGACTGAAGGTGCTCAGCTCACTCTCTGCAGCTCCGGAAGTCTGAAGGTGCTCAGCACACCTCGGGCAGCTCTGAATGGTTGAGGGAGCTCAGCACGTCTGGTGCGGGGCCAGGTCAGTACACCTGGTACAGATCCGGGTTGCTGAGAGTGCTCAGCACACCCGGTGAAGGTCAGGGTAACTGAGGAGTGCTCATCACACTGTTGTCTCACTCCAGCATTACGGGTGCAGTCGCTCATGATCCCCTGTTCTATCCTTCAACAGCCCAGGAAAAATATATTTCAGGCCACTTGAGTTTTTTTTTTTATGCTCATTATCAGGCAAGATTTTAATTACATCTTGTTGTGTGTGTTTGAAAAGCAGAGTGACTTCACTTAAAGTAAGAGTTCTAAGCATTATATACATTCTCTAGTCCACGTATATGAAAACAGTTAACCGAATGCCATACCTTCGGCATTGTTCCCTAATCACTTCCTTAGGCCAATGGTTACGTAAACTGTATTTAGGTACCGTCTCACCTTATCTTTCCAGTTTGAAAGTCACACACACACCCACACACACACACACACACATACACCCATACACCTGTATCCCCAAGATTCTGTCCCACTTCATGGTTTCGAATCTGTGGTCCACAGGATGTGATAACGTGACAACCAAAAGCCCAATAAACACATCAATGAACGCAGTCTGCTGCCCCCGACTTGCTTGTTGGCAACTGAGCGTAGTCCTACAAGCCAATTACACGAGATGTTTACCTTTTTTTCGAAATAGATATCTAACTTCGCCTCTGACTTGCCTGAGGAAACCTCAGTGATTTCACAGTCCTTGTTTGACACTGCAGTTTTCTCCTATGTTACCAATGTTTCATTCAAGTATAAACAGCTGCTATTGTATGTTTTAAACCTATTTGGATGGTATACATCATGTCAGATTACAAACGATCACGCGACTGTTGGGTAATAACTCATTTATTCATAAACAACTGCTGCTGCTTGTTTCGGACTTGATGGTAAACATCATGTCAGATTTCCCAGGATATCGAGACTGTTGGATGATAATTCTGTTCCTGTGATATTAACTCTTTGTTATACAGTTCCTGACTCCAAGAGGTGCAGGTAACTGGCTCACGGTCGGTCACACGGGTACAATAGTGAAGTTCAAGCCGTTTACCGTACGTCAAATGGACAGACGTCCTTTCATATGTATATTTCCCTCTGCACTGTTCCAGTGCTGGTGCCACCTTCGCCTTACCATTATGTTGAAAATTATGTTGAATATTTACGCTACTGAGCGCCACCATTGGCCACCAATGAAACATCTTGGTTAGTAGGAGATATTATCTGGACTGGACCTAATGATTAACCTAGCGATACATACAAAACTGTATTGAAAAAAAAAAAAATGCATGCAAATTTCTCTCTCTCTCTCTCTCTCTCTCTCTCTCTCTCTCTCTCTCTCTCTCTCTCTCTCTCTCTCTCTCTCTCTCTCTTCCTCTCTGTCTCTCTCTCTCTCTCTCTCTCTCTCTCTCTCTCTCTCTCTCTCTCTCTCTCTCTCTCTCTCTCTCTCCCTGTCTGCACTTTGCACAAAGCCTCTCACTATCACCTAACTCTCATACACAGCCATAAAACTTAAAATATACTGGGCCTGTGTATGTGTATGTCTCACTTCAGCTCTACAAGTTTTGAAATACGTGGGTAATTTCTAGACATGGAAATATCAAGGTATGACACCTATTGAAAAGGCAACAATGTATCCTCTTCTTTCATTTCTTTTCTTTTTCCAGTGGACAAACAACGCTTGCCTGAATATAAGAAGAAGGCAATACCTGGTCTGTAAGCATCTGTACAATGTTGGTCTTCTTGATATAACAAAAGAAAGAAACACCAACCAAACTACAGCTATGTTTGCAATGGACAAGGAACCAGTTTACCCCAACACTGCCACGGTTGACTCCCAGCTTAATCAAGGATCGTGCCTTTTAGTAGTTGATGTGAGTTACATTTATGGTCGGTGATGATTCAACAGTAATGTTGATATAATCTCTAGTAAGACAGATCTTGACCCTTGAGTATTCCTTAACGTATTCCTACTGATTTAAAGTGACCATGCTTATTGTCTAAGGCCACAGTGTCAGTTATCATAACGCTTGGTAACTGTAAACGTCAGTGTTACGTTTCTCACTCACTTACAGAACTTAGTTACACCACCAGTGTTATTATGGTCCCAGATGCTACTTTCCTATTCATCACTGTAACACCACATTCGTCACAGTAACACTACACTCGTCACAGTAACACCACAATCTTCAGTGCGACACCCTTCTCACCAAGATGACACCAGTGTGACATCTTAATCCAGTGTCACTTCACCTACCGGTGAGGCTCAACCCATCCTTGACACCTATCCTACCTGCAACACCCCACCCACCAGTGACGCCTCACCCACCAGCTATGTCCAACACACCACTGACGCCCAACGACCACTGATGACCCACCCACCAATGCAGCCCCACTTACCAGTACCGCCCAACCCACTAATGAAGTGTCATCCAACAACAGTACAGCCCATCCATCACTAACTCTGAACCCCCTTAGTGACGCCGCACACACCAGGACACCAATACAGCCCCATCTACCAGCATAGCCCCACCCGCCAGTGCAGTTCCATCCTCACCTACCAGCACAGCCCCACCCACCAGTACAGCGCCATGCTCCAGCACAACATTACCAGGAGTGTTCTTAGACGTACCATCTGATACGGGTTTGGCTTCCCCAAGAGACCTGCAACTGTATTTCCGCCACTGGGCAGGAGACCCAGTACGGTCAATTTTGTCGAGTCTCGTAAGACGGATGGGCCATAAAAGAGACCCCTGCCTCTGTGCCCTATGTTAACTTGACCAACCAAGTTACATATTTCTCTCTGGCTTGATTATTTGGCCAGTCTTGCCGGCTATAAAGTGACCTGCCTCTGTGACTCAGGTCAGCCAGGTTCAGCGTGGTCATTCATAATTGTGTGGCCCATGATGGAGGGAAGAAGTAACAACGTAGTGTTCGCTCTCCTTAACCACAAGTCACCTTCATTCACTCACTCTCAACACTGTTCATGGCCTTACTTCCTCCTCACGTCTCTCAATGTGCTACACTGCAAGGACGCAGTCTGCTGAACTCTGGGAAACACTAGGTTTTCTATTCTAAATAATCCAGTTTCTACTGTTCCTTTGTTTATATATAATATTACAGTCTATTTCATATCTTTCTCTTTTGGTTCTTTTACGCATTTTCTCCAGGTGTCATCTCCAGTTGTGTTCTTTTATCCCAGATAGAGTAAATTGAGTTTTGATATTTATGTTACCATTTCAGCCAACTGAACCCCCTTTCAATAAACCGTTTTCAAAAAATTATGTATTTCATTCTTAATCAAGACACCCACCTCTCTTATACTCAACCTTCTCTGTTGGTGAGTAAGGGAGAATTATGGGGATATGAAGTGAGTGGTGAGAAAGATGAGCTCCTGGACAAGTCCTGACGCAGTAGGTGTTGTGGTGGGGGATGATGGAGGAGGCTGGACTCCTGGATAAGTCCTGACGCAGGAGGTGATGTGGTGGGGGATGATTCAGGAGGCTGGACTCCTGGACAAGTCCTGACGCAGGAGGTGATGTGGTGGGGAATGATGGAGGAGGCTGGACTCCTGGACAAGTCCTGACGCATGAGGTGATGTGGTGGGGGATGATGGAGGAGGCTGGACTCCTGGACAAGTCCTGACGCATGAGGTGCTGTGGTGGGGGATGATGGAGGAGGCTGGACTCCTGAACAAGTCCTGACGCAGGAGGTGATGTGGTGGAGGATGATGGAGGAGGTTGGACTCCTGGACAAATACTGACGCAGGAGGTGATGTGGTGGGGGATGATGGAGGAGGCTGGACTCCTGAACAAGTCCTGACGCAGGAGGTGTTGTGGTGGGGAATGATGGAGGAGGCTGGACTCCTGGACAAGTCCTAACGCAGGAGGTGTTGTGGTGGGGGATGATGGAGGAGGCTGGGCTCCTAGACATGTCCTGACGCAGGAGGTGATGTGGTGGGGAATGATGGAGGAGGCTGGACTCCTGGACAAGTCCTAACGCAGGAGGTGCTGTGGTGGGGGATGATGGAGGAGGCTGGACTCCTGGACAGGTCCTGACGCAGGAGGTGATGTGGTGGGGGATGATGGAGGAGGCTGGACTCCTGGACAAGTCCTAACGCAGGAGGTGATGTGGTGGGGGATGATGGAGGAGGCTGGACTCCTGGACAAGTCCTGACGCAGGAGGTGATGTGGTGGGGGATGATGGAGGAGGCTGGACTCCTGGACAAGTCCTGACGCAGGAGGTGATGTGGTGGGGGATGATGGAGGAGGTTGGACTCCTGGACAAATACTGACGCAGGAGGTGATGTGGTGGGGGATGATGGAGGAAGCTGGACTCAGCAATCTTAGCCCAGATAAGTCACATCGTAGGTCTGAACCAGCACCGTCACGTCCCCACGTTCTCCCTAATACAACACTTACAACGAGACGTTTAAGCTTGATAGTTGTAGCACTTGTTCATATGATGTATTTATATATATATATATATATATATATATATATATATATATATATATATATATATATATATATATATATATATATATTTTTTTTTTTTTTTTTTTTTTTGCTTTGTCGCTGTCTCCCGCGTTTGCGAGGTAGCGCAAGGAAACAGACGAAAGAAATGGCCCAACCCACCCCCATACACATGTATATACATACGTCCACACACGCAAATATACATACCTACACAGCTTTCCATGGTTTACCCCAGACGCTTCACATGCCCTGATTCAATCCACTGACAGCACGTCAACCCCGGTATACCACATCGATCCAATTCACTCTATTCCTTGCCCTCCTTTCACCCTCCTGCATGATCAGGCCCCGATCACACAAAATCTTTTTAACTCCATCTTTCCACCTCCAATTTGGTCTCCCACTTCTCGTTCCTTCCACCTCCGACATATATCCTCATGGTCAATCTTTCCTCACTCATTCTCTCCATGTGCCCAAACCATTTCAAAACACCCTCTTCTGCTCTCTCAACCACGCTCTTTCTATTTCCACACATCTCTCTTACCCTTACATTACTTACTCGATCAAACCACCTCACACCACATATTGTCCTCAAACATCTCATTTCCAGCACATCCACCCTCCTGCGCACAACTCTATCCATAGCCCATGCCTCGCAACCATACAACATTGTTGGAACCACTATTCCTTCAAACATACCCATTACTTTGTGTAATGAAGACAACTGAGAAACATCATAAGCCAATATTCCTGTTTCATGATAAGAGAAGTGGACCAGGCAGTATGATATATATTTATTTATTTTTATTTATTATACTTTGTCGCTGTCTCCCGCGTTTGCGAGGTAGAGCAAGGAAACAGACGAAAGAAATGGCCCAACCGCCCCCCATACACATGTATATACATACGTCCACACACGCAAATATACATACCTACACAGCTTTCCATGGTTTACCCCAGACGCTTCACATGCCTTGATTCAATCCACTGACAGCACGTCAACCCCGGTATACCACATCGCTCCAATTCACTCTATTCCTTGCCCTCCTTTCACCCTCCTGCATGCTCAGGCCCCGATCACACAAAATCTTTTTCACTCCATCTTTCCACCTCCAATTTGGTCTCCCTCTTCTCCTCGTTCCCTCCACCTCCGACACATATATCCTCTTGGTCAATCTTTCCTCACTCATTCTCTCCATGTGCCCAAACCACTTCAAAACACCCTCTTCTGCTCTCTCAACCACGCTCTTTTTATTTCCACACATCTCACTTACCCTTACGTTACTCACTCGATCAAACCACCTCACACCACATATTGTCCTCAAACATCTCATTTCCAGCACATCCATCCCCCTGCGCACAACTCTATCCATAGCCCACGCCTCGCAACCTTACAACATTGTTGGAACCACTATTCCTTCAAACATACCCATTTTTGCTTTCCGAGATAATGTTCTCGACTTCCACACATTCTTCAAGGCCCCCAGAATTTTCGCCCCCTCCCCCACCCTATGATCCACTTCCGCTTCCATGGTTCCATCCGCTGCCAGATCCACTCCCAGATATCTAAAATACTTCACTTCCTCCAGTTTTTCTCCATTCAAACTCATCGCCCAATTGACTTGACCCTCAACCCTACTGTACCTAATAACCTTGCTCTTATTCACATTTACTCTTAACTTTCTTCTTTCACACACTTTACCAAACTCAGTCACCAGCTTCTGCAGTTTCTCACATGAATCAGCCACCAGCGCTGTATCATCAGCGAACAACAACTGACTCACTTCCCAAGCTCTCTCATCCCCAACAGACTTCATACTTGCCCCTCTTTCCAAAACTCTTGTATTTACCTCCCTAACAACCCCATCCATAAACAAATTAAACAACCATGGAGACATCACACACCCCTGCCGCAAACCTACATTCACTGAGAACCAATCACTTTCCTCTCTTCCTACACGTACACATGCCTTACATCCTCGATAAAAACTTTTCACTGCTTCTAACAACTTTCCTCCCACACCATATATTCTTAATACCTTCCACAGAGCATCTCTATCAACTCTGTCATATGCCTTCTCCAGATCCATAAATGCTACATACAAATCCATTTGCTTTTCTAAGAATTTCTCACATACATTCTTCAAAGCAAACACCTGATCCACACATCCTCTACCACTTCTGAAACCACACTGCTCTTCCCCAATCTGATGCTCTGTACATGCCTTCACCCTCTCAATCAATACCCTCCCATATAATTTACCAGGAATACTCAACAAACTTATACCTCTGTAATTTGAGCACTCACTCTTATCCCCTTTGCCTTTGTACAATGGCACTATGCACGCATTCCGCCAATCCTCAGGCACCTCACCATGAGTCATACATACATTAAATAACCTTACCAACCAGTCAACAATACAGTCACCCCCTTTTTTTAATAAATTCCACTGCAATACCATCCAAACCTGCTGCCTTGCCGGCTTTCATCTTCCGCAAAGCTTTCACTACCTCTTCTCTGTTTACCAAATCATTTTCCCTAACCCTCTCACTTTGCACACCACCTCGACCAAAACACCCTATATCTGCCACTCTATCATCAAACACATTCAACAAACCTTCAAAATACTCACTCCATCTCCTTCTCACATCACCACTACTTGTTTTCACCTCCCCATTTGCGCCCTTCACTGAAGTTCCCATTTGCTCCCTTGTCTTACGCACTTTATTTACCTCCTTCCAGAACATCTTTTTATTCTCCCTAAAATTTAATGATACTCTCTCACCCCAACTCTCATTTGCCCTTTTTTTCACCTCTTGCACCTTTCTCTTGACCTCCTGTCTCTTTCTTTTATACATCTCCCACTCAATTGCATTTTTTCCCTGCAAAAATCGTCCAAATGCCTCTCTCTTCTCTTTCACTAATACTCTTACTTCTTCATCCCACCACTCACTACCCTTTCTAATCAACCCACCTCCCACTCTTCTCATGCCACAAGCATCTTTTGCGCAATCCATCACTGATTCCCTAAATACATCCCATTCCTCCCCCACTCCCCTTACTTCCATTGTTCTCACCTTTTTCCATTCTGTACTCAGTCTCTCCTGGTACTTCCTCACACAGGTCTCCTTCCCAAGCTCACTTACTCTCACCACCCTCTTCACCCCAACATTCACTCTTCTTTTCTGAAAACCCATACAAATCTTCACCTTAGCCTCCACAAGATAATGATCAGACATCCCTCCAGTTGCACCTCTCAGCACATTAACATCCAAAAGTCTCTCTTTCGCACGCCTGTCAATTAACACGTAATCCAATAACGCTCTCTGGCCATCTCTCCTACTTACATAAGTATACTTATGTATATCTCGCTTTTTAAACCAGGTATTCCCAATCATCAGTCCTTTTTCAGCACATAAATCTACAAGCTCTTCACCATTTCCATTTACAACACTGAACACCCCATGTATACCAATTATTCCCTCAACTGCCACATTACTCACCTTTGCATTCAAATCACCCATCACTATAACCCGGTCTCGTGCATCAAAACCACTAACACACTCATTCAGCTGCTCCCAAAACACTTGCCTCTCATGATCTTTCTTCTCATGCCCAGGTGCATATGCACCAATAATAACCCACCTCTCTCCATCAACTTTCAGTTTTACCCATATTAATCGAGAATTTACTTTCTTACACTCTATCACATACTCCCACAACTCCTGTTTCAGGAGTATTGCTACTCCTTCCCTTGCTCTTGTCCTCTCACTAACCCCTTTACCCTTGAGCCTCGTTTCACTCAGAGCCAAAACATCCAGGTTCCTTTCCTCAAACATACTACCTATCTCTCCTTTTTTCACATCTTGGTTACATCCACACACATTTAGGCACCCCACTCTGAGCCTTCGAGGAGGATGAGCACTCCCCGCGTAACTCCTTCTTCTGTTTCCCATTTCAGAAAGTTAATACAAGGAGGGGTGTATATATATATATATATATATATATATATATATATATATATATATATATATATATATATATATATATATATATGCAGATTAACTGGTTAGGGAAATTCAATTATAATTCAATGCAGGGCCTGGCAATGCATTTCTATTATTTGTGTCTGTCTGGGAAAGTATTCGTTATCATCGAACTGAAATTAATTTGAAAGTCTGAGTTCTATGTCCCTCTTACTCCGGCACAGGATGTATTACTTAACTCCCCTACAAACTTACCCAATTTTCTGGAAGACAAATTAATTTTCCAATGCAGTATTTCTCATAAACCTTTACAATCTTACAATGAAATACAATCTTGAATTGCTACATTTCATATGATCCTTTAAGACTTTTTTTTTTGCTGACAAGACACGGGGAACCCAGGCCCTCATAAAGGCCACCTCACTAACGATATATATACATATATATATATTTTTTTTTTTTTTTTTTTTTTTATACTTTGTCGCTGTCTCCCGCGTTTGCGAGGTAGCGCAAGGAAACAGACGAAAGAAATGGCCCAACCCCCCCCATACACATGTACATACACACGTCCACACACGCAAATATACATACCTACACAGCTTTCCATGGTTTACCCCAGACGCTTCACATGCCTTGATTCAATCCACTGACAGCACGTCAACCCCTGTATACCACATCGCTCCAATTCACTCTATTCCTTGCCCTCCTTTCACCCTCCTGCATGTTCAGGCCCCGATCACACAAAATCCTTTTCACTCCATCTTTCCACCTCCAATTTGGTCTCCCTCTTCTCCTCGTTCCCTCCACCTCCGACACATATATCCTCTTGGTCAATCTTTCCTCACTCATTCTCTCCATGTGCCCAAACCATTTCAAAACACCCTCTTCTGCTCTCTCAACCACGCTCTTTTTATTTCCACACATCTCTCTTACCCTTACGTTACTTACTCGATCAAACCACCTCACACCACACATTGTCCTCAAACATCTCATTTCCAGCCCATCCATCCTCCTGCGCACAACTCTATCCATAGCCCACGCCTCGCAACCATACAACATTGTTGGAACTACTATTCCTTCAAACATACCCATTTTTGCTTTCCGGGATAATGTTCTCGACTTCCACACATTTTTCAAGGCTCCCAAAATTTTCGCCCCCTCCCCCACCCTATGATCCACTTCCGCTTCCATGGTTCCATCCGCTGAGAGATCCACTCCCAGATATCTAAAACACTTCACTTCCTTCAGCCTCTCACCATTCAAACTCACCTCCCAATTGACTTGACCCTCAACCCTACTGTACCTAATAACCTTGCTCTTATTCACATTTACTCTTAACTTTCTTCTTCCACACACTTTACCAAACTCCGTCACCAGCTTCTGCAGTTTCTCATATGAATCCGCCACCAGCGCTGTATCATCAGCGAACAACAACTGACTCACTTCCCAAGCTCTCTCATCCCCAACAGACTTCATACTTGCCCCTCTTTGCAAAACTCTTGCATTTACCTCCCTAACAACCCCATCCATAAACAAATTAAACAACCATGGAGACATCACACACCCCTGCCGCAAACCTACATTCACTGAGAACCAATCACTTTCCTCTCTTCCTACACGTACACATGCCTTACATCCTCGATAAAAACTTTTCACTGCTTCTAACAACTTGCCTCCCTCACCATATATTCTTAATACCTTCCACAGAGCATCTCTATCAACTCTATCATATGCCTTCTCCAGATCCATAAATGCTACATACAAATCCATTTGCTTTTCTAAGTATTTCTCACATACATTCTTCAAAGCAAACACCTGATCCACACATCCTCTACCACTTCTGAAACCACACTGCTCTTCCCCAATCTGATGCTCTGTACATGCCTTCACCCTCTCAATCAATACCCTCCCATATAATTTACCAGGAATACTCAACAAACTTATACCTCTGTAATTTGAGCACTCACTCTTATCCCCTTTGCCTTTGTACAATGGCACTATGCAAGCATTCCGCCAATCCTCAGGCACCTCACCATGAGTCATACATACATTAAATAACCTTACCAACCAGTCAACAATACAGTCACCCCCTTTTTTAATAAATTCCACTGCAATACCATCCAAACCTGCTGCCTTGCCGGCTTTCATCTTCCGCAAAGCTTTTACTACCTCTTCTCTGTTTACCAAATCATTTTCCCTAACCCTCTCACTTTGCACACCACCTCGACCCAAACACCCTATATCTGCCACTCTGTCATCGGACACATTCAACAAACCTTCAAAATACTCATTCCATCTCCTTCTCACATCACCACTACTTGTTATCACCTCCCCATTTACGCCCTTCACTGAAGTTCCCATTTGCTCCCTTGTCTTACGCACCCTATTTACCTCCTTCCAGAACATCTTTTTATTCTCCCTAAAATTTAATGATACTCTCTCACCCCAACTCTCATTTGCCCTTTTTTTCACCTCTTGCACCTTTCTCTTGACCTCCTGTCTCTTTCTTTTATACTTCTCCCACTCAATTGCATTTTTTCCCTGCAAAAATCGTCCAAATGCCTCTCTCTTCTCTTTCACTAATACTCTTACTTCTTCATCCCACCACTCACTACCCTTTCTAAACAGCCCACCTCCCACTCTTCTCATGCCACAAGCATCTTTTGCGCAATCCATCACTGATTCCCTAAATACATCCCATTCCTCCCCCACTCCCCTTACTTCCATTGTTCTCACCTTTTTCCATTCTGTACACAGTCTCTCCTGATACTTCTTCACACAGGTCTCCTTCCCAAGCTCACTTACTCTCACCACCTTCTTCACCCCAACATTCACTCTTCTTTTCTGAAAACCCATACTAATCTTCACCTTAGCCTCCACAAGATAATGATCAGACATCCCTCCAGTTGCACCTCTCAGCACATTGACATCCAAAAGTCTCTCTTTCGCACGCCTGTCCATATATATATATATATATATATATATATATATATATATATATATATATATATATATATATATATATATATATATATATATATATATATATATATATATATATATATATATATATATATATATATATATATATATATATATATATATATATATATATATATATATATATATATATATATATATATATATATATATATATATATATATATATATATATATATATATATATATATATATATATATATATATATGTATATATATGTATATATATGTATATATATATATGTATATATATATATATATATATATATATATATATATATATATATATATATATATATATATATATGTATATATATTGGGGAAGATCAGTGTGGTTTCAGAAGTGGTAGAGGATACGTGGATCAGGTGTTTGCTTTGAAGAATGTATGCGAGAAATACTTAGAAAAGAAAATGGATCTGTATGCAGCATTTATGGATCTGGAGAAGGCATATGATAAGAGTTGATAGAGATGCTCTGTGGAAAGTATTAAGAATATATGATGTGGGAGGCAAGTTGTTAGAAGCAGTGAAAAGTTTTTATCGAGGATGTAAGGCATGTGCACGAGTAGGAAGAGAGGAAAGTGACTGGTTCTCAGTGAATGTTGGTTTGCGGCAGGGGTGCGTGATGTCTCCATGGTTGTTTAACTTGTTTATGGATGGGGTTGTTAGGGAGGTGAATGCAAAAGTTTTGGAAAAAGGGGCAAGTATGCAGTCTGTTGTGGATGAGAGAGCTTGGGAAGTGAGTCAGTTGTTGTTCGCTGATGATACAGCGCTGGTGGCTGATTCATGTGAGAAACTGCAGAAGCTGGTGACTGAGTTTGGGAAAGTGTGTGAAAGAAGAAAGTTAAGAGTAAATGTGAATAAGAGCAAGGTTATTAAGTACAGTAGGGTTGAGGGTCAAGTCAATTGGGAGGTGAGTTTGAATGGAGAAAAACTGGAGGAAGTGAAGTGTTTTAGATATCCGGGAGTGGATCTGGCAGCGGATGGAACCATGGAAGCGGAAGTGGATCATAGGGTGGGGGAGGGGGCGAAAATTCTGGGAGCCTTGAAGAATGTGTGGAAGTCGAGAACATTATCTCGGAAAGCAAAAATGGGTATGTTTGAAGGAATAGTGGTTCCAACAATGTTGTATGGTTGCGAGACGTGGGCTATGGATAGAGTTGTGCGCAGGAGGATGGATGTGCTGGAAATGAGATGTTTGAGGACAATATGTGGTGTGAGGTGGTTTGATCGAGTAAGTAACGTAAGGGTAAGAGAGATGTGTGGAAATAAAAAGAGCGTGGTTGAGAGAGCAGAAGAGGGTGTTTTGAAATGGTTCGGGCACATGGAGAGAATGAGTGAGGAAAGATTGACCAAGAGAATATATGTGTCGGAGGTGGAGGGAACGAGGAGAAGAGGGAGACCAAATTGGAGGTGGAAAGATGGAGTGAAAAAGATTTTGTGTGATCGGGGCCTGAACATGCAGGAGGGTGAAAGGAGGGCAAGGAATAGAGTGAATTGGAGCGATGTGGTATACCGGGGTTGACGTGCTGTCAGTGGATTGAATCAAGGCATGTGAGGCGTCTGGGGTAAACCATGGAAAGCTGTGTAGGTATGTATATTTGCGTGTGTGGACGTATGTATATACATGTGTATGGGGGTGGGTTGGGCCATTTCTTTCGTCTGTTTCCTTGCGCTACCTCGCAAACGCGGGAGACAGCGACAAAGCAAAAAAAAAAAAAAAAATAAATATATATATATATATATATATATATATATAATATATATATATATATATATATATATATATATATATATATATATATATATATATATATATATATATATATATATATATATACTAACCTCAGCCAGGTGCCCACTTTATCGACCAACCCTTCACGGTGGATGAACAGCTGGATTAACTGTGATCTACTGTTACAACCAGGATTCGATCGTATGCGCTCGACCCTAACATACCCAGCATTCCTGACGGAGGGAACAACGTAGGAACATGGAATATCCAAATATTATTGTTCACTAGAGCGATATTCTATCAAGGGTGCATCACAAGATTCATCAGTGTCAATTAATTAACAAATTTCTCGCGAACTGTTCCCGTAACGAAGGTAATGTTCAGTTAGCTGATTTAACGATGCCAACCGCCAGCTAGCGAGTCACACTGGGGCATGCGTTCCTCTCCCATATACAGAACTTCATTATGGAGAAGTTTGATTAAATACTGAAGAGTTAATATCAAATACTTGTTATAGCATTGATGTGAATGGCTTCTGCAATTTCATTTTAAACGTTATCTATCGACCTGTTGGGAGCATTCTTCTTTATGAAAGCATCTGCATCAAAGGATTCAAAACCCGTTGTAGCTAAAAGAGAACAATGTGAGGTAATAATAACTTGATGTACGCTCCAGCAAGGGTCATACCGCCGCTGCCGGTAACACTAGCACAGACTGTATTGCCGTAGTGAGTGGCAGAGTAACTGTGAAGTTTTAACATTACAGTTTCGTGCGATGGTCACTTATGACAGCATGTGTAAGGAACATCACGGACTGAATTCTACCGTATCGTCACAAATTGTTCCACGTCTTTATTTATAATGCCATAACTGACTGCCCTAGGGAAGAAATCAGTCGGATAGAAATTTCAACATGATTTTTTTTTCTTTTTTTTGGGGGGGTTCAGCTAAGCTTTTCCGTAATGTAGTTTCTCGAAAAAAAAAAAAAAAGGCGTTCTAACATTGTGGTGGAAGTTTTGATTGAAGTGGAATGGATTTTAAAGTCGGGCGTCTGGATAAAGAAGAAATTTCTCTGAGTTCCACTGGGTTTACAGTCTACCACTGCCACTCTATCCTGTGTGTTTGAATCAACCGCAATTACGAACGCTCTCATTTATACTTCTACCTTGTTATCTTTTTTGACAAAATTGTTTAAGTATCATAGTTTAGACCTGATGCTCTTAACACAGTCTCCAGACTCGGTGTTGGGGACGAGAGCCACCGTGCTTCCCTCCAGGTGATGATATAATACCATCATCAGCCCAGCAGGGTAGCTCCCGGAAGGGGACATAACTCTGCCACAGGACGCATGCTACTCCCCTCTACACGGCACGTGATCACATTACCCAAGGCCATCATCTCAGTCCTCTGGTTTCAACCTTCCCACATCACCCACTGTGCCCCCCCTCCTCGCTGCGTGGCACGTAGCCCAGTGCATTAGACTCACTAGCCTCGTCCTCAGGAGAGGTTTAACTCCCTTTCACAGCACCCTCGGTACATCCTACTATGCGGTACGCTCTTACATGGTCTCTTTTTTCCTTGCATATATATAATGAGGAAGAATGTGGAAGATATTTTCCTTCTGTGCGATAAGACAGCTAGAATCTAGCAAGTTACTTATCAGTATAGACTGAAGGATTTTAGATAGAAAAACTAATTGACATCTGGGAAAGGTTATAGATAGCTGTCATGACGTCATTAAGATGGCCGGCTTACCACACGATAGACATGACCAGAAATTTTCATATTCACCTGAGTTTGATATTAGCTATAATGAGGGTGACTCAAAAGTCAACAAAATCTTCAGGCATAACATATATGAATAACAAAGAGAGGATAAATGCTCTCAGTGTAGCTATGATGTTTATATCTATATTTTGGTATGATAACAGAGGCAAAATTTTCTGCGCCTCTAGCTGATTGATCAAACAAACATAAAGAAGAACGTTCAACCTGCTCCTGGCAGTGAATGCTAGGGGTTAAGGATGAAAGACCTCATCGGGGAACCAATGGATCAGAGAGAGAGAGAGAGAGAGAGAGAGAGAGAGAGAGAGAGAGAGAGAGAGAGAGAGAGAGAGAGAGAGAGAGAGAGAGAGAGAGAGAGAGAGAGAGCTGGGAACCAAGGAGGACAGACCCCAACATGGAACCAAATGATCCAGACAGTGATGAAGACAAGTGGCCGTCTTCTGTGTGTTGTAGCTGCCATCCTATTTCACATACTTGTCCATCTCTCCAAAGTCTTATTTAGGTAGAACTTTACGAGTTGTATATCCTTATTTTTCTTATAAAGAAGGATATATGTTTCAGAAGGTGAGGGAACAAGGAGAACGGGAAGGCCAAACTGAAGATGGATGGATGGTGTGAAAAAGATTTTGAGCCATCAGGGCCTGAAAATGCAAGAGGGTAAAAAACATGCACGGAATACAGTGAAATGAAAGGATCTGGTATACTGGGGTCGACGTGCTGCCAGTGGACTGAACCCAAGCATGTGAAGCGTCCGGAGTAAATTATGAAAGGTCTGGGGCCTGGGTGTGGATGGGGAGCTGTGGTTTCGGCACATTACACTTGACAGGTAGAGAATGAGTGTGAGCGGATGTGGCCTTCCTTCATCTCTTCTGGCGCTACTCCGATAATGTAGGAAATGTATGAAAGAAAAGAAAGTATTCAGTGGTGTGAATGGAAATAATGAACATTGTGTACTGAAAAAAGACTTGATTGGGAATACCTGGTTTAAAAAGAGGGACAAACACAATTATGCGTAAATAAACAGTAAAGATGGTCAGCAGGCATTACTGGATTTCATACAAAATAACTAATGGGTATGTAAAAGAGAGACTTCTGGATATGAACGTGCTGAGAGCGGCAGCTGGTGTGATGTATGAACATTAGTATATTAGTAGAGGTTTTCGGAAAAGAGAAAGCATTATGCATGAGAGGAGAGTGGTGAGAGCAAGTGAGCTTGGAAAAGAAATTTGCTCAAAGAAATACCAGGAGAGATGGAGTGTAGAACGGCAAATGGCGAGAGTAAAAAAGGTTTAGGGAGTAGTTGAGGACTGGGAGTTATTTTGGGAGCAGTGCAGGCAAGTGTGAAAGATGCACGTGACATGCGTAAAGTGGGAGGTAAGCAGATTAGAAAGGTCAGTGAGTGGTGGCATGAAGAGTTGTCAGTATAAAGGAAAAGAGAGGCATATGGGGAGAGCTTTCAGGGAAGTAGCACGGATGACTGGGAGAGATGTTAAGGAAAGCGACAAGAGGTCAAAAAGATGCAAAGGCTGAAAAATAAGGCAGTTGAGAGCTGGGTGGAGCGAATAATCAGCGAACTTTAAGAAGAATAAGAAGTTGTTCTGGAAGGAAGTTGTGTATTGAAAACAAGAAAACAAATGAGAACATTGGTGAATAGGTAAATGAGGAAGTGGTAACAGGTGATGTTGAAGTGAGAAAGGGATGGACCGGGTATTTTGAAGGACTATTGAATGTGTTTAATGACAGGGTGGTAGATGTAGGGTGTTTAAGGGTCGGGCTGGTATGCGGGGTGAGAAAGTCAATGGACGTTGGTATCATGAGGTTAAAAGAGATGATGAAAGCCTTGCGTATGATGAAACATGGCAGGGCGACTGGAATAGATGGTATTGCAGTTGAATTCTCAGAAAAGCGAACGACTGCGATATTAACTGGTTGGTTAAGATTTCAAAGAATGTCTGGATCATGGTGAGGTACCTGAGGCTTGGGGGATGAGTCCCTTGTTGTTTGCCGATGATACAGTGCTGGTGGCAGATACGAGTGAGCAACTGGAGAAGTTGGTGACTGAGTTTGGAAAAGTGTGAAAAGAGGAGGTTGAGAGTAAATGTGAATATGAGCAAGGTTACTAGGTTCATCAGGGGTAAACGGACGTTTTAGTTGGAATATGAGTTTTAACAGAGAAAAACTGAAAGAAGTGAAGTCTTTTTAGATACCTGGGAATGGACATGGTAGCAAATGGAACAATGGAAACGGAAATGAGTCAGAGGGTGGGTGAAGGAGCGAAAGTTCTGGGAGCACTGAAGAATGCATTGAAAGGGGGACCGTTATCTGGGAGTGCAAAAGTCGATATGTTGGAAGGTATAGTAGTCCCAACAATGTTATTTGGATGCGTGGCATGGGCTATAGGTGAGGATGTGCTAAGGTGAGTATATGTGTTGGAAATGGAATGCTTGAGGGAATATGTGGAGTGGTGAAACAGATCATTAAAAAGATCTTTTTCTTATTCTGATGACAGTAAAGTGTTGAATCCAAATGGTCACTCTTTTTGCAGTTTTACTCTCCGTAATGAAGACAATGTGGTGATAGTGTCTTACTGTCAGTGTGCTGATGCTTCATTATCATATGAGTGTGACTACACTAATGTTTTTTTGTGATAAAGGTGTTGATTTTGTTAGAAAATCGTAACTGTTTTTTTTATAAACTACATTAGACCAAATCAATATGACTATCAAATAGTCCTAGCTTGTGTCTCTTCTAACATTAAATAAACCCACCAGTGTGAATGTGCTAATGTTAGTCATTTCTCTGTGTCTTGTGAAACATTCACAACCCTACGGTTTAGCTAGTAGTAAACCACACAACATCAAGACTGTTTTAGTTAATGTCAGTCTAAGTTTCGCAGCCTCGACGTCTGACTATAGTATTATGTCCTTAACATTTCTTCATAATAGATGACTCTTATTCCAGGATGAACATGCAGGAGGGTTAAAGGCGTGCACGGGATAGAGTGAACCGAAACGATGTAGAAAACTTCCAGTCATCCATATCAACCACATTCCCCCTTAGTCTCGTTTCACACATGTAACCCTGACAGCATCCTTGTACCTCAACGTCAGTAGACCTCTACATTCACCTTGACTCAATTTATTTCTACCTACCAGGACAGCCATCTCTTTCCACTCTACCATCCCCCAATCCTCTGACAGACTCAGGTTTCTTCTGTATACATCATACTATAGGCAGGTGATCCACGTGTCTTTCCCCATCTTTCGTCACAGCTGCAGGATCCTATTTCTTCCTTTATTTCTATTCCAATAATTCCAGAAATGCGACATCATATTTACTAGGATATTCTAAACTCCAGATCGCTGCCTCTGCAAATATACCTCCCACATTCCTATCACTCACTCATATTTCACAAAAAACTCTTCTTTTTTCAGAGAATGCTCTCGATCATATACACAGTCACCCACAAATCTATCCCTCAAGCATCCTTCCCAGGTTTCTTCATAGGTTCTTCCATGCTATTTTTTCTATCCACACCACTGTGAGTACATCATCAGCCTATGGGACTATCTCAAGCATATATTTCCTTTGTCAGTGTAAACGAATCAGAAACCCTCACACATCAGATGGAAGCCTTACATATTCATTCCTCCGTCTTCCGTTGGAGTATAAGCTTAGCAACATCCTGGTCTTGTGTAAACCATACCAGTGACTCAGACATACATTATTCCATTTACTTAAGACAAAACATTGATCACAATTACAGATTCTCCACCATTTGGCTCCGAACTCATTCTCTACATTTCTTAACATATATATAAAAATATTTCCATTGTTTTACTCTCCATTCTCCACATGATTAAAGATAGCTCAAAACACTTTTTTCTTTTCATTCATTCTGAAAAGAATCCTTGCTGGTAAGAATCTGATCCAAGTAACTACGTCTAACCGTATATGGGAAACAAATGTCTACTTACACTATATCTTTTTGCAATTGATAAAAAGATACTGGTATTTGCACTAAACATATGAAATATATGTATAGGGAGTTGTGGTTATAGTGCATTACACATAACGGCTAGATTGAGTGCAAACAAATTTGGCCTTTTTTCTGTTTTCTTGGCGCTATTTCGCTGACGCAGGGAGTGACGATGCTGTTTCTTGAGGGGCGGGGTGGCGTCGAGAATGGATGAAAGCAAGCGAGTTTGAATATGTATGTGTATATATGCATATCGCTGTGTACGTGTATCTATATGTACGTATATGAGTATATGTTGATATCTATACATATGTTTATGTATATATGTGTGTATCTGAGTGGATGGGTCTTTCTTCGTCTGTTTCCTGGCGCTACCTCGCTGACGATGGAAACAGCATCCAAATATAATATGCATGTGTATGTGGGTGGGTTGGGCCATTCTTTCGTCTGTTTCCTTGCGCTATCTCGCTAACGCGGGAGACAGCGACAAAGTATAATAATAAATGATAATGATAATAAATAATATATATATATATATATATATATATATATATATATATATATATATATATAAATATTTTTTTTTTCCCAAAAGAAGGAACAGAGAAGGGGGCCAGGTGAGGATATTCCCTCAAAGGCCCAGTCCTCTGTTCTAAACGCTACCTCGCTAATGCGGGAAATGGCGAATAGTGTGAAAAAAAAAAATTATATATATATATATATATATATATATATATATATATATATATATATATATATATATATATATATATATATTATTCAGAATTCTTCCCTTATTATTCATTCATATTCTGGGATTGAATTAACTCTGCTCCATTCATATGAATTTGTTCTCTCATATCCTGCTCTTTGTTAGCCTCATTTTCCCACTCCAAAAATATTTCCCTCTATTTTCTCTGAATCGTGCAATCAACTGCATTTCCATTTCCTCTTCCATTTTCTTTTTCTTACAGTTTCTTACGATCGCTCTGGCTTTCTCCTCGGCAGATTCACATAATCTCGTGCTGTGTCCTCGCCTCCAGACAGATACCCCCCACCGTCTTCATCATTATCTCGAGTTCATATTCGCCCTCTCGAATTCCACCGAGTTTTTCTTTACCTTTTCTCCTTTGTCATTTATCTCTCATACGTTTTTCCCGTAACTCTCATTACAACATCCCTTCTCTCATTCACTCTCCAATAACTTTCAATACGTCAGGGACATCAGATATCCAGATCTCTTATCTCTCTGTCTCCCTATCTGGTAATATCCTGTTTCCTGTTCTCTTATCTCTGTGTCTTCCTCTCTGGTAATATCCTGTTTACCCTAAGACGAAATCAAACATTATCACTGCATGGCTTCCTGATATTCAGTGTTACATACCCTTTCTAACTTCAGCATGTCTTATACGTTTCATTGGCCTTGCATTCTCATTAAACATAATCCAGCTATTATATGGAGCTGTTATTATCCTGACACTATAAATGTACCTGCACTATTCTATTTCTTTCAATGTATGTCTGTGCAGCCTTTATAGTAGCCTAGATTATATATAAACGGATGACACAACATCATAATTCCTTTCTCGTATTTCTCAACAGCTCACAAGGTAATGATAAGTTTTTCATATTCCACTCCAAACTATGTTAATGTCCTGGTATACTATAGTACCTCAGCCTTACTGAGTTACATCTTTGCTTCCTCATACGTCTTCCCTACATTAATCCTTGAATAAAATTTCTTATTGTTAACGTCTGAATACCTGTTAAGTTTTTGTTTCATATTGCTCATATCAGTCACAATCATATTACTTACTATTAATGCGTAATATCACACGCTGTTTATCCTAATAAGTCTTAACTTTGCATTAACATTAATCAAATATGCAAAAATAAAACTCTGTTTATAAAGCATTTGATATTTTGTCTGCCATCAGTGTCTGTGTCACATAGGAAGGCCGGAAGAATGATTCAGTCATCAGTGGATGTGCTACACAGGAAGGCTGAGGGACTGATCCTGTCATCAATGGCTGTGCCACATGGGTAGGCCGGAGGACTGATTCTGTCATCAGTGGCTGTGCCACACGGGAAGGCTGCAGTATTGATAGCCATAAATGGACGTGCCGCATCGAAAGACCAAAGATTGGTTTTGTCATTAATGGCTGTACCACTTGGGAAGCCAGAGGTCTTATTCTGTCATCAAATATCAGAACAGCAACGTTTGAAATGTCTAACGAAGGATCCTGTGTGTGTAATTGGGATCCACATAAGTAAACTGGTGACATAATCCTGCCACATGATCTTAGGGTTTCCCTTATTCATATCAACACATAACCTGTTGCTGCTCCGTCACAGGTAATTGATAATGTTATTGTTATTGTTCATGCATGTTATAAAGGAACAGGTATTCAGTAAATACTCTCATAATTTCGATTAACTAGACTGTGAGACACGTAATTTACCATGGGTCACATAGTGAGAGTGGATGTGGTCTTAGAATCGTCTTTAACACCTGAAGGTGTTAAAAGATTTTTTGGTTGGTGGTTGTAGCTCATGTTGACAGACTTGATGACCCTGGCAGTTGATAGGCGTAAAGCCCAGCAAACCAACCAAACAACCGTAATCTACCAGGCACTTTTGTTTCTATATTCTGTATTCATATGAGATTTCAGTCATTTGCTAATGTTGCATCTTTATACATTTTAAAAATTCACATGAAAGGAATGATATCATTTCTCTTATAGTTCCATACTTGCCATATGTTTAACTTGTAAATGAGAAAAAAGTTTATATAAGTAAATAAAAGTGCAGCTTATATTCATATACTGTTTTCCGTTCTTCCCTGACACAGATCTCTCTTTCACAGCTGTACTTGAGGAAGACAACTGTCTAACGTGAAGACGGAGGCGACGGAGCCTGTCTCTTAACTTTGGTCGATATGCATTAGGTCAGCACTGATGATCTGATACCATATATCTTTAATATCAGATAATTCAGCTTAGCGATAACTGTTCTCCTGCTTTCCTTAATGTTGTAGCTATAAACAAGCTTCCCAATTCCTTTTACGAAAAAAATCCATTTACCATAAGGTAAATGCTCCCTTATAAATGTAACTTGCAACAAAAGTCTCATGATTTCTCAGAAACAATTCCTTTTCACTCCCCTTAACGTAATTCCTTAGCTCATATTTAGCAGCAGCATCCTCGTTACGCTTCCGTAACATACTCATCTTTCTTCCCCGGAGTAACTGGCTCGTATCTAAAGTTTTACCAGACGCACAAAAGGGTCAGGACCTAACTCGGGACGGCAGAAATTAGTATTTCTTTTGTTTTTTCAATGTTGGAGGCTCCAGTCATGGACAAACGTCCACATCGAGGTCGCGCCTTCATAGAAATATAAACAGGGTTAATGAGAGGGAAAAAGGAGAGATGGGGAGAATATTAAGAAGTCTGGAGAAAGCGATAAACTCTTTCTTTTAAGCGTGCCAAGCCATAGTTGTTAGGAAAGCTTCGAAGTGTAGGTAAAGAAACAGTTTCGAAGTGTAGGGTAAGAAACACTTTCAAGGCGTTGGGAAAGAAACCGTTTCGAAGTGTAGGGCAGGACACAGTTTCAAGGCGTAGGGAAAGAGACAGTTATCAAAACGGCCTACCCGTAAGCTGTCAACGACCACACAGAAATCATGTGACGCAGTGGCTTATCGAGTATTATGTTTATTCGTCAGTCGGCTCTCAGGAGCAAACACCAAAGTAATACTTATAGAAGAAAGTGAGCCAACATTACTTGGTAAGGTGAGAGGACATTTGGATCTGAGAGAGAGGTAAGATAGAAGAAAAGTTACGAAGATGGAATTCAACAGAAAATAGGTTTCAAGAAAGGCTGCGAATGTTGGTAAAGTGAATGGAAAAAGAGGCAGGTCTGTTATAATGAGTAGTGGATTCATAATGACTAATGGCCACAGCTTTGCACTGGTGGCCAACTGTCCCAACTCCTAACACTCGTAAATCTAAGCGACGGCAACTGTTCCCCCGCCACTAAGAACCTGGGTTGTTTTCTCCCAAGTTATGGAACAGTAGCACGTCTGCACTTCACTAAACTATCCATTTCACTCAATTCTAATGTCATGAAATACCTGTACCATTAATGTGTGTGTGTGTGTGTGTGTGTGTGTGTGTGTGTGTGTGTTCACGTGTAAGGAAGATTCCTGAAGCAAATGCACATTCGATGAATTCATCTACACCACGTTAGTGGGTTATTCTTCCAGTATGTACAACTATACATTTTATCCCTGACTGATGCATAAAATATTATGCTCTCCAGCTGTGTTTTTTCCTACAATAGAAGCAAACACACACACACACACACACACACACACACACACACACACACACACACAGGCCTCCGTGGTGTAATGATTAACCATAAGCCAGCACGGGCCAGCCTGGGGTTAAACCTACATGTGTTCGAATCCTGTACATGAAATTCGGCCCACACCCAACCCAGGTGTTCTTCCCTTAGAGTTTATCGATGGATGGGTACCTGGCTTTGGCTGGTGTGTGTGTGTGTGTGTGTGTGTGTGTGTGTGTGTGTGTGTGTGCATCATACATACACAGCAAGAAAAACATGGTACATATATACCAGGTTAAGAGACTGGGCATCATGAGTGCAGAACTTCTTCCACGTAACACAAAACAGTAACCACAAACGTATTCACCTACGCTACATTGTCACTGGCTATGTATCCACATTTTTTTTTTCCGTTCAAGTTGAAATACGTGACTCAGAGGAAAAGTGAAATTAAACAATCCCAGTCCAATTTCACTGAAAGGAAAAAAAAAGGAAAATCCCGATCGAGTATTTGAAAAACTTTTAAGTCGGGGGAGAATTTTTCACTAGAATATGATCCGTAATGCCACAAAGATTTTTCTTGCTCGTAAATTCCAGTCTTTTTTTTTTTTTTTTCATTTCTTGCTTTGGAAATATAAACTTATATTCCAATGAGAAAGTTACAATCATCAAATCGATTATAATTTTTATATCTTTTTCTTATACATCAACAAAATATTCTTGATTTTACTACACCAAAATGACGGCTTGATTCATGTCCAAATCACAAAGTGAATCGTGCAGTTCCTTGAAGACACGGAAGATATATGATATTATAATGAACTCCCGTCATGTAACGGTCAGTGTTCCTGACCGTGACGCATTCACGGGCTGCCCAGGGTCGAACGCATAGGTTCGAATCCTAGTTGTGGTGGTCAGTCCACGGTCATCACAGCTGTATATTTACCCCAAGGTCGATAAAATGGGTACCTGCTTCAGGCTAGGATATATATATATATATATATATATATATATATATATATATATATATATATATATATATATATATATACTATTTATTTTTGTATAATACTTTGTCGCTGTCTCCCGCGTTAGCGAGGTCGCGCAAGGAAACAGACGAAAGAATGGCTCAACCCACCAATATACACATGTATATACATACACGTCCACACGCACATATACATACCTATACATCTCAGCGTATACATACATATATATATATATATATATATATATATATATATATATATATATATATATATATATATATATATATATATATATTTTTTTTTTTTTTTTTTTTTGCTTTGTCGCTGTCTCCCGCGTTTGCGAGGTAGCGCAAGGAAACAGACGAAAGAAATGGCCCAACCCACCCCCATACATATGTATATACATACGTCCACACACGCAAATATACACACCTACACAGCTTTCCATGGTTTACCCCAGACGCTTCACATGCCCTGATTCAATCCACTGACAGCACGTCAACCCCGGTATACCACATCGCTCCAATTCACTCTATTCCTTGCCCTCCTTTCACCCTCCTGCATGTTCAGGCCCCGATCACACAAAATCTTTTTCACTCCATCTTTCCACCTCCATTTTGGTCTCCCTCTTCTCCTCGTTCCCTCCACCTCTGACACATATATCCTCTTGGTCAATCTTTCCTCACTCATTCTCTCCATGTGCCCAAACCATTTCAAAACACCCTCTTCTGCTCTCTCAACCACGCTCTTTTTATTTCAACACATCTCTCTTACCCTTACGTTACTTACTCGATCAAACCACCTCACACCACACACTGTCCTCAAACATCTCATTTCCAGCACATCCATCCTCCTGCGCACAACTCTATCCATAGCCCACGCCTCGCAACCATACAACATTGTTGGAACCACTATTCCTTCAAACATACCCATTTTTGCTTTCCGAGATAATGTTCTCGACTTCCACACATTCTTCAAGGCTCCCAGAATTTTCGCCCCCTCCCCCACCCTATGATCCACTTCCGCTTCCATGGTTCCATCCGCTGCCAGATCCACTCCCAGATATCTAAAACACTTCACTTCCTCCAGTTTTTCTCCATTCAAACTTACCTCCCAATTGACTTGACCCTCAACCCTACTGTACCTAATAACCTTGCTCTTATTCACATTTACTCTTAACTTTCTTCTTTCACACACTTTACCAAACTCAGTCACCAGCTTCTGCAGTTTCTCACGTGAATCAGCCACCAGCGCTGTATCATCAGCGAACAACAACTGACTCACTTCCCAAGCTCTCTCATCCCCAACAGACTTCATACTTGCCCCTCTTTCCAAAACTCTTGCATTCACCTCCCTAACAACCCCATCCATAAACAAATTAAACAACCATGGAGACATCACACACCCCTGCCGCAAACCTACATTCACTGAGAACCAATCACTTTCCTCTCTTCCTACACGTACACATGCCTTACATCCTCGATAAAAACTTTTCACTGCTTCTAACAACTTGCCTCCCACACCATATATTCTTAATACACACACACAGACATATACATATATATACACATGTACATAATTCATACTGTCTGCCCTTATTCATATTCGTCGTCACCCTGCCACACTTAAAATGAAACCCCCCCCCCCCCCCGCGCATGTGCGCGAAGTAGCGCTAGGGATTGACTACAAAGGCCACATTCGTTCACACTCAGTCTCTAGCTGTCATGTACAATGAACTGAAACCACAGCTCCCTTTCCACATCCAGGCCCCACAAAACTTTCCATGATTTACCCCAGACGCTTCACATGCCCAGGTTCAATCCATTGACAGCACGTTGGCCCCGGTATACCACATCGTTCCAATTCACTCTATTCCTTGCAAACCTTTCACCCTCCTGCATATTCAGCCCCGATCACTCAAAATCTTTTCCACTCCATCTTTCCACCTCCAATCTGGTCTGCCACCTCTCCTCGTTCCCTCCACCTCTGACACATATATCCGCTTTGTCAGTCTTTCCTCACTCATTCTCTCCATGTGGCCAAACCATTTCAAAACACCCCCTTCTGCTCTCTCAACCACACTCTTTTTATTACCACACATCTCTCTTACCCTTTCATTACTTACTCGATCAAACCACCTCACACCACATATTGTCCTCAAACATCTCATTTCCAGCACATCCACCCTCCTCCGCAACCACATAACATTGTTGGAACCACTATTCCTTCAAACATACCCATTTTTGCTTTCCAAGATAACGTTCTCGACTTCCACACATTTGTCAACGCTTCCAGAACTTTCACCCCCTTCCCCACCCTATGATTCACTTCCGCTTCCTTGGTTCCATCCGCTGCCAAATCCACTCCCAGATATCTAAAACACTTCACTTCCTCTAGTTTTTCTCCATTCAAGCTTACCTCCCAAGTGACTTGTCCCTCAACCCTACTGTACCTAATAACCTTGCTCTTATTCACATTCACTCTCAGATTTCTTTTCACACACTTTACCAAACTCAGTCACCAGCTTCTGCAGTTTGTCACCCGAATCAGACATCAGCGCTGTATCATCAGCGAGCAACAACTGACTCACTTCCCAAGCTCTCTCATCCACAACAGACTGCATACTTGCCCGTCTCTCCAAAACTCTTGCATTCACCTCCCTAACAACCCCATCCATAAACAAATTAAACAACCATGGAGACATCACGCATCCCTGCCGCAAACCAACATTCACTGAGAACCAATCACTTTCCTCTCTTCCTACACGTACAAATGCCTTACATCCTTCCCTGGGGATAACGGAGAAAGAACGCTTCCCACGTATTCCCTTGCGTTTCGTAGAAGGCGACTAAAAGGGGAAGAAGCGGGGGGCTGGAAATCCTCCCCACCCGTTTATAATTTTCCAAAAGAAGGAACGGAGGAGATGAGCCAATTGGGGATATACCCTTTAAGGCTCACTCCTCAGTTCTTAACGCCACCTCGCTAACCCGGGATAAGGCGAACATGTATGAAAACAAAAAAATTTAAAAATATATATATATATATATATATATATATATATATATATATATATATATATATATATATATATATATATATATATATAGATAGATAGATAGATAGATAGATAGATAGATAGATAGATAGATAGATAGAAAGATAGCGTTAAATGAGATGGCCTCGGTCAGGGCCCCATTTGCCCGTGTCGTCTCAGCTAAATGAACAAAACAAATTATTTCCTCCACATTTTCATCTCAGAGGAGGAAAAAATAGATAAATACTGGAGGATTTAAGTGACGTAACTCTGTTTCAGGTAATGCTCTGAAACTACAGATTATAGGAAAGATCCAGAAACGATCATTAAGAAAAAATAAGTCAATATCCATCGATTTAGTTATTTAACTAAGTATGTATATCTATACATGGCATTATCACGTAACGATATCCTCCATACATCTACATAGAGGCATACAAAACCTTACCTATAAGTTACAGAGACATTCACACATACACACAGACAGACAAAAGACACATACGTGTATACATACCGTAACCATTTTCTTCTGAGCAGCTCTTTAATCTTTGTATGGAGTATTGCTCGGAGATCTGGGTTGTCTCTTCCTCCACCTCATTAAGGCGGAGTGAAATTAAAAGCCTCCCGTCTCATTATATCTCCTGGGATCTTCTCTCTATAACCATACCATTCTGTCCTCCGTCAACTTTTTGCCTTTTCTCTGTTGCAGGTTATCAACATGGCCACTGTTCTCGTGAATTGTCTAAATGTGTAGTGTCACACATAGACGAAGAAAGGTCGCATTCGCTCACACCCATTCTCCAGCTGTCATGTGCAATGCATGGAAACCACAGCCCCTATCCACAGCCGCAACCCCCACCCGTATTTCCATCGTTTTCCCCGGCCCTTCACTCACACTGGTTCAGTCCATTGTCAGCATATTACCCCCTGTATACCGCATCGTTCCACATCACTCTATCCCTAGAATGCCTTTTACTCTCTCTATGTTCAGGTCACGGTCACTTAAAATCTTTTTCACTACATCCTTCCACCTTCAATTTGATCTCCACCACTTCTCACTTATGCTCTCCATATGCCCAAAGCCTTCAGCTCTCTCAACCACACTCATCTTATTACCACAACTTTCTCTTATCCTTTTATTCCTTAATCAAACTACCTCACACCACAGATGTCCTCAAATATTTCACTTCCAACACATCCACCCTCCTCCGTATATCCTCATCTATAGCCCGTACCTTGCTTCAATACATCGTTGGGACGAATTTACCTTCAAACAAACCCAATGTCGCCCTCCTATATAACGATCTCTCTTTCTACACATTCATCAGTGCTCATAGAAATATCACCCCCTCCCCCACCCTATGACACTACTTCTCCCATGGTCCATTCGCTGTCATGTTCTCTCTCAGGTATCTAAAACACTTTACTTCCTCAAATTTTCTCCATTCAAACCCACACGGGTGACACAACACACCCTTGCTGCAGAACCAACCTTCCCGTGAAACAACTCGCTTTCCATTCCTACTCGTGTATACGCCTTGCACTCCCGGTAAAAACTTCCCGTCCCTTCGGGTACCTTCCTCACACACCATATATTCGTAAGACCTTCCACATGGAATCACTATTAACCTTATTCTATGCTTTTTCCAGATCCATAAATGCTACATACAAATCTTTTTCCTCTAAGTATTTCGCACAAATTCTTTAAAGCAAATACCTGATCCACACAACCTCTACCTAAAACCACATTGTTCCTCTCAAATTTGATGCTCTAGACATGCATACACTGTTTCAGTAACCAGTTTCCCATGTAGCTCACCAAGTACCCCCAACAGACTTACACCTCTTTAGTTGAAAACTCACCATTGTCCCGCTTGCCATCATAAAGTATCATTATACATGAACTTTGCCAATCGTCATGCACCTTACCATGATCCTAACATATATAAGAAATTCTAACTAATCAATTAGCAACAAAGTCACTCTCTTAAGAAATTCAAATGCAATACCACCCACTTCAGCCGACTTGCCATATTCTATTCAACGGAAGGCTTTCACAACCTATTTTCTCTTCACCAAACCACATTCCATAACTCTCGCACTTCGCATATCTCCTCATCGCCAACACCCATCATTTGTCACATTCGGCACTCCTTCAGAATACTCACTCCATCTTGTCCTTACTAAATCACTCCCAATTACCACTTCCCCAGTTGCCTTCTTCACCTATGTTTCCATTTGTACTCTTGTTTGTCGCATATTATGAACAGCATTCCAATTTATTATTCCCCTTGAAGTTTACTGGTAATCTCTCACCCATCTCCCATTTGCCCTCTTTCTCACACCCTGCAATTTTCTCCTGACTTCTTTCCTCTTTCTCTTATACATCTCCCATTCTGTTGCAATCCTTCCCTGTGAGTAACACCCATATACCTTTATTTTGTCTTTCACTTGCAGTTTTACTTCGTTAACCTACCGTTCATTACCTTTTTTTTCACTTCACACTTCTCTCGCACATGTCAGCACGACTCCCTTAAATCCCTCCTATTGCTCATCGACTCCCCTAAATTCGTTTACTTTCACCTTTTGTTATTCAATATTCAGTCTCTCCTGGTATGTCTTCAAACAATTCTCCTTTTCAAGCTTACTCTCACCACACTCATCTCACCCTAATCGCTTCCTCTCTTCAAAAAACTTCTACAAATCTTCACCCTCGCCTCCACCATGTAATGATCAGATTTCCCACCAGCTGCTCCTCTCAGCACATTCACATCAAAGAGTATCTCTTTTGCACGCCAATCAATTATAATGTAATCCAATAATTCCTGCTCCCCACCTTTCCTACTCAAATAGGTATACTTGCACATGTTCCTTTTTTAAAACCAGGTATTCCCAATCCCCAGCCCTTCTTCAGCAAACTTCATTTGGCAATTCACCACTTCCATTCACCTTAATTAGTACCCTACGCCCCCCAGTTATACCCCCACCTGCTTCATTACTCATCCTCGGCATTCAAATCACCCATCACTGATACCCGGTGTCTCGGATTAAAACTGCTAACACATTCACTCAGCTATTCCCGAAACACTTGCTTCTCATGATCTTTCTTGTTATGGCCAGGTGCATGAGCGCTAATAATCCCTCATCTTTTGCAATTCTCTTATATTTTTACGCAGATCACTCAGAAGTTCTCTTCCCTACGATCACACATTCCCACAACTCCAGCTTCAAGAGTAGTGCTACCCCATTCTAATCTTATATGAGTATTACAAATTAGCGTAACAATATCGTATCAAGTGCACACACAGGTTGGGACATCAACATATCAAGCTTTCCAGTGAAAGAATGTGTCGGACATGTTTAAAAACCATAGGTAAACTATATCCGAAACATTTAGTTTAATTTCCAGTTTAATTGTAACTTCTCAAGTGGTTTTTCTCCGGTAAGCGGATTTACAACCTACTGAGTCTGTTATTTACAAACAACCTACCAAGCACGTGATTACGGCATAAGAAGCCCATTATTTATTCTCTGAAACTTCCCAGGGAATAGCTGGTGTCCTGTTGCGTTTCGTACACGGCTCTATGTACTATATGGCGTGAGGATTACAACACCTTTACGATATCTACTTACAGTAAAGAATATTTTGATATTAGAGATGATTTTAGTCCGGTGTGTAAAATTCAGTTTTTCTCCAACGTACTAGTGTACATATACAAAAAATATATAGCAACAGAAATTCACACACAAATGTCTATGACGTTTACAAAAGTTTACGAATATGTCTGCCGTAATTTTGTGCATGAATGCGAATATCTACTCGAATATGTAAATTATACTATCTATTCGAATGTGTAAATTATACAATCTATTCGAATACGTAAATTATACCAAACGGGATCATACATAAATATTTTTCATACTTGTTTGCCGTTTTTCGGATTTACGATGTAGCGCCAGAAACTGACGAAGAAAGGGCTCTGAAGCTCACATCCATTCTGTAGCTGTCATGTGAATTACAAGGAAACCACAGACCACTATCCACAACTAGACCACACAGACCTTTCCATAGTTTTCTCCGGCTACTTCATACCACCTGGTTCTGTCCAATGACAGCACGTCGCCCCCGTTATACCGCATCGTTCTAATTTAGTCTATTTCCTGCATGCCTTTCACCCTACTGCTTGTTCAGGCCCCAGCCACTCAAACTCTTTTTCTATCCATCCTTCCATATCCAATTTGGTCTCTTCCTCCTTGTTCCCTACATTTCTGACACATGTATCCTCTTTGTCGACTTCTACACACACACACAAACACACACACACACACACACACACACACACACACACACACACACACACACACACACACATTCTCTTTATATGTCCAAACAATCTCAGCTGCCCCTCTTTAGCTCTCTCAACCATAGTCTTCTTAATACCACACCTCTCTCTTACCCTTTTAGTCCCTTACTCGATCAAACCTGCTCACATCACAAATTGCCCTTAAAAATATAATTTCTATCACATCCATCTTCCTCTGCACATTATCATCCATAGCCCATGCCCTACATCCATACAGCATCATTGGGATTACTATACCTTCAAACATATCCATGTAATGTTCACATGAAAGTTGTTTAGATTGAGAGACATGTGAACATGACCTCTTCCGATATACAGACATTACCAAGATGCCCGTCAGCTGTTTTGTAGCGTCCTCAGGACAAGAGTGTGGGCGGCCTGTCGCACCCTTCTGGCCCACAGTGAATGGATGGAGCACTAGACCTGCAGACGGCAGTTCCACAGAGACAGGTTTTACTCCCTCTTGTCGTTCTTGGTAGCCCGTGTTTAACTCTCGTGCACACATTTGTAAAATGTGTTTATATATATATATATATATATATATATATATATATATATATATATATATATATATATATATATATATATATTCCCTGGGGATAGGGGAGAAAGCATACTTCCCACGTATTCCCTGCGTGTCGTAGAAGGCGACTAAAAGGGAAGGGAGCGGGGGGCTGGAAATCCTCCCCTCTCGTTTTTTTTTTTTTTTTCCAAAAGAAGGAACAGAGAAGAGGGCCAGGTGAGGATATTCCCTCAAAGGCCCAGTCCTCTGTTCTTAACGCTACCTCGCCATCGCGGGAAATGGCGTATAGTATGAAAAAAAAAAAAAAAAAAAAAAAAAATATATATATATATATATATATATATATATATATATATATATATATATATATATATATATATATATATATATATAAATTTTACCATAAGGCCAATTTCTATGAGAGAATCCTATTGTTACTCAGGTCCTTCCTAAAGGCTGTGTTACTTACAGCAGCAGTGAAGCGCAGACTTCTTTGGAGTGATAAGTTTTCTGACGTGACTGTACTCCCCATGATGCAGCCTTACCAAAGGAGTCTTTTCACTGGCGGTGCAACCTCTTGCGGCCTGAGCCTGCAAGGGGTAACAATACGGGCGAGAGGTCACCTTTAAAGAGCTCATTTCTTCGCCGGTGGACGGAAAGGGACATAGCCCTCTCGAGGACCTTCTCATTTTGGAGAAACCCACCTGACACTGCTCCGACGTGGAGCGCAGCCATGAACTTAGTTTGAACATAGTCCAATATAGAGGCAAGTGAGTCTGTAGCCCATTAGAAGGGCTATGGTTCAGTGCAACAGACGTCTAGCCGGTAGCTCACGTGTCTAATCTAGGAGTGAGTTAGGTAGTCCGTGATTCAGCACATAAGTTCATTGGTCTGTGATCTAGTATGTATATTACATCACCTGATGTCCTCATTGGTCTGTGGTCTAGTATGGGTATTACCCCACCTGGCGTCCGGTGAATTACTGGAATTAACTCATGCATAGTCCAATACTGGAGTCATCTAATCTAGGGCTGAACATTCCAGTTGTGTATCTAATAATGATCCTTTACTCTGAATTCAAACAAATCAATCATATCCTAATGGCTGAACTTTTAGATGTATCACTCCATTATCATTCCCAACTACTGAAGTATGTCCCATCTTGAATAAGTAACAGGAAATTGAAAACTGTTCAGATCAACTCAAACACCCCAGGGTATCTTAAATAAATAAATCCATTAAAAAGTAAGGATAACTTAGGTATATTCTGATAAACCCAACATAGGCAACCTATGGAACCAAAATCAACCAAGTTAAAACTGATGATATCAGTCAAGCTAATCAAGTATTAGTACTTTGTTACTTAGATTCATATAAACCAAACTAACTTAACCTAACTACCTATGTGGTTATCCTTACATGTGAGGATAATCTAAACAAATCTGGTTGACTGACGCCTGACGATAATCCATGCTGTTGACTTTAACCTTGAAATATCAACCTGATTCCTCTTATCAGGGCTCATCCCGATCGACCAAACTAACCGAGTAAGATCAAAGCCGCACACTTAACCAAATTACGGCTGATCAACCAGACCCAACCTGACAAAACATGTAAATCAAGATGATTAATCTACTGCAGAAGAGCGCAGGTCACCCGGACTAATCAGATTATCAAGGTCAAGCTACCATGTCAAGGGGATGATGAAATAAGGTGCCACTGGGAAATTCTGTAATATTTACGAGGGTCGTAAAGGCGGCAGGCGTCTCCTCCATAATGCTAAGGCTCCGGCACACCAAGGTCTTCCCGGACCTGAAGGGAACCTGCCTCAGGGTTCGACGTATTTCCTTCCTACCCTCTGTCAAGGTTCCTACAAGGTCTTCCCTCAGTGTGAGCTCCCTCTTCATGTACCCTCTCTCTCTCTCTCTCTCTCTCTCTCTCTCTCTCTCTCTCTCTCTCTCTCTCTCTCTCTCTCTCTCTCTCTCTTTTAATCATAACCTCCTATCTCTTTCCTCAGCTCACATACCTTCCTCTTCCCATGTCATTATTCTCTTATTATTTCCCTTCAGTCGTCAGTCTTCCTCTCCCTCCATCATCCTCTGCCAGTCTACCCTCTTCTTCAACATTTGCGCCTCCCATAACTTAGCTTCTCTCCTCTCATATATCTTATTTTCCCCCAACATCTCTCATCCATTTTCTTTACCGATCGCCTCCGTAACCAAGTCTTCGCAGCTCTCCAAGGGGCTCATTAATCTATTTTTCCTTAACTTCTCCTCCTCCTCCTTTTCCTCAGTCTTTCCATATTTCCTCCAAGTAGCCTCTACTCTCAGTCGTATCCAATTTCTTCCTTTCCTACTGGAATTATATCTATCTTCTGCCTTCCTAACTAGAAGTAGATTTGCCTTCTTCCTATCTTACTGGAAATAGGTCTATCGTCTTCCTACCTAACTGGAAGTGGGTCTATCGTCTTCCTTCCTCACTGTGATTAGATCTATCGACTTCCTTCCTCACTGGAATAAGGCCTATCGTCTTTCGTCCTTACTGGAATAAGATCCATCGTCTCACCCACTTCCCAATCGTCCCCATCGTTGTCTTCAACTTTAAGGTGCTGATGTATGTACGTGAATCACTCTTTAGTTCTTCCCCCTATTTTAAGAAAAATTATAAGTAAAATCCTTAAGGGTTACTAGCATGAGAGTGTGTGTGTGTGTGTGTGTGTGTGTGTGTGTGTGTGTGTGTGTGTGTGTGTGTGTGTGTGTGTCGGATGTTTAGTTTGCAAAATTTGTGACCCAGTCATTTGGTGACAATAACAACCAGAATAAAGTCTTCAAAACTCCTGGAACGTCCACTCCCCTCTTCTCCCGTCCCCTGTGTGTACTTAATCGACCGCTGGGGATTGACACATTTCTCCAACTTTTGTCCCGAACGGTGCCAGATTTTCTCTTGTTTTCGGTCAGAGACTCACATAAAAGTCCATCTTTGTGACTTAGTTATATAGAAAAAATAAACGTCCCCTCGGCAGGCTATCGTCTTAACATATATCGTATCAGCTATAAAGAGTGTAAAATTTAAAGCAGCTTTAACGAGCTGGAACTAACACGCCCACTAGTATATCTGTGTATCTGAGAGTAGATGACAGTCTTGATTATAATCGTCCCCCTTAACTCAATAAACACAGGAATAACATAATCCATTCTAACCGAAATAAATTGTCGCTCTTTGTTGCAACCATCGAACTAGAGGTGACATTTCCACGAGCAGGGATTATCTACGTGCCACAAACCAGCTGTCAGTTCTGGCTATACCCATCGAACTCGACATCCCGGCAAGTATAGCCTATGCGTCAGAGGGCAGCTGTCACTCTTGGTTATAACCATTATTCATAGCCTGTGCTGCCAACCGTAGGCCAGCCAGCATTTCCCTTCAAGCGGTGACAACACGAGGCGAGACCGTCCATCGCAATCTTCACAATTATAACACGACAAGAGCACCAATATACATCCTGCCGGGTGGAGGTGGAGAGACTAGTGAGGCAGGAACCACCAGACAAATGGACGCACTTGCACACTTAACGTCCAGCCGGGATTAGGTCTGGTTCTATATGGTGGTAAAATAGTGCGAGTCCCTACCATTACTTATTTCACGGTGGCCATTTTCTTTTACAGTCACTTACAGCAGGAGTGGACAGGGATATAGACGTAAATTCTGTACATGTGTTACCTGTTTTGGATGAATACCGTATGACCAGCATATAAGACGAAATATGGGGAAAACCTCAGTAAATTTCAACTGCAATAAAAGAGAATATGAAATTTCATTACCAAACTTCCATCCAGCTACTGTAATATTAATCACAAAACTAAGCAGTGATTATATATCTTTGGTCACAGGGAAAAAAGTTGTGTGTCTTTATAACCTGAAGTTTTGACGAGATATAAGGGAACTTTTATAATTACAAACTAGAGTACAGTCAGGAGGCCGTCCAATACAGAAATGTGCCAAGAAAGTATGGAAGACGTCAAGCCATTACACCTTACCTAAGCTTCATGTCATAAGAGTACCTTCTACTGGGCTTCTGCACCGCTTAGGAAGACTACCACGTTCACTGGGTGGGACCACAAGCCATAAAATGTGGTGGTGGGTGTGTCTCTGTGGGCTGTGTGCGAGACAAACGAGAATTGTGTTCATGTCTTCAGTAAGTTGCATATTGCGTCATTGACGGATCCTGTGATTATACAGATATATATATATATATATATATATATATATATATATATATATATATATATTTCTTTTTTTTCTTTCAAACTATTCGCCATTTCCCGCATCAGCGAGGTAGCGTTAAGAACAGAGGACTGGGCCTTTACCTGACCCAATTCTCTGTTCCTTGTTTTGGAAAATTAAAAAAAAACGAGAGGGGAGGATTTCCAGCCCCCCGCTCCCTCCCCTTTTAGTCGCCTTCTACGACACGCAGGGAATACGTGGGAAGTATTCTTTCTCCCCTATCCCCAGGGAATACTTACTCGGTGAGACGGAGCCGGAGCTTTCCCCAGGCGGGATAGACTCCTCCTTCTAGTCCTAAGCGGCGGAAGGGTTCCTTATCTCTCTTACTACTGTGGTTCACTTCTTCTTCAATTTGAAGAAAGATATTATTTATTTAAATTATATATATATATATATATATATATATATATATATATATATATATATATATATATATATATATATATATATCACATCGTTCCAATTCACTCTGTTCCTTGCACGCCTTTCACCCTCCTGCATGTTCAGGCCCCGATCACTCAGAATCTTTTTCACTCCATCTTTCCACCTCATATTTGGTCTCCCACTTCTCCTCATTCCCTCCACCTCTGACACACACACACACACACACACACATATACATATATATATATATATATATATATATATATATATATATATATATATATATTTATCTATTTTGCTTTGTCGCTGTCTCCCGCGTTTGCGAGGTAGCGCAAGGAAACAGACGAAAGAAATGGCCCAACCCACCCCAATACACAATGTATATACATACACGTCCACACACGCAAATATATATTCCTATACATCTCAATGTACACATATATATACACACACAGACACATACATATATACCCATGCACACAATTCACACTGTCTGCCTTTATTCATTCCCATCGCCACCTCGCAATACATGGAATACCATCCCCCTCCCCCCTCATGTGTGCGAGGTAGCGCTAGGAAAAAACAACAAAGGCCCCATTCGTTCACACTTAGTCTCTAGCTGTCATGTATGTATAAGCCGCTTGACCTCGTCAGATGATGGTAAGGTAGGAAGGGTAACAAAATACATAGGACCATCAAAGGCAAGGGTCGGGTAACGAAAGGCAAAGGTCAGGTCATGGATCAGCTGATAACTTGTACATGCAGACATTTTCTTATATCATAAAATGATCTAAGTAGTATATGCTTAAACTGTTACTGATATTATTCTAAAAACTATTTAATAATGCTAGATTCTACGAAACTGCTATCTACCACTGAATTACATGATACAATTTTCTGACCATTGTTCCAATCAATTTGATAGCTGGAGTCTCGCATGTGCAGAAGCAGAGCACTTGATTCGTTTCCAACACGAACACTATGGTGACAGAGTTTAACGAGATATCTATGGAAGGTGTTACGAATATATGGTGTGGGAGGAGAACTATCAGTGACAGTCAAGAGGTTTCATTAGGAGAGTAAGGCGTGTATGCAAGCGAGTTGAGAGAAAGGTGAGTTTTTTCAGGTGACGGTGGGTCTGTGGTATGTGACGTCACCTCGACTAATTCATTTATGGATGGAGTGGTGAGGGAGGGGAAATGCAAGGGTTTCGGGGAGAGGGTTAGGTCTGCAGTTTGTCAGGGGTAGGGAAAGGCTTGGGAGGTAAATCTGTTACTGTTTGACGATGACACAACGCTGGTGGCAATTTCGAGTGAGAAACTGAAAAGAGTTGAGGGTAAATGCGAATAATGGCAAGGTCACCAAGTTTAGCACTGCAAAAAGACAAGTTAATTGAGGTGTGGGTTTGAAAACAGAAAACACTGAGGAATTGAGGAGTTTTAGATACCTGGGGGAGGGTATGGCAGCAGGTGGAACCATGGGAGCTGAAGTGAGCCACTGAATGGATGAAGGTACGAGGGTCATGAACGTATTGAGGAAAGTGCAGAAAGAGTGATAACTATCTTAGAGGCAGAACTAGGCATGTGTAAAAGTATAGTCGTATCGGCGGTGTTGTGTGGATACGTGGTTTGGACTACAGATAAGAATGAACGGAAGAGGGTGAATCTGTCTGGGAATTAAGTGTTTGAGGCCCTATATGTCGTGCTAGGTGAGCTGATCGAGTTCAGAATGATAGCTTGAGAGAGAGGTGTGGTAATAAGAAGAATATGGTTGTGAGATCTGAAAAGTGTGTGCTGAAATGGTTGGGACATATGGAGAGGAGTGTGGAGAGTTTCACAAAGACGGTATATGTGTTAGGAATGGAGGATGAAGGATGAGGAACCGACTAGAGATGAAAGGACGGCTTGAGTGTTCGAGGCTTAAGCATACAGGAGTGTGTCAGGGGTGTACGGGATACAGCGAACTGGAGCAATGTCTTATAAAGAAGGCGACTCGACCAGTGAGTATGAAGCGGTCAGGGCAAACCACGGAATGAGCTATGGGGCCTGGTTCCTCGTGCTACCTGGCTCATGCGGAAAACGGGGAAGCGGTGTGTGTGTGTGTATATGTATATACATATATATATATATATATATATATATATATATATATATATATATATATATATATATATATATATATGGATCTGGAGAAGGCATATGATAGAGTTGATAGAGATGCTCTGTGGAAGGTATTAAGAATATATGGTGTGGGAGGCAAGTTGTTAAAAGCAGTGAAAAGTTTTTATCGAGGATGTAAGGCATGTGTACGTGTAGGAAGAGAGGAAAGTGATTGGTTCTCAGCGAATGTAGGTTTGCGGCAGGGGTGTGTGATGTCTCCATGGTTGTTTAATTTGTTTATGGATGGGGTTGTTAGGGAGGTAAATGCAAGAGTTTTGGAAAGTGGGGTAAGTATGAAGTCTGTTGGGGATGAGAGAGCTTGGGAAGTGAGTCAGTTGTTGTTCGCTGATGATACAGCGCTGGTGGCTGATTCATGTGAGAAACTGCAGAAGCTGGTGACTGAGTTTGGTAAAGTGTGTGAAAGAAGAAAGTTAAGAGTAAATGTGAATAAGAGCAAGGTTATTAGGTACAGTAGGGTTGAGGGTCAAGTCAATTGGGAGGTAAGTTTGAATGGAGAAAAACTGGAGGAAGTAAAGTGTTTTAGATATCTGGGAGTGGATCTGGCAGCGGATGGAACCATGGAAGCGGAAGTGGATCACAGGGTGGGGGAGGGGGGCGAAAATTCTGGGAGCCTTGAAGAATGTGTGGAAGTCGAGAACATTATCTCGGAAAGCAAAAATGGGTATGTTTGAAGGAATAGTGGTTCCAACAATGTTGTATGGTTGCGAGGCGTGGGCTATGGATAGAGTTGTGCGCAGGAGGATGGATGTGCTGGAAATGAGATGTTTGAGGACAATGTGTGGTGTGAGATGGTTTGATCGAGTAAGTAACGTAAGGGTAAGAGAGATGTGTGGAAATAAAAAGAGCGTGGTTGAGAGAGCAGAAGAGGGTGTTTTGAAATGTTTTGGGCACATGGAGAGAATGAGTGAGGAAAGATTGACCAAGAGGATATATGTGTCGGAGGTGGAGGGAACGAGGAGAAGTGGGAGACCAAATTGGAGGTGGAAAGATGGAGTGAAAAAGATTTTGTGTGATCGGGGCCTGAACATGCAGGAGGGTGAAAGGAGGGCAAGGAATAGAATGAATTGGATCGATGTGGTATACCGCGGTTGACGTGCTCTCAGTGGATTGAATCAGGGCATGTGAAGCGTCTGGGGTAAACCATGGAAAGCTGTGTAGGTATGTATATTTGCGTGTGTGGACGTATGTATATACATGTGCATGGGGGTGGGTTGGGCCATTTCTTTCGTCTGTTTCTTTGCGCTACCTCGCAAACGCGGGAGACAGCGACAAAGCAAAAAAAAAAAATATATATATATATATATATATATATATATATATATATATATATATATATATATATATACTTCAGACATTTTGCCTGTTCAAAATCATATCAACAACAAGCACACATGCATCACTTATCATTCCTTACTTTTGAAAACAGACAATAATCATAAGAATCAGGGGAGGAACACAGCCTGAGCAGCTGTTGCTCCAGATGAAAAGCCATCATCATTCGTCCCAACCCTCCAGAAACGTTCCTTCAGACATGAGTTACTGCTCTGAGGAATATGAAGCACACTTCATGCCAGGCACACCGATGTTCTGCACATAAGATGATGAATGTGTTGCAGAGTTATGGATTCCAGTTATAGATGTTGCAATCCTTTGGTGAAGTTGTGCCAACAACTGTGTGGTGGGATTTCCATAGCCATCCAGCCCAAGCTCTCAGCATTGGCAAATGGATGACGATCATGTCCCTTTTTTCAAGGTAACGGAGATGATATATATATAAATATATATATTTATTTTTATTTATTATACTTTGTCGCTGTCTCCCGCGTTTGCGAGGTAGCGCAAGGAAACAGACGAAAGAAATGGCCCAACCCACCCCCATACACATGTATATACATACGTCCACACACGCAAATATACACACCTACACAGCTTTCCATGGTTTACCCCAGACGCTTCACATGCCCTGATTCAATCCACTGACAGCACGTCAACCCCGGTATACCACATCGCTCCAATTCACTCTATTCCTTGCCCTCCTTTCACCCTCCTGCATGTTCAGGCCCCGATCACACAAAATCTTTTTCACTCCATCTTTCCACCTCCAATTTGGTCTCCCTCTTCTCCTTGTTCCCTCCACCTCCGACACATATATCCTCTTGGTCAATCTTTCCTCACTCATCCTCTCCATGTGCCCAAACCACTTCAAAACACCCTCTTCTGCTCTCTCAACCACGCTCTTTTTATTTCCACACATCTCTCTTACCCTTACGTTACTCACTCGATCAAACCACCTCACACCACACATTGTCCTCAAACATCTCATTTCCAGCACATCCATCCTCCTGCGCACAACTCTATCCATAGCCCACGCCTCGCAACCATACAACATTGTTGGAACCACTATTCCTTCAAACATACCCATTTTTGCTTTCCGAGATAATGTTCTCGACTTCCACACATTCTTCAAGGCCCCCAGAATTTTCGCCCCCTCCCCCACCCTATGATCCACTTCCGCTTCCATGGTTCCATCCGCTGCCAGATCCACTCCCAGATATCTAAAACACTTCATTTCCTCCAGTTTTTCTCCATTCAAACTCACCTCCCAATTGACTTGACCCTCAACCCTACTGTACCTAATAACCTTGCTCTTATTCACATTTACTCTTAACTTTCTTCTTCCACACACTTTACCAAACTCAGTCACCAGCTTCTGCAGTTTCTCACATGAATCAGCCACCAGCGCTGTATCATCAGCGAACAACAACTGACTCACTTCCCAAGCTCTCTCATCCCCAACAGACTTCATACTTGCCCCTCTTTCCAAAACTCTTGCATTTATATATATATATATATATATATATATATATATATATATATATATATATATATATATATATATATATATATTTTTTTTTTTTTTTATTTTATTATACTTTGTCGCTGTCTCCCGCGTTTGCGAGGTAGCGCAAGGAAACAGACGAAAGAAATGGCCCAACCCACCCCCATACACATGTATATACATACGTCCACACACGCAAATATACATACCTACACAGCTTTCCATGGTTTACCCCAGACGCTTCACATGCCCTGCTTCAATCCACTGACAGCACGTCAACCCCGGTATACCACATCGCTCCAATTCACTCTATTCCTTGCCCTCCTTTCACCCTCCTGCATGTTCAGGCCCCGATCACACAAAATCTTTTTCACTCCATCTTTCCGCCTCCAATTTGGTCTCCCTCTTCTCCTTGTTCCCTCCACCTCCGACACATATATCCTCTTGGTCAATCTTTCCTCACTCATCCTCTCCATGTGCCCAAACCACTTCAAAACACCCTCTTCTGCTCTCTCAACCACGCTCTTTTTATTTCCACACATCTCTCTTACCCTTACGTTACTCACTCGATCAAACCACCTCACACCACACACTGTCCTCAAACATCTCATTTCCAGCACATCCATCCTCCTGCGCACAACTCTATCCATAGCCCACGCCTCGCAATCATACAACATTGTTGGAACCACCATTCCTTCAAACATACCCATTTTTGCTTTCCGAGATAATGTTCTCGACTTCCACACATTCTTCAAGGCCCCCAGGATTTTCGCCCCCTCCCCCACCCTATGATCCACTTCCGCTTCCATGGTTCCATCCGCTGCCAGATCCACTCCCAGATATCTAAAACACTTCACTTCCTCCAGTTTTTCTCCATTCAAACTCACCTCCCAATTGACTTGACCCTCAACCCTACTGTACCTAATAACCTTGCTCTTATTCACATTTACTCTTAACTTTCTTCTTCCACACACTTTTCCAAACTCAGTCACCAGCTTCTGTAGTTTCTCACATGAATCAGCCACCAGCGCTGTATCATCAGCGAACAACAACTGACTCACTTCCCAAGCTCTCTTATCCCCAACAGACTTCATACTTGCCCCTCTTTCCAAAACTCTTGCATTTACCTCCCTAACAACCCCATCTATAAACAAATTAAACAACCATGGAGACATCACACACCCCTGCCGCAAACCTACATTCACTGAGAACCAATCACTTTCCTCTCTTCCTACACGTACACATGCCTTACATCCTCGATATATATATATATATATACGTATATATATGGGTGGGTTGGGCCATTCTTTCGTCTGTTTCCTTGCCCTGCCTCGCTAACGCGGGATACAGCCCGCAAGGAAGGATGAACAGCTAGGTGGACTGTGGACCCCCTGCCAAGATGAGGATTCGAGCATGTACGGACACTCGATCTCGAGCTGCCCGTGACTGCGTCACAATCGGTAATGCTAATCAGCCCACCACGGAGCGGTTATATATACTACACTCTGCCCTGATCAGAATAATGATGAACGAAGGTGTTCTCAGTAAGCCAAACTCTATGAAATGCAATGAGCATCGGATTGAAAATTACTCCTAATGACCCGACCACTAATGACAGGCAACAGCGCCCTAAGGTCGCACGCGAGGCCTTGCTCTAGTCTCACTTAATGCCTGTGGCCTGTGATGCCTGGCCGATGTGATCGATACTTGGCGTCATTACCTTAGCGTGAGTTCAACCACTGTTACCAACCGACTCACCTTTACTCTCACGCTTTGATTAAGAGCTCTAGACTCACTCTGAAGTCTGAGGTTACTAACACGTGACAGGAATTACAAGAGAGGGGTAAAGAGAAATTTGATCATACAAGAGACAATAGATTAAATACAAATTTTGTAATACAAGAAAAGAGTGATAAATGTGTTATCAACTCTAACCAAACTGGTTGGATATGTATGTGATGAGTGGCTGAGTTGATATATTGTTCTTTATCATCTTAAACGCCAATGAAAGCCGTATGTCCTAGATATTTTCACAAGGTACACCGTAAATGTCATTTACCTCGGAAGTATTCAGGAAAAATGAATAATTCCATGACGTCTTCCTGGCAGATGGTGACAAGAAACCTTTTAGTGGTGAAAGAGAAGACTGGTACAGTCCAGACATTGTACACCACCGTCTGTCGTGGTACACGACCACCAACACAAACTCGAACGGACCGCTAATATGTAATGAGTAACTACGCTTCTCAAAACACACTGGAATCTCTTTATCTGTTATTGATAAGTCTCTCTCTCTCTCTCTCTCTCTCTCTCTCTCTCTCTCTCTCTCTCTCTCTCTCTCTCTCTCTCTCTCTCTCTCTCCCATACGTTGCGAAATCAATACATTAACCTTCTCTCTTTCAATGTGAGGAGATTTGGTTTGTCTTTCAGAGAGTGAAATGTTTTCTTGTTTTATACTGGTGTGTGTTACGTGGGTTGTATGCTTCTGTGTACCTTTTTTACACGAACATAGAAGCTCACACACACACACACACACACACCCAGGCCTCCATGGTGTAGTGGTTATCGTTACTGACCAAGACCATTCGAATCCTAGGGATAGCAACGGGCCCACACTCAACCCAGGTGTTCAGCCTTACCTTGGTCGATAAACGTGTAATTGGCTTAGAGTGGTGTGTGTGTGTGTGTGTGTGTGTGTGTATGAATGTGTATGTGTGTGTGTGTGTGTGTGTGTGTGTGTGTGTGTGTGTGTGTGTGTGTGTGTGTTTGAATGTGTGTGTGTGTGTGTGTGTGTGTGTGTGTGTGTGTGTGTGTGTGTGTGTGTGTGTGTGTGTGTGTGCACAAATAAAGACATAGGACATACATACAAAGTCATGAGCCGGGTCAACACATGTGTATTACTTTCTCCTCTTAACTCACAAATAGTAACCACAAATAGTAATCACATACACAGAGAGAGAGAGAGAGAGAGAGAGAGAGAGAGAGAGAGAGAGAGAGAGAGAGAGAGAGAGAGAGAGAGAGAGAGATTTCCCTGCCTGTAACACAGAAATTATGAGACCTATAACAGGAATATGATCGTGCTAGGTCATGAATATCGTTGCTACAACGAAGGTGGACAATTATCCAATTCATCACAACTGCATTTGAGGCTGATTGATGGGCCAGCCAAGCGAGGGCTAATCAGAATTCAATGCCTTCTTATGCATCACGTAATCTCGTTCAAAGCAACATTATCGGAGAAAAAGAGGAGTAGGATTATTTTGCTCTTAGCAGAGAGTTGAAGATTATTTCACAACCAAATGTTTGCTGTGTGTGATATTTGGATGTTATATTTTCCTTGGGGCAGGTGATCGAAAACCTAGATTGGTTATGTCTGAGTACGTACGTTCTTAGGAATCAATGGTTGTCCACTAATCTTATCCTAAATACGTCAAAAGATACAAAGTAAAGAATAACTATGAGAAAATTATTATTCTTGCAACCACGATAAATAAATGTTTTATTCACGTGGGAGACTCCGGGCACGAAATACTTATTGAGCCCAAGCCTTCAATTAAGAAAGGATATCGGGAAATAAAAAGAAAAGAATTGAAATGGTACGAAAATTTTGACGAAAATGTTAAAATATGCCTTTATAGGTAGGAATGGTAGGTCGTAGCTGTTAGGAAAGACATGAGAAGGTAAAGACTTCCAAAGTTAAGTGGTATAGTGAAGGAACAAATAGTACAGCAGACCACATTAGAAATATAAACATAATAACGAAGGTGGGTAAGTTATGTGGAGAATGAGAAAGACACGCGGGAAGTAATTGGGATTTTGAGGTATTAAGCATACCGAGTCCTGTGTAAACCACTGGATAGAGGCTCGGAGACATGACATATCTCCGAAGAACATTATTACTGATCGAGAGAGAGAGAGAGAGAGAGAGAGAGAGAGAGAGAGAGAGAGAGAGAGAGAGAGAGAGAGAGAAGACGGAGGAGAACTAAGGCAGGTGAGCTCAGGGATCAGATCTTTTGACCTAACCCTGTCCAAAAATTTCGATATATCAACGGCTGTAAAATGCGATTACCCAAAAGCCTCCAGAAAGGATGACCAAACATTGATAAGATCGGAATGGTTTCATCTGTACATCTCGACCTGCCAGAAGCATAATCGTGACTAAAGAGTAGACCCAGATTCGAGGAACTGGAAGGTGAGAAGAGAATCGATCACTCGACGGTAGAAATCAGAGTAATGGGACAATAGTTGAAAGGGTAAGTCAACACAGCTGAATGTTCACAACTCATTGGGTTTTACAGAAGAGGCTTATGTCCTGCAACCTTTACTGGGGAAAACAAACGCTATGTATTCACTGTTATTACAGAGTGGGGGATGGACTCTGCTGTAAGACAAGACGGGACTGGGAGTCTGCTTTTAGACAACGAGGAAAATGGATCCTGCGTTAGAACAACGAGTTTCATGGATTCTACTTTAGGTCAAGAAGGGGTTCTTCAAAAAGAAAAGTAGGGGAGGTATATCCCGTCTTAAGTGGTCTTCGTAAATCGAGGGGAGATGCCATTTGGTCCACATGTTCTGCTCGAGTCCAGAGAGAAAAATCAAATTTGAAATGTACAAAGATAGAGAGATTCAGCACTAGTAAGAGGTGCGACATTTGGTGAGGGGAATGATGCAGTCATCCATTATGGAGTCAGAGGAAAAAATATAAAGTATGCTTAAACTTAAGATAGGGTAGCTATAGTATCATTGTAAAGGAAAATGGGAGAATAGAAATACGTATTCAGTTGAGATGATTTTACTAAAAACAGTAAAGACCCGTAGAGGAAGAGGAGAGGTTCTAATTCTTCTTTTGAATGAAGGAACGAAACGCCTCTTCTAATATATTTACAAAGATTCTAGCTGGATATTCAAGCTAAATGCGATTCGGAGAAGTACTCCATGTCCAGTATGAGAGATTCACTGCACGAATGGCTGTGAAATAGGAATAGTTGAGCTATGGTTTGGAAGAAGAGCAAAGTTTAGGGTGAAAAAGGAACATTTGCCTTCATTCCCTTAACATTAACCTGTGCTTTATGTTCAGCAGAAACACTGCTCGGTGAAAGGCAGTAATCTTCCCTTGAAGGTCTGTAAAGGGTTTTCGTGAGTCCATAGTGCTTGAAAGTGTCAATACCGTCGTTTACATAAGACAGCTGAGGAAAGAGCTGCAAGTGATATAGAAACATTAACAAAAGTATGGTCAACTGAATCATTTGGGGCCGAAATTCTGAAGGTATAGCGAGACGAATCAGGTATGAAAATCGATTCTAGTGTTGGGGCGTGACGTTCTGGAACATGGAGATGATGGTAGGTGAGTCCCTACATATCATTAAAACAACATAAATATGTGTACTGGGTTTCACCGGATACCATCTGTGTGGGAGGATTTCGACTTATCCCTGTAATGTGCAGTGAAATTTCTCACGTAAAAAACTTCAGCTTGAGGATGTTCTGGTCTCGTGATATGAATCTAGATGGTTGAAGAAAGATATAAAATTCTGGAGTCTGGAGAGTAGTAGGCAAGGCAGAAATGAACAGTACGTAGTTGGAATGACTCCAAAGTATGGAGGATCAACGTGGACGTATTGTTGCTGAAGTATATGAAGATTCCTCTATTGAAAAGGAAACGTTAATTGATGATGACACTATACATGGAGATGCGAAGGAAGCAATGATTACATTATTAGACAGTTAAGTCTCTACGCGTTGTTAGGTGTTCGATGGTTTTAGTTAGTTGTTTATTTAGGCTTTAGGCTTCTTCATTGTCAGGTTCACTACGGCCGTCAATGTCAAGCTACATCCACCGTCTGAAAAATCTTTAACATCATCAAGTGTAAACGACAAGTCTAAGACCACATGCACTCTTCCTGTGCATGTGACGATGAGGTCCTAGCCAGACGGTGCTCAACAAAAGAGCTGTTAGACTAAATAAACAAAAAAAAAAGAATGCTATTGAAATGAACGGAAAAAGAATTAGACCCATGTATATGTAATAAAATAAAGATCCTGCTAATTCAGTCCTACCTCATCATCATCAGCACTCAGTTATCCCAAAGTAGGCATAAAAAGATTACCCCAGTCACATGCTTAAGTAACCTTAATTCAGAGATC